>NC_066582.1:443844678-444445178 GCF_024323335.1 Lathyrus oleraceus | reverse complement strand
AAACATAGATTTTGTTCCTTATGTCAAGACCTTTCCAACCATTACTCACGTGCCTATGTTTGGATTTTTTATGTGGGACTTTCGAAGAGATGAATGTGTAGGTCCAAATATGCAATTCACTTTGTATCTTCATGCACAAGCAAACACAAGGTCAAATCTACGTCCATTTCACTTCAGAATGATATCAGCTTGCAAATTCATTCAATTTTGGGCCTCACATGCGCCTGTATAGGCTCATGCATGGAGGACCCAAAGCTTCATGCACACGAGTATTTCCTTGCCTTGGCATCAAGCTCAGCTATAAATAGAAGCCTCTCCTCATTCAAATCTCAACCTTATGGTGATCTGAAGCTCTGCTGAAATCAAAACCCAACCATACTCAAAGGAATTCTGATTTTTATTTCTCAATTTCAAACTTGAATTTCAACACAATCAGTTGATCTTCAAGTTTCAATTCCTAAGCCTTGCATCTTCATCATCTCCTGATCAAATTGGAAGCAAGAGTTTGAGTAGATCGTGCTGCACAAAGCTACTCTTCAAAGGTATATCATCAAACTATTTTGACCTAAATCTCATCATACAATGTGAATTGCTTGTGTTTAAACTGTTTTCTGAAGTCCTCGAGCAAGAGGTAGGCCAATGGTGGTCTTGATTTCATGTTTTGAAGCATTTCAGTTTGCACACCTTGAATTTCAAGCTCAGGTTTCTGACTTGATAGAAATCTTGAGGACAATCCAAGGTTACAGGGGTGATGTACATCACCCTAACTTCATTTTGGTACCTGGCTCGTGTATTTTGGTTAAGGTTCAAAAACTTGCAACTGGTGGCCGGAGTTGGTTGGTCCATCGGAGAAGATGGTGGTTTCCACCACCATCCCCACGTGGATGAGCCTGAGCCATTGGATGATGTTTAAATGATCTAATCGTGGCCATGCTTTCTATTGACTTATTTTAAATACATGTGTGACGCGTTTGACTTGAGACTATGATGGAAACGCACCTCTGAGCCTTTGGATACAGCCATGTCATTTAATGAATTCCATCCAAACGCTGCTGATTTTTCATATTTTCTATTTTCTGTTTTATTTTCTTTTAATTCCATTTATTTTCAAAAATTCATAACTATTTTATTTGAAGTCACAAAAATATGAGACCAATGGCAACAATTTTCTTGAAAAATCTAGTTTCATATTCTGATTATTAATTATTTTTGTGACTTCATTTAGTATTTTTTGTGGATTATTTTGTTTTTAATAGTTTTTAATTCATTTTAAATACTTTTTGATATCCAAAAATTCCAAAAATATTTTCTTAACCCATATGGATCATGATAAGTCTATGAAAAATATTCTCATCAATTTCTTAATTTATTTGAGATTTATTTGAGATTTTAATTCATTTGTGTTATTTTTCATTGTTTTTTAATTGATTTAAAATAGTTTCTGTTTTCAAAAAATATTGAGAAAATTTGTCAAATCTTGTTTGACCATGTTAGACCTATGATGATTCAATTGGACTTGTACAAGTTGATTTGAATTGAATTTGAGGTTTGACCATATTTTTAACCTTTTTATTTTGCATTTATTTTAATTCCAAAAAATACCAAAAAATATCCTTGACTTTGTTGACTTCTAATCTTCATTTCTCTTCTGTTTTACATTGGTTGATGGTGGTTTGATCCACATTTTGATCATTGTGTTTTGATATTTCATTTGAATTCCCCTTTTATCCATTTCATTTTCATTTTCATCTTCTTCTTTTATTTTGGCCAATGAGTTAATGATTTGTGGTTAGTCTTGACATATGAGAGGCTTAACCTTCTTTGATCCAAATCAAACTCAACTTGATCAAAGATCAAGTGAGTTGCTTTGTGTCCAAGATAGGTTGCTTCTTGGTTAAGCAAAAAACCTAAAATCCATACAAGGCCTTCCCTCTTTTCTTTTGGCATGGCAAGTTGTAGGAGCTTGGCTTACTAGTCATGATCTCTAACTTGTATTTATTTGTCTATAATTTTATTGACCGGCCTCAGATAGGTGTGACTACTACATTAGTCCACTTACGATTGCTTAACATACCGCTAAATTGTCTTATGACACACTAACATTAACTACTAACTACTAACTTTAATTCAAACATTTAATTTCTTGCAATTTACTTTAATGCAATTTACTTTCTTGCTCATTTATTCATATTGCTTCTTCCCTTTGCTCACTTGAGCTCATATTTTATGTTTATGTCATTTTCCTTTTGCTCATTTGAGCTCATTATTGTATATAAATATATTGTTGCTTTTTGTTTGTTTTGTGATTGTTTGTGTGAACCCAATGCAAAAAGGAGAAAGGACTTAGAATTAGGACCTTACCTATGCTTAAAGGAGTTCAAGAGTAACTAGGCCTCATGCCTTTAGAATGCTAAACTTGTTGAAGAGCAACTAGGCCTCATGCCTTTAGAATGCTAAATCTTAAAGTTGACTTCAAATGACCCCTAATCTAAACTCATTCTTTGTTCATTTCTCTTTGTGTTGTGAACTTTTTGATGTTTGCTCTTGTGTGATAGGGATTCCAACCTTGAGATAGTAAGGAGGACCATTGTCATGAATAGCCAAGTTATGAGAGACAAGCCAAATGGAGATCCAAGGAGCTTGAATATAATATTTGATTGATTGCTTGAGTTATTTGCTAAGTCCAAAGGAAAGGAGCATCTTGAATCATCTTTATGATTTCAAGAAAAAGGAACTCTAAGGGTTTTATCTCTTCTCTTATCTTTGCATGTTTAGGACTAGCCCTTCTCTTCTTCTCTCCACTCTAACCCAAGTCAAACTCATTTGTGTGAAAACTTTGACATTGTTTTCAAATTAGAAACCTAGGCCTTATGCCTTTGATTTTTCAAACTCTTTTTATTAATACTCATTGTGAATAAATATTAATTCAACTTTGACCTCATTTTTTGTGAATACGTCTAATTTGTAAATACAACTCACTTCAAGTTGTTTTTGTGGTTCCAATGGCCACCTTTGTTAATTTTTTTTTCATAAACATTAGTCATTAGGTTTGAGTTATCATAGTGGTTGATGTAAACCTTACCTTATCCTTAGTGATTGGACTATATGTCTTCCATACTTATTATAGGGTGGATCCCTCACTAGTATGTTGAAGCTCTCCTCACATGGTGGATTGTTGGTTTAGGTTGAGTTTTCTCCCTTTGATAACAAAAGACCTTAAGGCTTTTAATCAAATCAATTCATCCATATTTTTTAGATTTTTACCCCGAACTACGAGGTTTTGATCCTACCTTTTGTGATGGTACGTAGGCAATGGGTTTATCCATTCAAACAACAAAATTGTAAATAATGTATATTCTCTTCTCATCTCCCCAATATTGTTTGCACAAATGTTTTCACAAATACCAACCTACAATACACACTTGCAAAAGGGGCTCCCCTAGAGTACTAAGGATGTTTTGGGTGCTTAAAACCTTCCCATTGCATAACCAACCCCCTTACCCAGATCTCTGACATTTTTATTAGTTTTTGATTTGATTAAACTTCTTGGCTTATGTTCGCTTTTTAGCCTTTCCTTTGGACAAATAAAAGTGCGGTGGCGACTCGACTTGTATGATTTACTTTTGATTTAGTCAATAAATCTAAAGGTAATGAATACCCCGCTACAAAAAAGTGACGACTCCACTAGGGAGTTAAATATCCTAGTGGGTTTAGCCTACTTTTTGCTTGTTGTATTGTATGTTTATATTTGTTTGTGACATATTTTTGTACAAATTTGGGATGACTGTATTGTTTGTAATGTATGAATTGCTTGATATATATATATATATATATATATATCAATTGCTTGTGTGCTTGGTGGTCTCTTGTGAAATGAGTTCTATACTCGAACTCGAGTGCACTTATGATAGGAGAATGGCATAGTCTTGTTGACTTGTGTGGAGTTATTCCTTAGCAAGTTGACTTGCAAGCCCATTCATTTGGTGGAGGTCTTGTTGGGATCAATAATGTCACACGAGTAGTCGTGGTTAGGCATTACTCCTTCCAATAAGAACCTTAGAAGCCAAAGACCTTAGATTACCTAGCCCATCTTGGCCTATTTTAGGATGTAGTGCTAAATTCGTTCAAGTGTAAGATTTGATACGATTGTTACGCGATACTACACTCATAAGAGTCTCTCTTGAGAATATTTTTGGAATACGAGTAGTTGTTTTATCCGATAATATCCGAAAGATGAGATGATGACTATGGGGACCTTTTTTAGGACATGATTGTCAAGTTTAACCATAGTACACTCCCATTGGGTGGTTCTTAACCGAGACTCCATGCTCGTGACTTGCAACAAACCCTTGATTTGCGGTTGATCCGTTCTCGTATATCCTCAATATCAAAGGAACTTGGGTGTTGATAAGGTGTAAACCATAATCCACCAAAATGGATGATTGGTATTGAGGATGACTTGATCCATCCCGTGACCTTTGTGTGGCGTGACTTGCTTGTTCCTTGACTGTGATTGTTGCATCCATGCATTCATTTGTATCCATATAATCAACAAGAAAATTTTCAAGGAATTTAAGAGGTCTATTTGCAAATTTTCAGACATGGATAAGCAAAGAAGGAATACGAAGAAGTACAGTTTCAGACAACCCGACTTGAAAGAGTTAAGGAGTTTGACATCTTATGTATTAGATCCCTTGGATTTATAAGCTCGCCATGGGAAACTTCTGTCTATTCTTTCTACTCAGGTGGATGAAGGTCTAATGTGTGTGCTAGTGCGGTTCTATGATCCCTTGTACCGTTGCTTTACTTTTCCGGATTTCCAGCTCTTGCCTACACTTGAGGAGTATGCCTATCTTGTGGGTATACCTATCTTGGATCAGTTGCCGTTCAGTGGCTTGGAGAGGGTTCCTTCTTCCCAAGAGATTGTTGACATGCTTCATGTAGATGTATCTGAGATTGTTGCTCATATGACTACCAAAGGTGGAATTCAAGGTCTCCCGTATGATTTTCTCATAGCCCAAGCTACTCTGTTTGGGAAGGCCATGAGTGAGGATGCTTTTGAAGCCATATTCGTGCTGCTCATCTATGGGCTAGTGTTATTCCCTAACATCGACAACTTTGTGGATGTGAATGCTATTAGGATTATCTCTACTCTTAATCCCGTTCCTACTCTGTTGGGTGACACTTATTTCTCTTTGCATATGAGGAATGCAAAAGGTGGTGGTACCACTATGTGCTGTTTGCCTTTGTTGTACAAGTGGTTTATTTCGCACTTGCCACAGACGCTTGCCTTCAAGGAGAACAAGGGATGTCTACGGTGGTCTACGAGACTTATGTCTCTCACTAATGATGATATCTTTTTGTATAACCGTGTATATGATGGTGTCCAGATTATTGATTCTTGTGGTGAATTCTCTAATGTGCCTCTTCTTGGTACATGTGGTGGAATTAACTACAACCCTGTTTTGGCTCGCCGTCAGCTTGGGTTCCCCTTAAAGGATAAACCTAACAACATTCTGTTGGAAGGTGTGTTCTTTCAAGAGGGTAAAGATCCCCAGAATTTGAAGGGCAGAATGGTCTGCGCCTGGCGCAAGATTCATAGGAAGGGAAGGAAAGAGCTTGGTCCGAAGAATTGTATTGCTTTGGAACCCTACACCTCTTGGGTGAGGAAGAGAGCGCTTGAGTACCGCATGCCATATGACTATCCGAGACCTACCCCTATGGTTATGGTTGGACCTTCAACCCTCCCTAACCAAGGAGTAGAGGAGTTGAGAGATGAAGACCGTTCGCGTGCTTGGGTTCGTGAGCGAGAGGAACTTCTTCAGCAACTCAGAGATAAAGATGCTGTGATAGAATTTCTGGAGCATCAGGTTATTGATGAGCCTGATGATTTGGTTACTTCTCTTCTTCCTCAGTCATCCAAGTTTTGGAAGAGGAAGTACGATCGACTCGCCAAGGAGAAGGCAGATATGGAAGCAGCTTATGAGAGAGAGGTGAAAAGGCTTCATGCAGCTTATCTTCCGGTCTCGAGAGCTTTGGACGATTGTTTCTAGGGCTCCATAGGATGTTTACTCTCCTTTCCTCTTGTATTGTATTTGGTTACCAAGACTGTATTTCTTCTTTGGTGTAAAATTTTTTCCAAATATTATTACTATGAATATTCCATATATGTCTTAAAAGATTAATATTTTCAAATATTTGCAAATAGATCTCTAAATGTTCCTCTAATTAAAAAATAAATCATATGCACAAACATTGCATGCATCATATGCATAAGCAGGTTTTGTTCAGCTCAGTGGTCTAACTCTTTGCTCTTCATTTATTTTGAAGACAAGCTGACGCATCGGTGTAACACTAGAGCTAATCTTCCCAGACTGATGGATCATCTAGAGCAAGAGACCCGTGAACTAGAAGAGGAAGTAGCTAGGCTAACTGCCATGATGGAGTCAGTGCTGCCTGCCCAGAGCCAATCGTCGCCAACTCCTACAGCTCCTCCCGCGAGGACTGTCATATCAGAGGTGGCTTCTTCTACTGTGCCTGCCGCCACAGCTCATTTTGCACCTACTATGCCATCCGGGTTCCCCTGGGGAATGCCCGCCAACTTTGTGCCTGAGGGTTTTACTCCAACTCTCGCTTCTTTGCTGGCATCTAACCCGGTTCTTTCTGTGCCACCTCCCGTTATGCACACGTTACCAAGAGTTGAAGACACCATCTATCATTCTGAGCCATCTGAGGGCCCCGATGTTTATGAAAAGATGGACGAAATGAAAGACCAAATCCTTGAGCTGCGCAAGGAACTGAAGACTCTAAGGGGTAAAGACCTCTTTCGTAAGACTGTTGCTGAGTTGTGCCTTGTGCCCAACGTCAAGATCCCTATAAAATTCAAAGTACCTGACTTTGAGAAATACAAGGGAAACACTTGCACACTCAACCATCTTGTGATGTATGCTCGCAAGATGTCAACACAAACAGAGAATGATCAGCTTCTTATCCACTACTTCCAGGACAGCCTGTTCGGTGCTACACTCAGATGGTACATGGGTCTGGATAGTGTGAACACCCGCTCTTTCAATGATCTTGGTGAAGCTTCCGTCAAGCAATATAAATACAATGTGGATATGGCTCCCGATAGGGACCAACTGAGGGCAATGTCCCAGAAAGAGAAGGAGACTTTCAAAGAGTACGCCCAGAGATGGCGTGAGTTGGCCGCTTAGATTGTGCCACCCCTGGAAGAGAAAGAAATGACAAAGATCTTTTTGAAGACTTTGAGTTCTTTCTATTATGAGAGGATGATTGCTAGTGCTCCCTCGGACTTCACCGAAATGGTGAATATGGGAATGAGGCTAGAGGAAGGAGTCCGTGAAGGACGTCTGACTAGAGATGAAGGCTCTTCAGCAAAGAGATATGGGGGCTTTGCAAAGAAGAAGGAGGGAGAGGCACATGTTGTATCCTCCCATGTTAAGAGAAGACCCTCTGTGAAGAGGAAGATTGTTCGCCTTGCCGTTAGCCAGCACCAGGTGGCGCATATAGCACCTGCCTTTAGAGAAGTGCATCCTCAATAACAACAATAACAATATCAACAACAGCATCGTCCACAACAACATGCTTACCAGCCTCGAAACAACAATAACACCAGCACCAACTATGATAGGAAGAGGGTCACTTTTGATCCAATTCCGATGACCTATGCTGAACTTTATCCTTCTCTGATCGATAGAAAGTTAATTACTCCACGTGATCCTCCTGCTGTACCAACCAACCCTCAGTGGTGGTACAAGCCTGAATTACATTGTGTGTATCATTCCGGTGCTCCTGGACATGATGTGGAGAATTGCTATCCCCTGAAGACCAAGGTGCAAGACCTTGTGAGAAGCGGGATTTTGTTTTTCGAGGACGTAGGTCCTAATGTCAAGAAGAACCCATTGCCCGAGCATGGGAAAGCTGCTGTGAACATGGTCCAGGGTTGCCCTGGCAAATATAAAGTCCTGTATGTCAATGATATCATGCAATCTTTGGTCAAGATGCACAGACTTTTGTGTGGATACAGTCACTATGAGCATGACCATGACAGGTGCCAGGTGTGCACGATCAATGAAAGAGGATGCCGACAAGTAAGAAAGGACATCCAAGAGATGCTGGAGCAGGGAATGATTGAAATACTTCAGAATCGTAATGAGGATGAAGTTGATGTAATTTCTCTTGTATTCAGAATACCAGAGCCTGTTGTCGTCAAATATGATGGCAGCAAGAAGAAGGTTTCTCCCTCTCTTATGATCAAGCCAGCGGGTCCTGTCTCATACTCATCAGATAAAGCAGTGCCATACAGATACAATGCAGTTATGCTAGAATATGGAAAAGAGGTGCCATTGCCCTCGACTTCCGTAGTAAGCATTTATGACGTCAGTGGTGCGACCCGCAGTGGTCGTGTTTTCTCGGCTCCTCCGAAACCCCATGAAGATGTATTGAAGAAGAGTGTTGTTAATCCTGCCGGTCCTGTGGGGATTTCTTCTTCTAATTTGGCACTTGTTGTGAAGGGCGTTGACCCTGTTGTTGATAAACCTTTTAAAACTCCTGTCCTGGTTGGCTGCTACAAACTCCATCAAAAGGAGCGAGTACAACGTTGTTGATCAGCTGCTACAAACTCCATCAAAGATATCTGTTTTATCTTTGCTGATGAATTCTGAGCCACGCCGCGAAGCTTTGCAGAGGGTGTTGGACGTGGCATACGTGGACCATGATGTCACAATTGAATAGTTTGATAGCATTGTTGCAAACATAACTGCTTGTAACAATTTGGACTTTTGTGATGTTGATCTTCCTGAGGAGGGAAAAGACCACAATTTGGCTCTACACATATCTATGAACTGCAAAGATGACGCCTTTGTTGGTGTAAGCCCTAGAGGCCAATACTTTTGGTACTTGTATCGAATTATTCATTAATAATAAAAGGCATTTTTCTTTATTATGTTTGTTTAATATAGTCCCTGGAATAGATAGTCCGTTTAATGTATCAAGTATGACTTAATCATGAGATCACATGAAACATAAGGACATTATTCTTAAAGTATCCGTAGTCAAGCTTTATTGTGAAGTGGGATAACATTAAAGCATGAAGACTATTATGTTTGTAGACTGATGATCACGTCTCATGGATCATGGATAAAGAGTTATCAAGTCTTAAACATAGGTATGAGTATTAAGAGTAATATTCATACTGGATTGACCCGTTGTGAGAATACTATATAGAATGTTATGCAAAGTGTCATAAGTTATTCTCATGGTGATAATGGTGCATACCACTTTTCGACCTGAAACCACTATGGACCCTAGATGTAGAGTCGAGTGCTTTATTGCTGATCCAACGTTGTCCATAACTGGATAACCATAAAGACAGTTGATGGGTACTCCACGAAGCATGCTAAGGGACATGAGTGACCTAGATGGAATTTTCCCATCCTGCGTAACAAGATAAATGTCTATGGGCCCAATATTGAACTGGACAAGGATGACACAGTCTATGCCTTGTGTTCAATATAGACATAAGGGAAAAAGGGTAATTATACACATAATTATTATCACAGAAGAATTTGTCAGATCACATGACATTTTCGTGTCTTGGGTAGCAGTGATGTGTTGCTAGATACCGTCAACTATTTATTATGTTAAATGCGTGATTTAATATAATTGCCAACGTCGCGAAAACCTACAGGGTCACACACAAAGGACGGATTGATGAGAAATAGAGTAACTAAGGAACACCGTAAGGTACGGTGCACTTAAGTGGAATACGAAATATGGTAAGGTACCACACGCTTAAGTGATTTTGGGCATATTATAAGGTATGGGCCAAAATACACTTAAGTGGGCTTTTTAGCTTGAAGCCCACGCAAGTGGTTCTATAAATAGAACCCTTGGGTAGAAGCATTATCACTCTTGCATTCCGTTTCTCTCTCTCTCTCTCTCTCTCTCTCTCTCTCTCTCTCTCTCTCTCTCAATCAAAGCCTTCATTTGTAGCAGCTAGCACTGAGATTGAAGGAATCCGTTCGTGTGGACTGAGTAGAGACGTTGTCATCGTTCAACGTTCGTGATCGCCATAAGAGGTAACGATTCTATCACTGATCATGCCCATTTGTAAGGATCACTAAATGGAGAAATTTTTAAATTCCGTTGCGCCTTGGATGGCAAGTCTCCTTCAGTGGTATCAGAGCCACTTACGAAACCATGAATCTGATAACTGTTTATTTTTCTGTATTAATACGATTAAATCAGAATGAATCAAAGGTTAAATTGAGATCGATCAAATTATATATATGATATAAGTAATCCTGATGCAAAATACATTATATATGATATAGTGTTCTTGTTTCGTTCATTCAAACACTCAATGGTTGTTTTCCTTTGAGCGATCAATGGTCGTTTGCTTCTTAATCCGACATTAGTATGGTGAAGCAATGACGTGTTGATCAATCATACTGAATCAACAATCGAGATGTGTTTGAAGGTCTGAAATTGGTGCATCAGGGTTAGTGACGGCACAAGGGTTGTGTTGTCAGAGAGTTATGCGATTGAGGTTGTGACTGCACAAGAGTTGTGCTTTCTAACAAATTTTCGTACAGTGTTAACCGGTTAACGCATATGGTTAACCGGTTAACGCAAGACGGAATACTGTTTTCTAAAAGATTTTCAAACAGTGTTAACCGGTTAACGTATATGGTTAACCGGTTAACGCGAAACGGAATACAACTTTCTAATAGTTTTTCAACAGTGTTAACCGGTTAACGTATTTGGTTAACCGGTTAACGCAAAACAGAATACAAATTATGAACAGATTTTCAAACAGTGTTAACCGGTTACGCATATGGTTAACCGGTTAACGCAAGGCAAAATTCATCCGTTCAGCTAACTCTACGTAATGTGATCGGTCGTCGAGATTTAATTTGGTTTTAATTAATTAAAATAAATAGTAATAATAATAATAATGTGTTTATTATTGTCTTGTAGTGATCGGTTATGGCCTTAGTTTTCTTTTATTTTGTTTTGGGTTTTAAAATACGACCTGCGTGTCGTGCCTCTCTTTTAATCTCTCAATGTAACTTCTTTTCTCATCTCACTCCCTCGTATGTAAAACGAGTTTCTTTATGTAATGTAATGTTATGAAGAAAGCAAAGAAGTCAGTGCCAAAGAAGGACAACCTTGAAGATCTTGCTTGGAGAAGCTTAGATCGTTATTAGGTTAGCTTAGGTTCTCTCATTGGCTTGGGAGAACAATTGCGCTAGGGGCCATAACTGTTTCATTATATATGTATGTTGATGCATGTGTATGTATGTTGATGCATGTGAGAGACGATTTATATGATAAATAAGCCGGTGAGATCAGAATAATTGCAAATTCCCTCAAATTAAATATTAAGTTTATGCTTTCCAAGTTTTAACACTCATCAAGACTAGTATCGGATAATGTAGGTTTCGCCTACGCGAGGTGCATGTTCTATATTAGTAAGGTGAGATGGGATAATTGTAATATCCAATTGTTAAAACAATGGGTCAAACTTGACTAAACAAATTATAATAACATTATATATGTTTAGAAGCAAGAGTTGAGAATTATCCATGTGATGGATTGGAATAAGGAGTTATTCACCCAACTAAAATATTCGAGAGTTGTATTAGATACAATTGGAAGGAGTTCCTACCTAAATAACCTAGTTTTGTGTAATCCGCCTACGCGGACTTAGAATGAAGTGAAATATGGATCTCGACCCACTAGAAAATCTTCCAACGGGATTTTCCGAATCAAATGATGAGGGTCATTTGTTTTGAGTAAAATAGTGGAAGCATATTTAATTAAAGGCCTAATTAAATATGTCAATGATACTTATATTTTCATTAATTCTTATGTAGATTACCATGACAACAAACACCTCTAACAACATCTTGCGATCAATCCTTGACAAAGAAAAATTGTCTGGGACAAATTTTCTAGATTGGCACCGAAACCTGAGGATTGTCCTCAAACATGATAAAAAGCTGTATGTCTTAGAGAAACCTGTTCCTGAAGAGGAACCTCCTAGTTCTGCACCTAAGGCAGAAAGAGATGCTTATAAGAAGCATGTAGATGATGCCAATGAAACTGCTTGTCTCATGCTAGCTACCATGAACTCAGAATTGCAAAAGCAACATGAGAACATGGCAGCGTTCGACATGATCGAACACCTGAAGATGCTCTATCAAGAGCAAGCGAGGCATGAGAGGTTTGAAGTTTCAAAAGCCTTTTTTCAAGGCAAGTTAGCTGAGGGAGCCCCTGTAGGTCCCCATGTGCTCAAGATGATTGGGTATGTGGAAAACCTTGAGAGATTGGGTTTTCCCCTCGGAAAGGAACTTGCGACTGATTTGATCTTGCAATCATTGCCAGATAGATTCAGTCAATTTGTCCTAAATTTCAATATGAATGATATGGACAAATCTCTTCCTGAACTGCTCGCCATGTTAAGAACTGTTGAGCAGAATCTGAAGTCAAAAGGGAAGTCCATTCTGATGATCGGAAATGGAAAGAGACAGAACAAAAGGCCCACTAAGCAGGGTGATAAAGGGAAAGGCAAGGAAGTTACCAAACCCAAACCCACCGTTGCTGCTTTAAAGCCTAGTGGAGGCATAGCAAAAAAGGCACCTGTTTCCATTGCGGTAAGATCAGACACTGGAAGAGAAACTGCCCAAAGTACCTTGAAGATAAGAAGAATGGAGTAGAGACTTCAACTTCAGGTAATTTTGTTATTGAAATTAATTTATCTACTTTAGCATCATGGGTATTAGATACTGAATGCGGTTCTCACATTTGTACAAATGTGCAGGGACTAAAAAGGAGTAGAGATTTGGCAAAAGGTGAAGTCGACCTACGAGTTGGCAATGGAGCAAAGGTTGCTGCTTTAGCCGTAGGAACTTATGTATTGACTTTACCCAGTGGTTTAATAATTCAGTTAGAGAACTATTATTATGTACCTGCAATTAGCAGGAATATAATTTCCGTTTCTTGTTTGGACAAGTTTGGTTTTTCATTTATAATAAAGAACAATTGTTGCTCAATTTATTTGAATGATATATTCTATGCTTCTGCAAAAATGAACAATGGACTATATGTCCTTGATCTTGAAATGCCTATTTATAACATTAATACTAAAAGGATGAAACCTAATGAGTTAAATCCAACTTACCTTTGGCATTGTCGATTAGGCCACATAAATGAGAAACGCATTTCCAAACTCCATAAAGATGGACTGTCGGACTCTTTTGATTATGAATCATATGAGACATGCAGATCTGGTTTAATTCGAAAGATGACAAAGTCTCCATTCACAGGAAAAGGTGAAAGAGCTAATGATCTTTTGGCCCTCATACATACTAATGTATGTGGACCACTGAACATACCAGCCAGAGGAGGTTTTCAGTACTTCATCACATTTACTGATGATTTCAGTAGATATGGTTATGTGTATTTAATGAAACACAAATCAGAGTCCTTTGAAAAGTTCAAGGAATTCAAGAATGAAGTACAAAACCAACTAGGTAAGAATATTAAAAATCTTCGATCAAATCGAGGTGGTTAGCATTTAAGCCTAGAGTTTGATGACCATCTGAAAGAGTGTGGGATCCTATCCCAACTTACTCCTCCTGGAACACCCCAATGGAATGGTGTATCTAAGAGAAGAAATCGAACCCTGTTAGACATGGTCCGATCCATGATGAGTCACGCCGATCTTCCAAACTCCTTTTGGGGACATGCACTATTGACAGCAGCTTACACACTTAACCGTGTTCCATCCAAAAAGGTTGAGAAGACACCATATGAGATATGCAGTGGTAAGAAACCACATATGTATTACATGAAGATTTGGGGTTGCGAAGTTTATGTGAAACGACAAATTTCAACTAAGCTTGAGCCCAAATCTGACAAATGCTTATTTGTGGGGTATCCTAAAGAAACAAGAGGGTATTACTTCTACAATCCTTCAGAGGGCAAAGTGTTTATCGCTCGAACTGGAGTTTTCCTAGAAAAGGATTTTATTTCCAAAGGAATCAGTGGGAGGAAAGTAGAGCTTGAAGAAATTCAAGAATCACAAAGCATCGATACACCTATGGAGGAATTAGAGGAGGAAACACAAGTAGTTGTGGAAGAGCAACCTGCTCAAGTAGAACAAGACCATCGTAGGTCAAGCAGGATACATCACCTACCTGAGAGATATGGATATCTCATAACAGATCAAGGTGATGTATTACTCATGGATCAAGATGAGCCTGTGACCTACCAAGAGGCCATAACTGGTCCCGAGTCTGAGAAGTGGCTAGAAGCCATGAAATCTGAAATGGATTCCATGTACACAAACCAAGTTTGGACCTTGGTAGAGCCTCCTGTAGGAGTCAACCCTATAGGATGCAAGTGGGTCTTCAAAAAGAAGTCTGACATGGATGGTAAGGTACATACCTATAAGGCAAGACTGGTTGCAAAAGGATATAAACAAATTCATGGGGTTGACTATGATGAAACCTTTTCACCAGTTGCAATGCTTAAATCTGTTCGGATTTTACTTGCTATCGCTGCATATCATGATTATGAAATATGGCAGATGGATGTCAAAACTGCTTTCCTTAATGGGAATCTTCTTGAGGATGTGTACATGACACAACCTGAAGGATTTGACATACCAGAAGAAGCCCAAAAGATATGTAAGTTACAAAGGTCAATCTATGGATTGAAGCAAGCTTCCAGAAGCTGGAATCTTCGTTTTGATGAAACAGTAAAACAATATGGATTCATCAAGGACGAAGATGAGCCTTGTGTCTACAAGAAGGTTAGTGGGAGCATCACCGTTTTCCTGGTATTATATGTAGATGACATATTACTCATTGGAAACGATATCCCTACCCTGCAACAAGTAAAGTCTTGGTTGGGGAAATGCTTTTCTATTAAGGACCTAGGTGAAGCAGCCTATATATTAGGAATCATAATCTATAGAGATAGATCACAAAAACTGCTTGGCCTAAGTCAGAGTACGTACATAGACAAAGTGCTGAGATGCTTTAATATGCATGATTCCAAGAAAGGATTCATACGTATGCAACATGGCTTGTGTCTATCAAAAACACAATCCCCTTCAACTGAGGAAGAAAGGGATCGCATGAATAAGATTCCATATGCATCTGCAATAGAATCTATCATGTATGCCATGTTATGTACTCGACCAGATGTCTCGTATGCTTTAAGTGCAATGAGTAGGTACCAATCTGATCCTGGTGATGCCCATTGGGTAGCTGTCAAGAATATCCTTAAGTACTTGAGAAGGACTAAGGACTCATTCTTGATATATGGAGGTCAGGAAGAGTTGGCTGTATTTGGATACACCGATGCTAGCTTCCACACAGATAAGGATGACTTTAGATCGCAATCTGGTTACGTATTTTGTTTAAACGGTGGCGTTGTGAGCTGGAAAAGTTCAAAGCAAGATACAGTTGCTGATTCTACAACTGAGGCCGAGTATATTGTTGCCTCAAGTGCAGCAAAGGAAGCTGTTTGGATCAAAAAGTTCATTAGTGAACTTGACATAGTTCCTAGCATTGTGGATCCCATTGGTCTCTATTGTGATAACAATGGTGCTATCGCACAAGCTAAGGAGCCTAGATCTCACCAACGATCCAAACACATGCTTAGGCATTATCACCTCATTCTAGAGATAATAGATATAGGAGATGTGAAAATATGTAGAGCACCTATACTCGACAATATTGCTGACCCACTGACAAAGCCTCTTGCGCAGCAGAAGCATGATGGCCATACTAGATCTATGGGCATTAGGGATATGCCTGATTGGCTCTAGTGCTAGTGGGAGATTGTTGGTGTAA
Source organism: Lathyrus oleraceus (assembly GCF_024323335.1). Lineage (NCBI taxonomy): Eukaryota > Viridiplantae > Streptophyta > Magnoliopsida > Fabales > Fabaceae > Lathyrus > Lathyrus oleraceus. The sequence goes on along the minus strand of NC_066582.1, from coordinate 444,429,288 downwards.
GCCCTAGAGGCCAATACTTTTGGTACTTGTATCGAATTATTTATTAATAATAAAAGGCATTTTTCTTTATTATGTTTGTTTAATAAAGTCCCTAGAATAGATAGTCCATTTAATGTATCAAGTATGACTTAATCATGAGATCACATTAAACATAAGGACACTATTCTTAAAGTATCCGTAGTCAAGCTTTATTGTGAAGTGGGATAACATTAAATCATGAAGACTATTATGTTTGTAGACTGATGATCACGTCTCATGGATCATGGATAAAGAGTTATCAAGTCTTAAACATAGGTATGAATATTAAGAGTAATATTCATACTGGATTGACCCGCTATGAGAATACTATATAGAATGTTATGCAAAGTGTCATAAGTTATTCTCATGGTGATAATGGTGCATACCACTCTTCGACTTGAAACCACTATGGACCCTAGATGTAGAGTCGAGTGCTTTATTGCTGATCCAACGTTGTCCGTAACTGGATAACCATAAAGACAATTTATGGGTACTCCACGAAGCATGCTAAGGGACATGAGTGACCTAGATGGAATTTTCCCATCCCGCGTAACAGGATAAATGTCTATGGGCCCAATATTGAACTGGACAAGGATGACACGGTCTATGCCTTGTGTTCAATATAGACATAAGGGCAAAAGGGTAATTATACACATAATTATTATCACAAAAGGATTTGTCAGATCACATGACATTTTCGTGTCTTGGGTAGCAGTGACGTGTTGCTAGATACCGCTCGCTGTTTATTATGTTAAATGCGTGATTTAATATAATTGCCAACGTCGCGAAAACCTACAGGGTCACACACAAAGGACGGATTGATGAGAAATAGAGTAACTAAGGAACACCGTAAGGTACGGTGCACTTAAGTGGAATACGAAATATGGTAAGGTACCACACGCTTAAGTGATTTTGGGCTTATTATAAGATATGGGCCAAAATACACTTAAGTGGGCTTTTTAGCTTGAAGCCCACACAAGTGGTTCTATAAATAGAACCCTTGGGTAGAAGCATTGTCACTCTTGCACTCCGTTTCTCTCTCTCTCAATCAAAGCCTTCATTTGTAGCAGCTAGCACTGAGATTGAAGGAATCCGTTCGTGTGGACTGAGTAGAGACGTTGTCATCGTTTAACATTCGTGATCGCCACAAGAGGTAACGATTCTATCATTGATCATGCCCATTCGTGAGGATCACTAAATGGAGAAATTTTTAAATTCCGTTGCGCCTGTGATGGCAATTCTCCTTCAGCCTTGTCTAATGTGTTGGTAGACACAGGGTCATCACTCAATGTGTTTCCAAAATCCACTTTGGCCAAACTTTCTTACCAGGGGCCTCCCATGAGGCTGAGTGGAGTGGTAGTGAAGGCTTTTGATGGATCGAGGAAAACTGTGATCAGCGAAGTAGAACTCTCGATCAAGATTGGACCTACTGATTTCCAGATCACTTTCCAGGTCATGGATATCCATCCATCATACAATTGTTTGCTTGGTAGACCATGGATTCAAGAGGCAGGCGCCGTGACATCCACCCTACACTAGAAGTTGAAATTCGTTAAGAATAAAAAGTTAGTGGTGATAGGGGGAGAGAAGGCTCTCTTGGTTAGCCATTTATCTTCCTTTTTCTATATAGATGCTAAGGATGAGGTTGGGACTCCGTTCCAAGCCTTGTCTATTGCCGAGCCTTCAAGGAAAGCACCTTCTTCATTTGCTTCCTACAATGATGCTAAGTTGACCATTGAGCATGGTGCAACTACTGGTTTAGGAAAAATGATCAAATTGGAAGATAATAAATCCCGAGCTGGCATGGGGTATTCTTCAGGTGTTTCCAATGAGCGTGGGTTGTTCCAGAGTGGTGGTTTTACCCACACTCTTGAAGATCAAGAAGCTACTGCCATTGTTGAAGATGATGAAGAGGAAGATCTGAGCAACTTCGTCATACCTGGTGGAATCTGCGATAATTGGATCGCTGTGGATGTTCCAACAGTTATCCATAAGTCCACGTAATATGTTTATTTTGTTTAAAAACCCTTCTTCCATGCCAAAAGGAGAAGTGATGACATTGTTGGCATTTTGATTAATACAATGATATTCATTCAAAAATCGCATGTTAAATGTTTGTTTTTCCAAATTATCTTCCCTTTTTGCTTTTTGCATGAAATTGGTGATCACCATAAAACCCTAAAAAGAGAATAAAATCAATCTTTTCATCTTCATAATGATTTGCCTTGTTTAAATTCTGAAATCTCTTTTTATACTCAAAATCATTATGCAGGTTGATCAAACCCATTGAACATAATGATCCAACACCATCTCCCAACTTTGAGTTCCCTGTATTTGAGGCCGAAGAAGATGATGTTGAAGAGATTCCTGATGAGATTACCCGTCTGCTTGAGCACGAAGAGAAGATCATTCAGCCGCATCTTGAGAATCTGCAAGCAGTCAACTTGGGGTCTGAAGACTGCATTCGTGAGGTGAAGATTGGGGCACTCCTGGAAGAGTTTGTGAAGAAGGGGTTGATTGAGTTGCTACGAGAATATGTCGACATCTTTGCCTGGTCAAATGAAGACATGCATGGTCTAGATACTGATATTGTGCAACATTTCTTGCCGTTGAAGCCCGAGTGTGTGCCTGTGAAGCAAAAGCTCAGAAGAACTCATCCTGATATGGCAGTGAAGATCAAAGAAGAAGTTCAGAAGCAAATTGATGCGGGGTTTCTGGTGACTTCTACATATGCTCAATGGGTGGCCAATATTGTGCCCATGCCTAAGAAAGATGGAAAAGTCCGAATGTGTGTGGACTATCGTGAATTGAATAAAGCTAGTCCAAAAGATGATTTTCCTCTACCACATATTGATATGTTGGTAGATAATACAACTAAATTCAATCTCATTTATGGACGGATTTTCCGGTTCTAACCAGATTAAAATGGCACCCGAGGATATGGAGAAGACAACATTCATCACACCTTGGGGAACATTCTGTTATCGAGTGATGCCCTTCGGTTTGAAGAACGCCGGAGTCACGTATCAATGAGCTATGACAACCTTGTTTCATGATATGATGCACAAGGAGATCGAGGTGTATGTTGATGATATGATTGCGAAGTTGAAAACGGAAGTTGAACATGTAGAACACTTGTTGAAGCTTTTCCAGCGTTTGAGGAAGTACAAACTCCGCCTGAATCCGAACAAGTGTACACTTGGAGTCTGTTCCGACAAGTTATTGGGATTTATTGTCAGTGAAAAAGGTATTGAAGTTGATCCTGCCAAGGTAAAAACAATACAAGAGATGCATGCGCTCAAAACTGAGAAGCAAGTCCGAGGTTTTCTTGGCCGCTTGAATTATATTTCCAGATTTATATCCCACATGACTGCCACATGTGCGCCTATATTCAAGCTCCTCCGGAAAGATCAGCGTCATGATTGGACCGAGGATTGCCAGAAGGCCTTTGACAGTATCAAAAAGTATCTGTCCGAGCCTCTGATTCATTCTCCGCCTGTGGAAGGGAGACCATTGATTATGTACTTGACTGTGCTTGTTGACTCAATGGATTATGTCATAGGTCAGCAAGATGAATCAGGGAAGAAATAATATGCAATATACTACTTGAGTAAAAAGTTCACTGATTATGAGTCTCGGTACTCAATGCTTGAGAAGACATGTTGTGCTTTGGCTTGGGCTGCTAAGCGTCTACGCCAGTATACGTTGAATCATACGACTTGGTTGATATCCAAAATGGATCCAATCAAGTATATCTTTGAGAAGCCTGCTTTAACTGGGAGGATTGCCCGTTGGAAGATGTTGTTATCTGAGTATGACATTGAGTATCGAGCTCAGAAAGCTATTAAAGGTAGTATCTTGGCTGACCACCACTACGCCAAAAACTGGAATAGACAGCGCCCCTTAGAGGGCGCTTTATTACAAAAGCGCACTCTAAAGTGAAGAGAAAAAATAAGGAGCATACTACTAGAATAGACAACGCACTTTAGAGGGCGCTTTTGTAACAAAGCGCACTCTAAAGTGAAGCGAAAAAATAATGAGGAAATGGAGGGACACCAATAGAGGACGCTTTATTGAAAGCGCCCTCTAAGGGTAACCTTAGAGGGCGCTTCTAAAAAAGCGCTCTCTATGTCCATGTACATTTCCAGTTTATAAGGCGCTTTTGGAAAGCCTTAGAGAGCGCTTTTAGAAGCGCCCTCTTAGGCCCCCTTTAGAGGGTGCTTTTGTAACAAAGCGCCCTCTAAAGTGAAGCCAAAAAAAATGGAGGGACAACAATAGAGGGCGCTTTTGTGAAAGCGCCCTCTAAGGTTACCCTTAGAGGGCGCTTTTGAAAAAGCGCTCTCTAAGTCCATGTACATTTCCAGTTTAGAAGGCGCTTTTGGAAAGCCTTAGAGTGCGCTTTCAGAAGTGCCCTCTTAGGCCCCCTTTAGAGGGCGCTTTTTTTAAAAAAGCGCCCTCTAAGGTCCCCTTTAGTAAACATTAAAATTATAACATATACTGCATGTCTCTTTATTTTCCCTCTCTATAAGCTATTTCGTTTACGTAACTGGGTTTTCTCTCAACTGCGATTACTCTCTACTGCGATTACTCTCGTCCTCCGTTCGTTCTCCCTCCCTCACCATCATCGTCACCGTTCGTTCTCCCTCCCTCACCGTTCACGTTCACTGCGTTATCCTCTTCCACCGTCACTGTTCACTTTCTTCTCCATCGTTACCGTCACCTTTAAGGTATTTCTCTTCTCCATCGTTACCGTTCACTTTCTTCATGTGTTTGATTAGGGCATTTTCTAAACTTAGTTTTTCATTTTGTGCATTATGTTGATTAATGTTGTTTAGGGCAAACTGAGTTTTTTATTTCTGATTGAAAACTGATATATTTGAAGTGTGTTTGAGCTTGTGCTTGGAAGTTTGATGATTATGGATGCAACTTTGTTCATGTTCCAAACACCATAAGTTTGCATTGGTCTTTTGCATGCAGTAGGTGTGTGTGAGTTTGTATTCAATAATGATAAAAAAAAAGAGTTTAGATTGTTGTAACATGAGAGAAATGGAAGGTATATGAATGTGTTCACGTATTGAATCATTGTCTTACTTGGGTCTTATTGAATCATTTCTATATTACAGATAAAATGGCTAACCAAGACGATACCCATGCCGCGAATGAATCACGTAATAATGTTGAAAAAGAAATCAAACGAGGATTGACTGTTATGAAGTCAATCATTCGTGCAAGAGACAAGGGTGTAAAATTTGAAGTACATTGGAGTGCTGAAGACCAACTAATTGAGCCTAACGGTTCAATGTTGGCAAGTTACATTGGTTTCCTTGTTCGCCAACATATTCCGATTACATGTGATAATTGGAGAAGTCCGGACTTGAAGGTTGGCAAGGAAAAAATATGGTCGGAGATACAGGTACTTACCATATATTGTTATATGTTTTTTTTGTTGACTATTTGTTAACCATATATTGTTATAATATTACTTTATCATAACACACTCCATTTGTATGTTTTTTAGAGATCCTTTCACATCGATGAAAGCCGGCAAAAATATTGTATTCAATTGGCCGGAAAAAGACTCCGAGGATTTCGATCCTTTTTGTGCAACAAATTTCTCAAGGATGAGGAAGGAAAATTTGTTGAAGGAGAACGGCCAATGAAGTATGCCGAGATTATTTCAGCCGATGAATGGGATAACTTTGTCGCCAAACGAAGAAACGAAAAATTCCATGTAATGTCTATTAATTATGGTTCTAATATGCCTTAAACTTTTTTATCCAGGAAGTAAGCGACAAAAATAGGAAAAGGGCATCAAAACCCGCGTATCCGTACAAAAAAGGGCGTACGGGTTATGCACGGTTACAACAAAGAATTGTGAGTATATTCAAATGCTATGAGCTTATACATTGTCACAATATGTTATAATTGATGATCTTATAATCTAATTCAATGTGTAGCTAGCCGAGGAGAAAAGTGACGCAACATCTCTTCCGGAGCACGTATTATGGAAGGCTGCTCGGGTTGGGAAGGATGGGGCTGTCGTTGAAGCGGTCCAAAATGTTTATGACGAATGTGTAAGTATATGTAACATTATTTCTTTAATTATATCGAAAATTTTGTTAGACATATAATTCATTTTTAATCTCCTCTAATAATATTTCAGGAGACTTTATCCCAAACCGTACCTTCAACTGAGGTCCAGGATTGCAGGAGCGTACTTAGTCGAGTACTAAATGTTCCTGAGTATTCCGGTCGTGTGAGGGGTAAGGGTTTTGGTGTGACTCCGTCGTCATTTTATAAAAAAACAAAAACAAAAAATCCTACCAACAAAGAGGTGATGGAGACCTTGGCGGAGTTAAGGGCACAAGTACTCCAACTGCAAAACGAGAATGCAAGGTATAGAGAGGAAAGGTGCGCTTCCGAGGCAAAAGATACTAGTGACCGAGCTAGTATCAATCATCAACCGAAATTTCCCGAGGTAATTATATATGTTATTATGAAATTAAAATAGCACTTTTTTACTTGACACATATACAAGTTAACAATAACATTTATTATTGGTTTAGGGCATTTCACCTTGTCAGCTGTATCTATCGTCACCAACTTATCGCATGGTTGGCAAGGGAAAAGTGCACAATACTTCGGGTGAATTACTTCACCATAATCCCCTCCCGGTGGGATTTATGAAAGTTTCGGTTGACCTCGTATTAGATACGAACGCCCGTCTACCATTACCTGACGTTGTTTCAGAGACAACGTTGATGCGAGATGCAGTCGGATCCTTTGTTGGTTGGCCGTCAGATCTAATTTTCCCTGATGCCGAGGTATATATGTTCTAAATGATTATGAATATTTAGTATTCACATTTCAATTCAGCTACAATTATGATATTTAATCAATTATATGGTAATGTTAGACTCCTACAAGACCCACACATAAAGTTGGTAAAGGGATTTCAAGACGCATCGAGTCGGTTGCATCTCAAAAAGAGGTACAAATATATATACCCATTGAATTATATACGCAACGATTCTGTTGCATCACAAAAAGTCATGATTTATTTTATATGAATTTTTAGGTTCCCGGTTGAGAGTTGAAAAGAGCTGCTAAGGATATTCCAACGACGTCCGGGACAAAATCTCAAATTATGATGCGTCTTGAGAAAATGGTGGAGGAGTCCGATATTATGCATGGGGCCATTCGTACTATAGATTTTGATGAAGGTGTTTTCGGAGCTGCTCATTTCGAAATAATTGGAAAGGAGGACTTCCAACAACTTTTTGAACACACCGAATTGGGCATCGCTGTCATTCATACATACATATGGTACTCCGATCAATCTATAATTTACTTAGTTGAACAATTTATTTACACATTTCAATGAGTAGTCTAATGTTTATTATGTTTCTATTTAAGGTATATGTATGTAACATTGATGCGGGGAACTGAATTGTGTAACCGTTTCAATTTTATTGCTGCTTCCCGTATCAATGCAACGTTAATAACGAATAATCCAACATCCGTAAAGAATGATCTAGTCGATAGATTCATGGCGGCCGGCGATAATACTACACCCAGTTTGTATTTTTTACCGTTTAATTCTGGCAACGGGTTAGATTTTCTTTCTAATAATTTCATTCTAATCTATGTATATCTTTTACGTAGAAAATTTTCAATTATCTAAATTTTTGTTTTATTTTACAGTGGTCACTGGGTGTTGGTTGCTATGGATCTTTCGAGACTAATAGTGTATTATCTCGATTCTTTATCGGGTGATTGGAGTAAATATCCGAATATGAAGAAGACGGTTGACGCGTAAGTGAAATTCCCCTAAATATTCGTGTGTATTTGTATATTTAATTATGTCTGTCAGATTGATCTCAATATACGTTTTTATTTTGTTAGGGCAATAATAAAATTTAGATTGAAAAAGAAATACCGCAATAGGAAGGACATTACCTGGATCAGAGTTCAGGTATATATTAAGTATCTTATTTTTGCTTATAATAGTGTTTGTTTTTTTGCTTATAATAGTGTTTGTAAGAAATTAACTATATATATATTGTTTGTTTTTCTGTGTAGTGTCCTCAGCAAAATAATTCGGTCGATTGCGGATTTTTTGTATTGAGATTTATGAGAGACATCATTACGTTGAATCGTATAGACATCCCAAAAATGGTATGTGTCATACCCCAAAATTTGCCCGTGGATATTGCAAAGCATTTTCCAAGACCCTCCGACTTGTTCTGCAAGGCACTGACATCAAATGGACAAAAGCCCAGCTCACAACAGGCCCAATCCAAAGGCGGCCCAAAATAGCTTGCTCGCTAGGCGAGCAGCTCCTTCGCCTAGCGAACATTTCATCATGCCACTCGCCCAGCGAAGCGTCAGATCCAGCAAAAAGCCCAGACCTAGCTTGCTCGCTAGGCGAGCAATTCCTTCGCCTAGCGAAGCTTGCGGGAATTTGAAGTTTTGGACCTCATTTTTAGCCCATTAGGTCACCACTACCACCACTATAAATACCAGCTCTCCTCTGCCACGAAAAACACACAGACAGACACAGAAAAACTCACAGAGACTCACACACAGACCCAGAGGAAACCCTAGCACCGAAATCCTGCTGATCCAAAGAGTTCAGAAGGCGGAAACCCTGAAGGCCGCTTACCCGCTCCGAAGCTACCGCCGCCCAACGCAATCCGGCTCGCCAATTCAAGGTTGCAATTCGATCACAAACAGGTTTGCATCACTATTATCGTTTTATTTTCTTAATTGGCATGTGATGTCGCTTTAGGTTCTTATTTTGCATGTGGTACCGCTTTAGTTTCTTAATTTGCATGTGATATCGCTTTGTATTCTCATTTGGCATGTGGTACCGCTTCATGTTCTTAACTTGTGGATGATACTATAATTGAATTTATAAATGTATTTGAAGTTTTGCATGTGAATTAAGTGTGCCTAAATATTGTGAATGCTGAACCATGTAATTATGTGTTGGATACCATAAGCCATGCCGCAGGTTGAAGTCATACTCTTCTCAAATTCCAAACCCGTGGCCGCTCGCTAGCTCATCGCTAGGCGAGCCCGCAGCGAGCCTTCGCTAGGCGAAGCAGAGGCGAACGGGACAGGGGCTGCTTTGTCTCTTTGTTGCCCATTTTATGTTTACCTAATGATGATTCTGCATTATTTGGCTTAAATTCCTGACTGCTATATTTATTTTATGGTGCAATTTTCAATTATATTTTATCTCGATGCTCTAATCCGTGTGTTGCATGGTGTAAAGGCTAGCATACTTCCAAAGAAATAGCCGGCTAGGCATGCCGCTTTAGATGTGGACATTCTTGAAGAGATGGCTTTTGGGATGACCTAAATTTAATATGGAGATTCATCTTGAATCACCAAGCTTGATTTTTAATGTATTGATTTCATTGATTTATTGTGGACCTAATTACCTAACTGATTACGGCTATTTAATTAATCGTTAAAATATGGATTTTAAATAAATGATATTGGACCTCTCTTTATTACCCCACGATTATGATATTACGGTCATGTCCCGCGAATATGGGGATATCCTTAGCAAAGACCCTTCGGTAAAATCATCATAGTCCCTCGGATGTTGCCTTCGGAAATACGATTTTGTCCCTCGATGACCCTTCGGTGTAGCCTACGGTTAAATGATGATAGTCCCTTCGAATGCTAAGGTATCCTCACAACTGTTGCCTTCAATGACCAACCGATGACCCTACGATGACCCTTCTACATCCCAAGGGAAAACTACTTACTTCTCAATAGTAAGGACAGTTTTACCCTCATAAGGATAGGAAACGCCCGGAAAGACCTCGGACAGGTATAACCTTAATTGCTCATTCATAACAAAAAATGCTTTTCACACCTCACACCTTTCAAACATCTTTTTGGAAAATCACCACTTAGCATACATCCGCACTAGGATCATTGCCGAGTTATATTTTTCTAAACTACTTTCAAACCACCAAACGAGATAATCACTTTGTATACATTCATGCAAGAATCATTACAAAGTTAAATTCTCATTTTCAAAACATTTTTCACACATTTCTCAACCACCTTTTTCAAACTAGAAAAACATAAATGATTGAGCAATTAAGAGCCCATGGATAACCATGGATACAAAGGGTGCTAACCCCTTCCCTTTGTATAACGTACCTCCCGAACCTAAGAATTTAAAATTAAGGTCTTTCCTGTTCTTTTCCACCTTTCCTTATGGGATAAAAGAAAAGTCGGTGGCGACTCTTGCTAACCGCGACATTGCGATTACAAATCCAATAAAGTCCAGTTCACCGTATGACAGAACTGGCGACTCTGCTGGGGACTAAAGAGAGGTCCACCTTAAAAAAAAAAAATCATTTATGTTTAATTTGTCCCTTCGTTTTAAGGGTATTTTGAGTGAAAGATCCTACACCCGGATCTAGTGTACCTTAGGTAAGTAGCAATAGATCATCGCGACTATCCGGCGTATACTGGAATGGTTAAAATGATGGCTACGGTTAATGTGACGCTTTGGTTGTCCTGATGGTCCTCATGTTACTTGAGGAAAAATTTGACTTCCGCGTGGTGTCATCAAAGCATTAACCAGACCTTTAGAACCCTAATTGACTCATCCTAGCCATTAGAAAGTAGTGAGATAACTGACTTCGGTTCCGACTGGGGTTGGTTGATACTCGATACTACACTCTTTGAGATTGGACTTTAGGGAAGCTTCGGTCAACCACGTGGTGTTGCACTGAAGTGGACCTAAAGAAAGGTCGATGATCTGAGATCCTTCTAGAACCCGGTTACTATTCTAGGACAGGTTGAACCAACTAAACTTCAGTGGGGAGGGTACTTACCTATGGAACTCATGCAAGCCTTAAAACCTAGGAATGATTGTGGTGTGACATGTCTGTGCTTGCATAACATCATGACATCATAACATTGTACTAACCATTTCAAGGACTTAGGGATTTAACTTTGCTCTGTTTTGAAAAAAAAAAAAAAAAAAGTTTCCCCTTTTGGTAGTTTATGCAAAGTTAAATTCCAAAAGGCCTTGAAAACATTTCATGCATTGCATAGCATAACATAGCATAACAGGTACTCTAAAGGGATCAATGTTCTCACGGTTTTCCTCCAAACAGAAAAATGGATCTCGAACAAACTGTCAAAGATCTCCAGACTCAGAGTGCTCAATTCAAGGAGATGATGCTAAGCTTATCCAAGGGGCAGGAGGAACTGAAGGCTCTTTTGGTCGAGAAGAAGAAAGACAAGAAAGCTGTGAGTTTCATTAACCCGGGAAGAAGGCGTAAAGGACAGGCTACGGGAATCAAATTTGGAATCCCGAATGGCCCAGAAGAGGGGGCGGAAAATGATTCAGAGGAGGAGAATGTTGATTTCTCTAACCCTGAGGATGATGATGAAGAGTATGAAAATGAACAGTACTCTCCAAGGGATGATAAGTACAAATTGCTGGAAGAACGCATGCTAGCCATGGAGGGCCAGAAGGCGCCTGGTCTGGATTTCGAAGGTTTGGGTCTGGTCTCCGATGTGACCATTCCTCGCAAATTCAAAATCCCCACTTTCAATAAGTACGATGGTGCGTCTTGTCCTCAGATGCATCTAAGGGCTTATGTGAGAAAGATCCAGCCGCACACCACTGATAAGAAACTATGGATCCATTTCTTCCAAGAAAGTCTGTCTGGCACTCAGTTGGAATGGTATTATCAGCTCGAGAGCTCTGACATCCGCACCTGGACTGACTTAGCAACAACTTTCTATAAGCAGTACCAGTACAATTCTGAATTAGCACCTACTCGGCTACAGCTGCAGAATATGGCTATGGGATCTAAAGAAAGCTTCAAAGAGTATGCTCAGAAATGGAGAGATTTGGCCGGCAGAGTCAAACCCCCTATGACTGACCGAGAATTAGTAGACCTGTTCATGGGTACCCTGACTGGCCCATTCTACAGCCACCTACTGGGGAGTTCTTCATCAGGTTTCACTGAACTTATACTGACAGGTGAACGGGTGGAGAGCGGCATTCGAAGTGGAAAATTACAGGCAGCTACTTCTACAAGCGGTAAAAAGTCCTACCATGGGAAGAATGAATCGAATGCTGTGTATGGTCAAAAGAGTCACAACAAGAAAAACGGTGACCATGCCATTGGAGCGGTGACGATCGCAGCCCCGCCAGCTCAAAACTTCCAGCAAAGACAAGATAGACCAAGAAGGCAGTTTACCAAGCTCAATATGACTTTAGCACAAGCACTGCAAAGCATGCTGAAGGTGAACTTAATCACTCTCAGAGGTCCTCCTGCAAATGTCAACACTGCTTCGCCTCGTTATAATCCCAATGCCAGGTGTGCATATCACTCCGATAGCCCCGGGCATGATACAAACGATTGTTGGCTGTTGAAGAATAAGATTCAGGACATGATCGATGCTGGGGAAATTGAGTTCGAGCCTCCGGAGACTCCAAATGTCGTCACTGCTCCTATGCCTAATCATGACAGGGCTGTTAATGCTCTCGATGACGATTCTCTCATCACTACTGTAGCGGACTTGACATCTCCTCTCCCGATCATAAAGAGGAATTTATTGCAAGCTGGTTTATTTCCAGGTTGCACTGAAGATTGCAATCTCTGCATACTCTGGCCCGAGGACTGTTTGAAATTGAAGAATGGCATTCAACGACTGATGGACGATCGCACAATTCTCTTGGAAAGGGTTCCTAAGACGGAAAACCCTATCAAAGAAGTATCTGTGATTGCAAGGTCCAATGGTCCAGTGAAGATTACTGCTCCCCGAATACCTGTGAAGATTATTGCCGAGCCCAGGGTAGCTCCTCTGATCATCACTGCCCCTGGCCCAGTACCGTATTCTTCAAGCAAAGCCATTCCGTGGAACTATGGGGGTGATGTTTACATCCATGGCGTAAAGCAAGTTGGTGATTCTGCTAACCCCAATAACATTGTTGGGACTAGTAAAGTTACTCGAAGCGGAAGGATCTTCTCTCCAGAAATCTCACCTCCGGTTCCTGAAACTCGAGGAAAGGAACCAGCCACTCCTTCTCAGTCAGAGACACCGTTCGAAGTTACTCCCAAAGATGTTGCCACACAAGAAATGGAAGAAGTGTTGAAAATCATTCGCAAGAGTGATTTTGATGTTGTGGAGCAGTTGGGGCATACCCCGTCTAAGATCTCGATGTTGTCCTTGTTGCTATCCTCTGAATCTCATGCCAATGCCTTGATAAAATTCCTGAAGACTGCCCATGTACCTCAGGAGACCTCCGTCGATCAGTTCAAAAACTATGTTGCTAATCTGACTGTCGATGGTGGCCTGGGTTTTTCCAATGCTGACCTAACACCCGCGGGAAAGAACCACAATAAAGCCCTGCATATCTCCATTGAGTGTAAGGGGATCACCCTGTCTCATGTGTTGATCGATAATGGCTCTTCTTTGAATGTGTTACCGAAAGCCGTACTCGATAAACTTGACTGCAAAAGCGTTGAACTGAAGCCTAGTGACATTGTGGTGCGGGCTTACGATGGTGCAAAGAGTGTTGTCCACGGCGAAGTTGTTCTCCCTATCAAGATAGGACCTCAAGTCTTCAACACTACCTTTTATGTAATGAACATTCGTCCTGCCTACTCCTGCTTGCTGGGTCGTCCTTGGATTCATGAGGCAGGTGCTGTAGCTTCATCTCTCCATCAAAAGCTGAGATATCCAATAGAGGGTAAGATTGTCACCGTGTGTGGAGAAGAAGAGTACATTGTCAGTAGTGTGCATACCTTCAGATACGTTGAGATGGATGGTGAATTCTTCGAAACTCCGTCTCAGTCATTTGAAGTGGTTTCTCCGCCCGATCCTGTCCTTAAGCCAACTTCCTGTGTGCCCAAGGTTATTCGTGCTCCTCCTGCTATGATTTCTCTGAAGGACGCTCAATCCGTGGTTGAAGATAGTGGTCATACTGGTTGGGGTCAATTGATCGACGTACCGTACAAGTCTGACAAAGCTGGTCTGGGATTCAATTCTGAGAAGATGGTCAAAGATCAAATCAATGCTGTGGAAGATGTTGACGGCGATTGCGACCTGGATAGTTGGATCTACCCAACAATTGGCAACGGACTCAATAATTGGAAGGCTGAAGACACTATCCCGATCTCCTTTAGTCAGGAGTAATTGTCATTGTCCATTTAGTATTGCAAATTTTTAACTGAACTTCTTAAAGCATTGTGTCTATACCCGGGGCACAATAGCTAATTTGTTAAGGGTTTTGTCATTTCATAAGCATATTCTCATATTCAATAAATCAATGGACTTTTTCGCATTCAAATATTGCGCTCTTTATTTTTCCTGTCGTCTTTCAAACAAGCTATGCTTTCTTACACACACTCACGTAACAAATTGCAGATCTGTACTCACTCTGGATCCTATCGATAATAATTCCGCTACTGTTCATTATGACTTTGAAAATCCAATCTACCAAGCCGAAGATGGAAGTGAGGAAGATTGTGAAGTCCCTGGAGAGCTTGCCAGATGGTTACTGCAAGAGGAAAGGACTATACAGCCGCATGAAGAGTCCCTTGAAATTGTAAATCTGGGTACTGAGGTAGACAGAAGAGAAGTCAAAATAGGAGCAGATTTGGAAAACAGTGTAAAAGAAAGATTGATTCAGATGTTGCATGACTATGTAGAGGTTTTCGCCTGGTCTTATGAAGACATGCCCGGGTTGGATACTGATATAGTGGTGCATCGGCTGCCTACGAAGGAAGACTGTCGTCCCGTCAAGCAAAAGGTTCGCCGCATGCGTCCTGAAATGTCTGAGAAAATCAAAGCCGAGGTTATGAAACAATTCAATGCCGGTTTTCTAGCCGTTACTTCTTATCCTCAATGGGTTGCTAATGTGGTGCCAGTGCCAAAGAAGGATGGTAAGGTGCGAATGTGCGTAGATTACCGAGACCTGAATAAAGCGAGTCCCAAAGATGACTTTCCACTCCCGCACATTGATGTTCTGGTAGATAACACCGCTCAACACAAAGTATTCTCATTCATGGATGGATTCTCGGGTTATAATCAGATTGAGATGGCACCTGAGGACATGGAGAAAACTACGTTTGTGACGCAATGGGGCACTTTCTGTTACAAAGTAATGCCATTCGGTCTCAAGAACGCTGGGGCAACATACCAGCGTGCTATGGTGGTTTTGTTCCATGATATGATTCATCATGAGATAGAAGTATATGTGGATGACATGATAGCTAGATCTCATACTGAAGAAGAACATCTCGATCATTTATACAAACTGTTCGAGAGGTTGAAGAAGTACAAGTTGAGATTGAATCCGAACAAATGCACTTTTGGAGTAAGATCCGGTAAACTCTTAGGCTTTATTGTCAGTGGTAAAGGAATTGAGGTTGACCCGGCTAAAGTGAGAGCTATTCAAGAAATGCCAGTTCCCCGTACGGAGAAAGAAGTCAGAGGTTTCTTGGGACGCTTGAACTACATTGCCCGATTTATCTCCCACTTGACCGCTACCTGTAAACCCATCTTCAAATTACTGAGGAAGGATCAAGAGATGATATGGAATGACGAATGCCAAGAAGCTTTTGACAAAATCAAGAAATATCTCCAGGAAACTCCAATTCTGATACCACCAGTCGAAGGAAGACCTCTGATCATGTATTTGACCGTGTTAGAAAATTCAATGGGGTGCGTGTTGGGGCAACATGACGAGTCTGGTCGAAAAGAGCATGCCATATACTACCTGAGCAAAAAGTTCACCGACTGTGAAACAAGATACTCACTGCTCGAGAGAACTTGCTGTGCTTTGGCCTGGGCTGCTCGCCGACTAAGACAGTATATGTTGAATCACACCACTTTGTTGATTTCTAGGATGGATCCCATCAAATACATGTTCGAGAAGCCTGCCCTCTCCGGAAGAATAGCGAGATGGCAGATGATCTTAACAGAGTACGACATCCAGTATACTACCCAGAAAGCAATCAAAGGAAGCGTGCTAGCTGATCATTTGGCTCATCAAGCGGTGGATGATTACCAATCTATGAATTTTGAGTTCCCGGATGAGGATGTCATGTTTGTTACTGGTAATGAAAAACCTAAACCGGATGAAGGACCCGAATGGGGATCCCGATGGACTATGGTCTTTGATGGGTCTTCTAATGCATTGGGCCATGGTGTTGGGGTTGTACTCATTTCTCCCGGAGGTTACCATACACCTCTCACTGCTAGACTATGTTTTCATTGCACCAATAATATGGCTGAGTATGAAGCATGTATTTTGGGACTCAAAGCTGCTATAGATCGGCGAATCAAGTTTTTGAATGTGTACGGAGATTCAGCCTTAGTAATCAGTCAGATCAAAGGAGAATGGGACACTAAACATCCAAATCTCATCCCTTATCGAGAGCGGGTGATGACATTCATCCCATACTTTGAGGAGGTTACATTTGAACATATTCCACGAGAGGAGAATCAGTTGGCAGACGCATTAGCTACCATGTCATCTATGTTCAGAGTCAGATGGGGCAGCGAAGCTCCCATGATTACCATTGGACGATTAGATGAACCAGCACACTGTTATGAACTTGACACTGAGGAGGTACAGGAGAAACCTTGGTTCCACGACGTAAGAAGATATTTAGAAACTCAGGAACACCCTGAAGGGGCATCCATCAATGACAGAAAATTCCTGAGGAAGTTCTCCGCTAAATTCTTTCTGAGTAATGGAGTGTTATACAAACGTAATCATGATTCGACTCTGCTTCGCTGTGTGGATAGAAAGGAAGCAGAAAGAATTATGGGAGACATGCATGACGGTATTTTTGGGATTCATTCTAATGGACATACGATGGCCAAGAAGATTCTGAGATCAGGGTATTATTGGTCTACCATGGAAGCCAATTGTCACCATCACTCCAGAACCTGCCACAAGTGTCAGATCTATGCGGATAAAGTACATGTGCCTTCTGCTCCATTGAATGTGTTGACAGCACCTTGGCCCTTTGCAATGTGGGGCATCGATATGATCGGAGAGATTAAACCCACAACTTCTAATGGACATCGCTTCATTCTCGTCGCTATTGATTACTTCACAAAGTGGGTAGAGGCAGCCTCATTTGCTTCTGTCACCAAGAATGTGGTGGCACGGTTCATCAAGAATAGTCTTATTTGTCGATATGGCATCCCTGAAAGAATTATCACTGACAATGGTACTAATTTGAACAACAAGATGGTTACTGAACTCTGCACGCAGTTCAAAATTAAACACCATAACTCCTCTCCGTATCGGCCAAAGATGAATGGCACCGTGGAGGCTGCTAATAAGAACATCAAGAAGATCATACAAAAGATGACAGTAACGTACAAAGACTGGCATGAGATGTTACCATTTGCTCTCCATGGTTATCGCACTTCAGTACGCACTTCGACAGGGGCAACTCCTTTCTCTTTAGTCTACGGAACGGAAGCTGTTTTACCAGTGGAAGTCCAGATTCCCTCTCTAAGGATCATGAAAGAGGCGGGCTTAGATGAAGATGAATGGATTCAGACTCGGCTCGATCAGATAAATTTGATTGACGAGAAGAGACTTGCGGCTGTTTGTCATGGGCAGATATATCAGAAGCGCATAACCCAGGCATTTAACAAAAGAGTCAAGAGACAGGTGTATCAAGTTGGCGACTTGGTGATCAAGCGTATCATCCTACCACAAGGGGATCCCAGAGGCAAGTGGACTCCCACCTACGAAGGGCCATTTGTGGTTAAGAAAGTATTCTCCGGTGGAGCCATGATACTCGCTACAATGGATGGCGAAGACTTCCCGCATCCTGTGAACGCGGACATAGTTAAAAAATACTACGCATGAAAGAGACCCGCTAGGTCGACGCACCTAGGCAAAAGTAAGGGCATCCCGGCGAACCGAAAAGGTTCGGGCAAAAATTAGGGATAAACATATAAAGACGTACTCCCGGCAAGTCGAAAACCTGAAAAGGCGGCTTGGGCAAAAAGGGGGCATCCCGGTGGACTGAAAACCTGAAAAGGCGGTCCAGGCAAAAATTAGGGATTAAAGCGTATGACTATGTCCTGTTCTCTGTCAGCTTCAACCAAGTTCAAGGGACTAACAAGCCAATCACTTCTATCAGACAGCGAGTGATGAGATGCTCGAAGACATGATGACAGTAGTGGAATTAAAATCAATAGGACTTTTTCTGCATAGCTTTCTCTTTTTCTTGACAATTTCCTCTTACTAGGATTTCTGTCTCCTTGTACATAAATTGCCTGTTTATAGGCCCTCTTTCAACATCAATACAATTTCATTTCCAAAAAGATGCTTTTGTTTCACGTTCTCTGTTTTGTTTGCGTAAACGTCCATTGGTTTCATTTGAATTGATTTATGCATTTGAATATGATCAATGTTTACCAAAAATGCATGTCTAAAATAGCAATAGCAATCACTACGACTTCAGGATCGAGGAGAAGGTCTAATCACGCTTCCCTAGGAGTCCGTTGCTAATTCTATTCCCCGGCTAAGCCAGTTATTCCCTAGAAGAAATTGGCATCACCAGACAGACAGGTCATCTCTTCTATCCCCGGCCAGGCTCCGTTGGACAGAACACAAATCCCCAGCTAAAGAAGGGTCATCAGTACAAATATCTCCGACCAGCAGACTGAGAGTTATTCCCCCAGTAGAGTCCCCTGGAGGAATGTTCAGACGCACAGTGCATTCATTACATCATTTCATACTACATACCTGCATACAACGCTCTCATTCACTTCATTCCGCATCATACACTTTACATCATTTCATAACATATGCATACCAGGTTCGCAAGCATAAAACATCTCATGCATCATGACATTGCATGAAACTAACTTCATTTTTCAGGTTAATTATCCTCCTGGTACAGTCAAAATAAAGGTCCATTCAGACGGACATCTGTATCAATTACATTCAGGATTCAACAACACCTTTCAGATATACTCCATGTCAACATTCATTCTGACATCCTCCTAACGATGGCATCTATAAGCCCATCCCAGACATTTATCGCAAATACAACAAATATTATCAGATACAGCCTAACGTACGGCTCATTCTGCAACTCCAATACGGTCTAACGTACGACCCATTTGGACCTCCAGCTCAGATACGATCTAACGTACGATCCATTCTGATCTTCAACAACTCAAGTATGGTTTGATGTACGACCAAGTTAAACCTTCATCTTCTCAGGTGCTACCTTCGGACAGGTACATTCCTGAATGGTAGTCTAGTATACGGCTACTCCCTTACTCAGGTGCTACCTTCGGACAGGTACATTCCTGAATTGTAGTCTAGTATACGGCTACTCCCTTGCTCAGGTGCTACCTTCGGACAGGTACATTCTTGAATTGTAGTCTAGTATACGGCTACTCCCTTACTCAGGTGCTACCTTCGGACAGGTACATTCCTGAATGGTAGTCTAGTATACGGCTACTCCCTTACTCAGGTGCTACCTTCGGACAGGTACATTCCTGAATGGTAGTCTAGTATACAGCTACTCCCTTACTCAGGTGCTACCTTCGGACAGGTACATTCCTGAATTGTAGTCTAGTATACGGCTACTCCCTTGCTCAGGTGCTACCTTCGGACAGGTACATTCCTGAATGGTAGTCTAGTATACGGCTACTCCCTTACTCAGATGCTACCTTCGGACAGGTACATTTCTGAATTGTAGTCTGGTATACGGCTACTCCCTCTCTCAGATGCTACCTTCGGACAGGTACATTTCTGAATGGTGGTCGGGTACACGACTACTCCCGTTTCGGCAGATTCAGCCTAACGGACGGCTCGTTCTGCAACTCAGATACGGTCTAACGTATGATCCATTCTGATCTTTCATCCCCAGCAAAGTCATCCGCCTAATGAACAACTCACTCTGGTATTCAGACACGGTCTAACGTATGATCCATTCTGATCCCTTATCCCCGGCAGTATATAGCACACGCTGATTCCCCAGCGAAGTCAACAACAGGATGGATGTTTCACCATACGGTCTAGCGTATGACCCGGTATGACACCCATGTCTTCAGATATCGTCTAACGTACGACACAAGCTGGAGCCCTCATCATCAAGCTGCCTGGATGGCATCTTTAAGCCCATCTCCATCAAGACTAATTGACAAGCGCAAATTTTTGGGGCATTCTAGTATTCAATAATCTTTCACCTCCAGACCACGAACGGCATACTCGCCATTCTAACTCTCTCGGTTCAAGAATATTGAACAGGGGCAGCTGTCATACCCCAAAATTTGCCCGTGGATATTGCAAAGCATTTTCCAAGACCCTCCGACTTGTTCTGCAAGGCACTGACATCAAATGGACAAAAGCCCAGCTCACAACAGGCCCAATCCAAAGGCGGCCCAAAATAGCTTGCTCGCTAGGCGAGCAGCTCCTTCGCCTAGCGAACATTTCATCATGCCACTCGCCCAGCGAAGCGTCAGATCCAGCAAAAAGCCCAGACCTAGCTTGCTCGCTAGGCGAGCAATTCCTTCGCCTAGCGAAGCTTGCGGGAATTTGAAGTTTTGGACCTCATTTTTAGCCCATTAGGTCACCACTACCACCACTATAAATACCAACTCTCCTCTGCCACGAAAAACACACAAACAGACACAGAAAAACTCACAGAGACTCACACACAGACCCAGAGGAAACCCTAGCACCGAAATCCTGCTGATCCAAAGAGTTCAGAAGGCGGAAACCCTGAAGGCCGCTTACCCGCTCCGAAGCTACCGCCGCCCAACGCAATCCGGCTCGCCAATTCAAGGTTGCAATTCGATCGCAAACAGGTTTGCATCACTATTATCGTTTTATTTTCTTAATTGGCATGTGATATCGCTTTAGGTTCTTATTTTGCATGTGGTTCCGCTTTAGTTTCTTAATTTGCATGTGATATCGCTTTGTATTCTCATTTGGCATGTGGTACCGCTTCATGTTCTTAACTTGTGGATGATACTATAATTGAATTTATAAATGTATTTGAAGTTTTGCATGTGAATTAAGTGTGCCTAAATATTGTGAATGCTGAACCATGTAATTATGTGTTGGATACCATAAGCCATGCCGCAGGTTGAAGTCATACTCTTCTCAAATTCCAAACCCGTGGCCGCTCGCTAGCTCATCGCTAGGCGAGCCCGCAGCGAGCCTTCGCTAGGCGAAGCAGAGGCGAACGGGACAGGGGCTGCTTTGTCTCTTTGTTGCCCATTTTATGTTTACCTAATGATGATTCTGCATTATTTGGCTTAAATTCCTGACTGCTATATTTATTTTATGGTGCAATTTTCAATTATATTTTATCTCGATGCTCTAATCCGTGTGTTGCATGGTGTAAAGGCTAGCATACTTCCAAAGAAATAGCCGGCTAGGCATGCCGCTTTAGATGTGGACATTCTTGAAGAGATGGCTTTTGGGATGACCTAAATTTAATATGGAGATTCATCTTGAATCACCAAGCTTGATTTTTAATGTATTGATTTCATTGATTTATTGTGGACCTAATTACCTAACTGATTACGGCTATTTAATTAATCGTTAAAATATGGATTTTAAATAAATGATATTGGACCTCTCTTTATTACCCCACGATTATGATATTACGGTCATGTCCCGCGAATATGGGGATATCCTTAGCAAAGACCCTTCGGTAAAATCATCATAGTCCCTCGGATGTTGCCTTCGGAAATACGATTTTGTCCCTCGATGACCATTCGGTGTAGCCTACGGTTAAATGATGATAGTCCCTTCGAATGCTAAGGTATCCTCACAACTGTTGCCTTCAATGACCAACCGATGACCCTACGATGACCCTTCTACATCCCAAGGGAAAACTACTTACTTCTCAATAGTAAGGACAGTTTTACCCTCATAAGGATAGGAAACGCCCGGAAAGACCTCGGACAGGTATAACCTTAATTGCTCATTCATAACAAAAAATGCTTTTCACACCTCACACCTTTCAAACATCTTTTTGGAAAATCACCACTTAGCATACATCCGCACTAGGATCATTGCCGAGTTATATTTTTCTAAACTACTTTCAAACCACCAAACGAGATAATCACTTTGTATACATTCATGCAAGAATCATTACAAAGTTAAATTCTCATTTTCAAAACATTTTTCACACATTTCTCAACCACCTTTTTCAAACTAGAAAAACATAAATGATTGAGCAATTAAGAGCCCATGGATAACCATGGATACAAAGGGTGCTAACCCCTTCCCTTTGTATAACGTACCTCCCGAACCTAAGAATTTAAAATTAAGGTCTTTCCTGTTCTTTTCCACCTTTCCTTATGGGATAAAAGAAAAGTCGGTGGCGACTCTTGCTAACCGCGACATTGCGATTACAAATCCAATAAAGTCCAGTTCACCGTATGACAGTATGGAATAATAACTTAGGGTTTATTTTAATATTATCGAATATTTCATCTAATTTGTTACTAAATCATGAATATGTTTTATTCTCTTAATTGTAGTACTTTGAGGAATACAAAACTTACTCAAGAGCAAATTTGGATGAAATCAAGGATGAATTGTGTCAATTCATTGTTGATCAAAGAATCATATAGCTAGGTTGTATATTGTTGTACATATATGTATGGAATGTTGTTGTTGTATGCTGTTGTTGTATATATGTTGTATATTGTTGTTGTAATTTTACTAAATCATGAATATGTTGTTGTATATTGTTGATCAAAGAATCATATATTAATGTTGTATATATGGAAGATTAATGTTGTATATAAATGGATTCATGTTGTATATATCAATGGATTAATGGTGTATAACATTGGATTAAAGGATGAAATCAATATGAATTTTACACTTTTGCAGCATGCGAACAGGTTACCAATTAAATATCCACTGTTTTTCAAACAATTTTTTTTAAAATAACTAACACTTTAGAGGGCGCTTTGTCCAGAAAGCGCCCTCTAAACACTTTACATTGACAACTTTAGAGGGCGCTTTTTCCTGAAAGCGCCCTCTAAACACTTTACATTGTCAACTTTAGAGGGCGCTTTTTCCTGAAAGCGCCCTCTAAACACTTTACATTGACAACTTTAGAGGGCGTTTTTTCCTGAAAGCGCCCTCTAAACACTTTAGAGGGCGCTTTTTCCTGAAAGCGCCCTCTAAACACTTTACATTGACAACTTTAGAGGGCGCTTTTTCCAGAAAGCGCCCTCTAAGGTGTCCCTTTATGGACCACTCCAGAGGGCGCTTTTTTCTTAAAGCGCACTATAATGTGGCCACTTTAGACAGCGCTTTCTCCAGGAAAACAAAGCGCTGTCTTTACCTATGCCAGCGCCAGATTAGAGGGCGCTTAAAAGCGCTGTTATAGGCCAAAATAAGCGCCCTCTTTTCCCTTATTTGGCGTAGTGCACTTGGCATATCAACCAATTGAGGATTATCAGTTTGTTCAGTATGACTTCCCAGATGAGGAGATTCTGTATTTGAAAATGAAAGTTTGCGATGAGCCTACGCTAGATGAAGGGCCAGAGCCTGGTTCCCGATGGAGTATGGTGTTCGATGGCGCTGTTAATCAATATGGAAATGGTATTGGGGCAGTGATTATTACTCCTCAGGGCACACATTTTCCTTTTACAGCAAAGCTAACTTTCAAATGCACGAATAATATGGCAGAGTATGAGGCCTGTATTATGGGTTTGGAAGAGTGTATTGATCTTAGGATCAAACATCTTGATGTTTATGGTGATTTGGCCCTTGTTGTTAATCAGATTAAGGGTGAATGGGAGACGAGTCAGCCTGGCCTCATCCCATATAGAGATTATGCGAGAAGGATTTCAACTTTCTTTACTGAGGTTGACTTCCATCATATTCCTCGAGATGAGAATCGGATAGCAGATGCTCTTGCTACACTTGCTTCTATGATTGTGGTGAAATATTGGAATGAAGTCCCCAATATTACTGTGATGCGCTTGGATAGACCAACTCATGTATTTGCAGTTGAAGAAGTGAAAGATGATAAGCCATGGTATTATGATATCAAATGCTTTCTCCAAAGTCAGATTTACCCGCCTGGGGCATCTGTTAAAGATAAGAAGACTTTGAGGAGATTATCTGGCAGTTTTTACCTTAATGGTGATGTGCTTTATAAGAGGAATTTTGACATGGTTTTGCTCAGATGCGTGGATAGACACTAAGCAGACCCGTTGATGACTGAAGTCTATAAGGGTTCATTTGGTACTCATTCCAATGGACATGCCATGGCAAAGAAGATGTTGAGAGCAGGCTACTATTGGCTGACAATGGAGTCTGACTACTGCAAATATGTGAAGAAATGCCACAAGTGTCAGATTTATGCGGATAAGATTCATATTCCCCCGACACTTTTGAATGTTATTTCATCACCATGGCCTTTCTCTATATGGGGAATTGACATGATTGGAATGATAGAGCCAAAGGCGTCAAACGGTCACCGTTTTATTCTCGTAGCCATAGATTACTTCCCCAAATGGGTTGAAGCGGCATCATATGCGAATGTGACCAGGCAACTGGTTGTGAAGTTTATCAAGAATCAACTCATATGCCGTTATGGTGTGCCAGACAAAATCATTACTGATAATGGATCTAACTTGAAGAACAAGATGATGAAAGAGCTGTGTAGCGAGTTCAAGATTGCACATCATAATTCTTCTCCTTATAGACCCAAGATGAATGGGGTTGTTGAAGCTGCTAACAAGAACATCAAGAAGATTATCCAGAAGATGGTTGTAACGTACAAAGATTGGCATGAGATGCTGCCATTTGCCTTGCATGGATATCGTACATCTGTCTGTACTTCAACAGGGGCAACCCCTTTCTATCTTGTGTACGGCATGGAAGTTGTGCTCCCCGTGGAGGTTGATATCCCATCAATGAGAGTCTTGATGGAAGCCAAGTTTATTGAGGCTGAATGGGTTCAAAGTCGTTATGACCAATTGAACTTGATTGAAGAGAAGAGATTAACTGTCATGTGCCATGGCCAGTTATATCAACAAAGGATGAAGAAAGCCTTTGATAAGAAGGTCAAGCCTCGTGTGTTCCGAGAAGGTAACCTCGTGCTCAAGAAAGTTTTGTCTTTCGTGCCCGATTCCAGGGGCAAGTGGACTCCAAATTATGAAGGTCCATATGTTGTTAAGAGAGCCTTTTCAGGCGGTGCTTTGATACTTACAACTATGGATGGGAAGGATTTCACCCGTCCTGTGAATTCAGATGCAGTAAAAAATGAGCGTCTCGGTGGATCGAAAACACGAAAGGGCGGTCCAGGCAAAAGTTAGAGACATAAAAAATGAGAATATATATATATATATATATATATATATATATATATATATATATATATATATATATATATATATATATATATATATATATATATATATATATATATATATCCCGCTAGATTGAGTACATCACCTTGGGGCAATCTTGGCAAAAATTAGGGATTTGGCAAGTAACTGCATCCTGACAAGACTTTGTTCTACAAGTTGTCTTCTATCAAAGATTCTCGCTCAGTCATCGTCAACTGAAGCTTCAAATACATTGGATTCAGATTTGGTGGAGAAATGGTCATTATGTTCAATGTAGCCTTTTTCCAATATATATCACCAATTTCAAATTTGTAAAGATCCGTGAAGTCTCGCCATTTGCGGACTACCACTCCATCAAATAAATTTGAGCCTTTATCCAATTCTTTGCACTCTTATTTGTTTCTGCTTAACAAATATTTGCATGTTTTAATTGATAAATATCATTGTTTTAAACAAATAAAGTTTTTATAAACTGATTTTAAACAAAGTGAACATTCACAAATGACTGAAAGGATAAATGGAATGTCTTCAGTTCTCTCCCAAGGATAGCACAATTTCCAAAGGGTAAGACATTTGTTCATACATTCTAGCATGTTTGTATCCTCTTCATCATCTTTCAGGTTGTCTCCCCAGAGAACACGGAAATAATTGAACATCTTCAATTTCCCAGAGAGTCTAGAGTTTTGGCCTTGATCTTTTAGAGATGTGTATACCTCTATATCAGACACTAGCATTTGTGTTTTATCAACTATATGGTTGTCATCCCCTGTGTGGACTGACATAAAATCCCTTATAGATTGATAAAAGTTGATATGCTATCTATTCATGAGGAAGTTTGTCTTTCCCTAGTGAGCAGAAATTCCCAGCATGAGTCGAAATCTCCAGCAGAGTAAGCATGTTTTCCCTGCAAAGCTATCTTTCAGATATCTCCTCAGCAGTTAGTTGCCTAGAGAAGTTGGTGAAGGGTTGTTCCCCGTTTCATCCCTAGCATAGAACGTGTTGACGTAGGATTCATTTCCGATTCCTAGCCAGGACAATTCCTCCGGAGATACTTGTTGTTATCCTCAGCAGGTTGGCTTATAGCTCATCCCCAACAGGGTTGCTCACAGCAGACTGTCCCCAATTGGATCGCCTATAGTCTATCCCCAGTGGAGTTGCCTGATCAGAGCTTGGTAATTTGTTTTCCCCTCCGTATTGGGAAGTTTCCTCTAAGTTGAGCTGGTGGTGAAGATGTGTTGTTTCCTTCCCCAGCGGAGGATTGGTTCTCTCTCCCCTTTAGCAGAGATGTCCCTCCAGCAGATGAGAGGAAGTGTTTTGATTGTTGGAACTTCTGTTTGGTGGTTGTTCCCCACAGAGTTTCATATCATTCCTTGATAAGTTCCCCAGTAGGGTTTCTTCTACGACAGATCTTATATGTGTTAAGTTCCCCAATAGAGTTTCCTCTACGATGGATCTTTTGTCTGTTCAATAGCAAATCCCTGGCGGTGACCCTGTATGTTCCCCAGCTGAGACGTTGCCTGATCCTAGTTCGACAGTGGTATCCCCTCCGAGTAGAAGACATTTTCCAGTGTTGAGGGATTTTGAGGAAGATGTGTTGTTTCCTTCCCCAACGGAGCAATTTGTTCCTTCTCCCGGTAGCAGAGATGTCTCTTCAGCAGTCAGAAGAGAATGCTTGATAGATGAGTCTGTTTGGTGGTTGTTCCCCACAAAATTTCATATTATCCCCTGATAAGATCCCCAGTAGAGTTCTTCTATGTCAGATCTTATTGATATCTCTGCATGTTCCCGAGAATTGTTGGAAGATCCCCAACAGTTGGCAACTGAACTTTGCCTGTCCCCGGCAGTTGATAGCTGTGACCTTTGCTTATCCCCAACATTGGCCTTTGTACCCGACAATGATTGGTGTCTCCTGGTATTTGATGCTCCCCACCAGATTTGGTTTCTCCTGTGGGCCTGGCTTTTCTCTTTTAAGATGTTATACCGGATGTCCGTCCATTAATTCTTGGACCTGTTTGTGTTAGATATGTCTGTTTGTCAGCATTAATCATACATAAACCATGCATATACATGCATAATTATAGAATTCAGATATCCATGTTGCATTATTTGCCATATATCTTTGCTTGTTATCCCTTGCTATTGGTGAAATATTCTTCCCCAAGCAGATGTTTATGTCTGATCTCTCCACCTAGAGTCAACCCTATAGGCATAAAGTGTTTATCTTTCCTTCTATATTCCCCACTGAGTTATGTCCTCGTGGATGATTATTGTTTCAGTTTCCTCCCCGATTATGTATTGGGATGGAATTACTCCCCTGAGTTATATCCTCATTGGGTTGAGTCTTGTTTCATTGTGTCTCTCTAGTTTGTTCCTAGATTGATTCCTTTCTTGTTAATCCCCCCGCAATTTCCTGTGGTTTAGTTTTTCAATTGCTCAGTAACCAGTAATTTTTCATTCTTTTCCCCGGTGGACTTTGTGGCTTTCTACTCAGTAACCGGTAGTTGTAAGTCCTATTTCTGTGGTTTTCTACCCAGTAACCGGTAGATGTAATCCCCTCTTTGTTGGTTATCCTTATCCAATATTCGCTATGGATATTCCTTCGTTTTGAGTATACCACCCAGTAGCCGATGATATATCTCTTGGATATTTGCTTTTTTTAGGCAATTCATTCCTTGCGAATCATCTTTCATTTACCCTTTTTGTTTGGTAATGATTGTTTCTCCTTTGGATTGGTCACCATTTTATACCCAGTAACCGGTATCCCGATGTCTTTTCTTTTCGGTCGATTTATCCTTTATTAACCCAATAACCGGTTGAGGATAATCTTCCATGCGAGTATGTTATCTATGTTCTGATGGTAATAGATAATATATCTCATGCGCTCTTCAGTCGAAGTCTTTTTCTTCCCCAGTTGAGTAAGATTCGTATTTCTTTATGGAATCGAATGCCCATCCTGTAAGTCGAGTTTGCCTTTTCAGCCCTCCCTTCGGATGATGAGTGTCTTGGATATGTTCCCAATTCACGTCTGGTTGGTCACCTATTATATGCACAGTAACCGGTATCCCATGCGTTCCTTCCTTCTGCTCCCTATTATGACTTTTATCCCCCTGTGGAGTTAGATTTTCCTGAGTTGAGATTTGCCTTTTGGGTCCTCCTCAGATGTTTCAGATGATTGATATCTCTCACCCTTATACTGGTCTTAGATATTTTTTCTCCCTGAGCGTGTTGTTCATTCACCCAGTAACCGGTGTTTTGATCACATGTCTCTCTTTGCGTTTATTACCCAGTATCCGGTAATATCTCGTTTGTTTCTTCCTCAGCTGAGTCCTTTGTGGATTTCCCCGCCTGAGTCCGGAGTTTTATTCGAGGTATCCTTTGTGGATAGTTTGCTGTATTGGCATATTCCCCAATACATGCATCTTTGCGTCAACTCGAGTCTTTTCATCGATTTATTTTCGTGGAATCCCTTCGTGTCTCCCAGCAAGTATTCAAGTCGTGATCTGCTCACACATTTTACCCCATTTTCCCCCAGAGTCTCTGTCTCCTTAGTGAGTGTGTTACTCCTGTGGACTTTCGGTCTTTCTCTGATTTCTTTTTTCCTTTGTGGCCATATTTCCCCACAGAGTATTAACTTTTGCATGCATACATTTGCATCATGAGGTCTCTTAGGGACCAAAATTCGTCTCTTTGTTATTATTTAAGCCCATTCTACCTCGTCCAGACAAAGATTTAAACCTTCATATCTCCGGCTAGAATGACCTAAAATAGGGGCATCTGTAAGACCCTAATTTTGACCCTAAGATCCCTCATGGCATGATATCATTGCTCATTGCATTGCCTCAAGGATCATAGCATGTGTGGCTCTTTGACCCTTGTGTTGGAGCTTGTGTGATTTCGTTTGAGACCACCAAGCATGCTTGAATTGTATATTATATCTTTTCTTATTTTGTTTACTAACCAAAAGCACAAAAATATGTCACTAACTCTTTTTGTTTTGAAGCTCAAGTGATCACATGTGCCCTTGCTCCTAAGAGGATCCTATGCTCAATGAAGTGGCTAGATGAAGATGAAAGCAAGCATTACAATGGTCCACAATGTTCCTAATCAACATATATGTCTCCCAAGTATCTCAATTTGCCAATTTGATCAAGATAAACCAAAGGGCTTGAGGATTGTTTCCCAAGGAAACCCTAATTCAACTGTGCATTGACTATGCCTTGCTCATGAAGCAACCTCAACCTATGATCAAATTAAATAAAGGGAAGTTATTTCATTCATTATTTTATGCATATATGAGCCTATGTGAGTATCCTCAATAATTCATTCATCAAGATTTGAAGTTTGGCCTTGAGAAGTTGACCAGTCAAGTCATCTAACTAAACTGAAGATCATTGAGACCTGACTTTTGACGTGTTTGTCAAATGAATATGACCCCAAGAAAAAAAAAGTTCTTAAGAACCATATGAACAACTTTCATGTTCATAAAAAATCCATTTGAAACTTGGAAGGTCATCATTCATTTCAAAACATTATAGGTCATTTAGACTGAAACCCTAATTTGGGTCAACTTCCCAAGGACATAACTTCTTCATTTTGTATGATATTTAGGTGAGACCAATTGCATTAGAAATATTAAAATGTCTACTTCAAAAGTTATGTTGGACAAAATTTCATAATCGTAAAAGAAACACATGTGATAATACAAAACATTATAGGTCACTTTGGACCAAAACCATTGAATCTTGAAAAAGTCCAACTTCAAGTGCCCATAACTTTCTCATAAAAAATCAAAATGATGCAAAATTTAAGTCCAAATTGACCATCTTGAAAAGATATACAACCTTTATTTTGGAGGTTTTTCCATTTGAGGGTTGCATCATATAAACAGAAGGGCTAGAAGTTGGTCACTTTTGGCAAAAAATTTCAAAGGGAACTTATACATGTTTTGTACCTCAAACTTCAAGGCCAGTTTTCACAAATTTCCAAACTAAAAATGAATTTTTTCCCAACATAGCTTTTGTTCCTTATGTCAAGACCTTTCCAACCATTACTCACATGCATATGTTTGGATTTTTTATGTGGGACTTTCGAAGAGATGAATGTGTAGGTCCAAATATGCAATTCACTTTGTATCTTCATGCACAAGCAAACACAAGGCCAAATCCACGTCCATTTCACTTCAGAATGATATCAGCTTGCAAATTCATTCAATTTTGGGCCTCACATGCGCCTGTACAGGCCCATGCATGGAGGACCCAAAGCTTCATGCACACGAGTATTTCCTTGCCTTGGCATCAAGCTCAGCTATAAATAGAAGCCTCTCCTCATTCAAATCTCAACCTTATGGTGATCTGAAGCTCTGCTGAAATCAAAACCCAACCATACTCAAAGGAATTCTGATTTTTATTTCTCAATTTCAAACTTGAATTTCAACACAATCAGTTGATCTTCAAGTTTCAATTCCTAAGCCTTGCATATTCATCATCTCTTGATCAAATTGGAAGCAAGAGTTTGAGTAGATCGTGCTGCACAAAGCTACTCTTCAAAGGTATATCATCAAACTATTTTGACCTAAATCTCATCATACAATGTGAATTGCTTGTGTTTAAACTGTTTTCTGAAGTCCTCGAGCAAGAGGTAGGCCAATGGTGGTCTTGATTTCATGTTTTGAAGCATTTCACTTTGCACACCTTGAATTTCAAGCTAAAATTTCTCACTTGATAGAAATCTTGAGGATAATCCAAGGTTATAGGGGTGATGTACATCACCCCAACTTCATTTTGGTACCTGGCTCGTGTATTTTGGTTAAGGTTCAAAAACCTGCAACTAGTGGCCGGAGTTGGTTGGTCCACCGGAGAAGATGGTGGTTTCCACCACCATCCCCACGTGGATGAGTTTGAGCCATTGGATGATGTTTAAATGATCTAATCGTGGCCATGCTTTCTATTGACTTATTTTAAATACATGTGTGACGCGTTTGACTTGAGACTATGGTGGAAACGCGCCTCTGAGCCTTTGGATACAACCACGTCATTTAATGAATTCCATCCAAGCGCTGCTGATTTTTCATATTTTCTATTTTCTGTTTTATTTTCTTTTAATTCCATTTATTTTCAAAAATTCATAACTATTTTATTTGAAGTCACAAAAATATGAGACTAATGGCAAAAATTTTCTTGAAAAATCTTGTTTCATATTCTAATTTTTAATTATTTTTGTGACTTCATTTAATATTTTTTGTGAATTATTTTGTTTTTAATAGTTTTTAATTCATTTTAAATACTTTTTGATATCCAAAAATTCCAAAAATATTTTCTTAACACATATGGATCATGATAAGTCTATGAAAAATATTCTCATCAATTTCTTAATTGATTTGAGATTTATTTGAGATTTTAATTTATTTGTGTTATTTTTCATTGTTTTTTAATTGATTTAAAATAGTTTCTGTTTTCAAAAAATGTTGGGAAAATTTGTCAAACCTTGTTTGACCATGTTAGACCTATGATGATTCAATTGGACTTGTACAAGTTGATTTGAATTGAATTTGAGGTTTGACCATATTTTTAACCTTTTTATTTTGCATTTATTTTAATTCCAAAAAATACCAAAAAATATGCTTGACTTTGTTGACTTCTAATCTTCATTTCTCTTCTGTTTTATATTGGTTGATGGTGGTTTGATCCACATTTTGATCATTGTGTTTTGATATTTCATTTGAATTCCCCTTTTATCCATTTCATTTTCATCTTCATCTTCTTCTTTTATTTTGGCCAATGAGTTAATGATTTGTGGTTAGTCTTAACATATGAGAGGCTTAATCTTCTTTGATCCAAATCAAACTCAACTTAATCAAAGATCAAGTGAGTTGCTTCGTGTCCAAGATAGGTTGCTTCTTGGTTAAGCAAAAAGCCTAAAATCCATACAAGGCCTTCCCTCTTTTCTTTTGGCATGGCAAGTTGTAGGAGCTTGGCTTACTAATCATGATCTCTAACTTGTGTTTATTTGCCTATAGTTTTATTGACCGACCTCAGATAGGTGTGACTACTACATTAGTCCACTTACGATTGCTTAACATAGCGCTAAATTGTCTTATGACACACTAACATTAACTACTAACTACTAACTTTAATTCAAACATTTAATTTCTTGCAATTTACTTTAATGCAATCTACTTTCTTGCTCATTTATTCATATTGCTTCTTCCCTTTGCTCACTTGAGCTCATATTTTATGTTTATGTCATTTTCCTTTTGCTCATTTGAGCTCATTATTGTATATAAATATATTGTTGCTTTGTGTTTGTTTTGTGATTGTTTGTGTGAACCCAATACAAAAAGGAGAAAGGACTTAGAATTAGGACCTTACCTATGCTTAAAGGAGTTCAAGAGCAACTAGGCCTCATGCCTTTAGAATGCTAAACTTGTTGAAGAGCAACTAGGCCTCAGAGCCTGGATCCCAATGGGGTTTAGTGTTTGATGGAGTTGTTAATGCTTATGGTAATGGAATTAGGGTAATCATAATTACCCCCAGGGTTCTCATATCCCTTCCACTGCAAGATTGATGTTTGATTATACGAACAACATGGCAGAATATGAAGCTTGTATCATGGGTCTTGAAGAAGCCATTGATTTGAGAATTAAGATCCTTGATGTATATGGAGATTCAGACTTGGTGGTTAATCAGATTAAAGGAGAATGAGAGACTCGTCATTCTGGCTTGATTCCTTACAAATATTATGCAAGGAGGTTGTTGACTTTCTTCAACAAAGTTGATTTTCATCATATACCCCATGAAGAGAATCAGATGGCGGACGCTTTTGCTACTTTGTCTTCTATGTATAAAGTAAAACATTGGAATGACGCACCCAGTATCAGAATTATGCACCTTGATAGGCACACTCATGTGTTTTCAGCGGAAGAAGTCACAAATGATAAGCCTTGGTATCTTGATATCAAGTGTTTCCTCCAAAGTCAAGAATACCCGCTTGGGGCATCCAACAAAGATAAGAAGACTTTGAGAAGACTGGCTGGAAATTTCTTTCTCAATGAAGATGTGTTGTACAAGAGAAACTTTGACATGTTCTTGCTCAGATGCGTGGATAGACACGAAGCATACATGTTAATGCAAGAAGTTCATGAAGGATCCTTTGGTACTCATGCCAATGGAGACATAATGGCTAAAAAGATGTTAAAGGAAAGGTACTATTGGCTAACAGTGGAATCTGATTGCTGTAAATATGTGAAGAAGTTCCATAAATGTCAAATTTATGTTGATAAGATTCATGTGCCTCCAGATCTTCTTAATATTATTTCGTCCCCATGGCCTTTCTCTATGTGGGGAATTGACATGATTGGTATAATTGAACCCAAAGCTTTGAATGGAAATCGATTCATTCTGATGGCTATTGATTACTTCACCAAATGGGTTGAAGTAGCATCTTATGCTAATGTGACCAAGTAGGTTATGGTCAGATTTATCAAGAATCATATTATTTGCGAATATGGTGTTCCAAGTAAGATCATCATTGATAATGGGTCGAACTTGAATAATAAGATGATGAAAGAGCTTTATGACGAATTTAAGATTGAACATCATAACTCTTATCCTTACAGACCTAAGATGAATGAGGCTGTTGAAATTGCAAATAAGAATATTAAGAAGATTATCCAGAAGATGGTTATGACATATAAGGATTGGCACGAAATTCTCCCTTTTTCTTTTCATGGATATCGTACATCCATCCGCACTTCAACAGGGGCAACCTCTTTCTCTCTTGTGTATGGAATGGAAGCAGTGCACCCCATAGAGGTTGAGATCCCATCAATGCGAGTTTTGATGGAAGCCAAGTTGTCTAAGGCTGAATGGTGTAAAAGTAGATATGATCAATTGAATTTGATTAAAGAGAAGAGGATGACAGCTTTGTGTCATGGCCAACTATATCAAAAGAGAATGAAGAAAGCATTTGATAAGAAGGTTTGACCCCACGTATTCAGAGAAGGCGACCTTGTGCTTAAAAAGATCTTATCTTTCAACATTGATTCTAGGGGAAAATGGACTCCTAATTATGAAGGCCCATATGTTGTTAAGAGAACCTTCTTTGGCGGTGCAATGACTCTTACAACTATGGATGGTGAGGAGATATATCGTTCTGTGAATGTTGATGCAATCAAGAAATCCTTCGCCTAAAAAATAGAAGAACATCTCGCTATGTTGAAAATCCGAAAGGGTGGCTTAGGCAAAAATGAATGTCTCGGAGGATCAAACACCCGAAAGGGAGGTCCAGGCAAAAATTAGAGACATAAACCAAAAATAATCATCCTGGTAGATTGAGACCCGAAAGGGAAATCTAGGAAAAAGTTAGGGATTATGGAAAGTAACTACATCAGGCCAAACTTGATCATTTGAAGCAACAATGCCTATCAAGGATTATCATTCAGTCATCCTCGACCGAAGTTCTGAGCATAACGGAATTCAAAGTTGTTAGGGAAAATAATAGTGATCGTTGTATTTCAATGTATCCCTTTCCATGTACTTACCATTTTTCAACTTTGTAATGATCAATGGAGTCACACCATTTGCGGACTACCATTCTATCAATAAAATTTGAGTTTTTTTGCCCATTTGTTTATTGTTCTTATCTTGTTTCAGTTAATGAAATTTCATTTATTTTTTATAATAATTTTCGAAACAAAAGATATATAAACAATCATGTTTTTGAAATTTACAAAAAATATTTTCCTCGATTTTTGAATATAAAAGAGGAATGTCAACAGTAATCTCAAGGATGGCAAGATCTTGAAAAGCAGAGCTCGGTGTTCTCTAAGACATGATTTTCCTTATGAATGTATCCAAGATCATCATTTTCACTAGCATAAGTTTGCGGGAATGGTAGAATCTCTAGTGAAGTTGCCAATAGGTCTTCATAACAGAGTTTGTTCGGATGTTTCTTATCCCCGACAAACCTTTCCCTCCCTCGGAACGAAGTTCATGCTTTTAGAAGATCAACTTTGGGTCTCCAAGCAATGTCTTTATTTTCTCTCTCTAGAAGGATTTAAGCCTTGTATCAGGATTTATCTCCTTTGATGGATTATGATCATTGCAGGGTTTTCTTCAGCTGAATCCCTAGCGAGATCTCCAGTAGCATCTCCACCTTGTTTAGATTAGCCGAGTATCTGGTTGTACTGTGTTATCGGTCTAACCCTTTTGTGCCTGTTTTTTCAGCATATTCATAGACATATCCATACACATATGCATAACATCATGGTGTTTATTTGTGCATCTTGCATTCCTTGGTGCTTCCCTGCTCTCTGGTGTTTTTTTTCTCCCCACAGAGTGTGTGCGTCTTCTCTCCAATAGAGTGTTGACCTTAAGCAGAAAATGCTTATCCTTCCTAATTCCACATGGAGATTGATCCTCCTTGAAGGTTTTGTTTCAGTTTTCCTTTCCATTTCATTATCTGGATGGATATAATCCCCATTTGAGATTATTTCCTCATTGGATTGAGTCTTTTTTTACCATTTCTCTCCAGTTTATTCCTAGGTTGAACTTTGGTCCCTTGAGCTTATTGCCTTTGTTAAGCTATCACTTGGCTGATAATTAGGTAATTTTCCTCTTACCTTGGTTGGTTACCTTTGTTATGTTATAACATGACTGGTAGTTGGTAATCTTTCCTTTTTAGTTTATTACCTTTGTTAATCTATCACTTGGCTGATAGTTAGGTAATATTTCTTTTACCTTTGGTTGGTTACCTTTGTTAAGCTATCACTTGGATGGTAGTTGGTAATCATTCCTTTCAAGCTTATTACGTTTTTTAAGCTATCACTTAGCTGATAGTTAGGTAATATTTCTTTTACCTTTGGTTCGTTACCTTTGTTAAGCTATCACTTTTCTGGTAGTTGGTAATCATTCCCTTCGAGCTTATTACCTTTGTTAAGCTATCACTTGGCTGATAATTAGGTAATTTTTCTCTTACCTTTGGTTGGTTACCTTTATTAAGCTATCACTTGGCTGGTAGTTGATAATCTTACCTTTTGAGCTTATTACCTTTGTTAAGCTATCACTTAGCTGATAGTTAGGTAATTTCTCCCTTAGTGGAGTTAGACATCCCATTTGATTGATATTTTCCCCGAAGAAGTCTTGCTTTTATAAGTCTTCCTCTGTTGGGTCTTTAGTTCGTTTATTTTCTAACTATGTATTGGTTTCTTTCCAATACAATAGTTATTCCAGAGTCGAGTTATTTCTCGGTGCTTCATTTTCTTGAAGGAAATCCCTTTGTCCCCAGCTGGGTTTCCCCCTTTGGAATCTGTTTCCCCTGCAGAATTCTAGTATCCTCGTTTCTCCAGCACTTATTTGTCTCATGGCGCTACATTCCCCACGATGATCCTTGTCTGCATTAATATCATAAGCATTTTTACAGTATCTTAGAGCCAAAAATTGGGTTTTCTGTATTTAAGTCTCCTCAATCTTGTCAAGACGAAGATCTCAATCTTCATATCTCCGAATTGAAGAAACTTAAATAGGGGCATCTATCATACCCTAATTTTTAACCCTAAGATCCCACATATTATTTGTATCCTTGCATACAAACAAGACCACATCTTTTTCATCTCCCTCTCATATTTGGGTTTACCTTTTGCAAGGATCATCAAACACCTCTTTGTTGGTATTTTATCTTTATGTTTATATGATTCATTGCTTATATAACCACTACATAAAATAGAAAATATATGTTTTGTTTTATTTAAGTTTATTGTGCAAGGTAGGGATTTTCATCAAGAGCATTAAGCATGGCTCCTCAGCTAGGTTTTCTTTGATTCCTCAGCAAAGGGTGGTCAACCATTAGTTCTCCAGGGGATATCACTCAAAGAATGATCTTTAAAGTTCTCAAGCATCTTGCAATCTCATTGTGATCAAGAGTATCTCAAAGTCTTGTGGTTTATTTCTCAAGAAAAGTCAAATGTTCATATTTTTATTTCCATGCCTTCTTCAATAAGCAACTCAAAGCTTTAAGCTATTTAATCAAGATGTAATCAAGTACATCTTATCATGAGTTCATATGACCACCCATGTGCTTTGAAATGCAAGGAAAGTCCAAGTTCACAAGCTTGTTCCAAGAGGTTTGACCTAAAAGTCAACATTTTGAAGTCAAAGTTACAAGGATCACAACTCCTTCAATTGTCAACATTTTTGAATGCCCTTTTTTTGCATATGATTCTTCTCAACATACTCTATAACTTCTCTTTACATGACAAGAGCCAGTTATGCTTATAGGATCATCAAAAGTTTGGAGACATTATAGGTCATTTGTGGACTTAGTGAAATTTGACTTATTTTCAAGTGACTTGTTGACTAGTTATGCTTATACTCTACAACTTCTTTTTGCCAATTTTCAAAAATCAATACAACTCGTGCTCTGAAGTTACCAAATGATGAAACTCCTTTTATTTCATTGATTTTCTTTTTTTCATGATTTTATTTCATTGATTTTCTTTTTTTTCATGATTTTCTATTTTCATTGAAGTAAAATGAGTTATGATCTTTGAAAGTTGGCAAAAAGTCACTTGAAAATAGTTCAAATTTCACTAAGTCCACAAATGACCTATAATGTCTCCAAGCTTTTGATGATCCTATAAGCATAACTGGCTCTTGTCATATAAAGAGAAGTTGTAGAGTATGTTGAAAAGAGTCATAAGCAAAAAAAAGGGCATTAAAAATTGTTGAGAATTGAATGAGTTGCGATCCTTGTAACTTTGGCTTCAAAATGTTGACTTTTAGGTCAAACCTCTTGGAACAAGCTTGTGTACTTGGATTTTCCTTGTATTTCAAAGCACATGGGTGATCATATGAACTCATGATAAGATATACTTGATTGCATCTTGATTAAATAGCTCAAAGATTTAAGTTGCTTGTTGAAGAAGGCATAGAAATAAACACATGAACCTTTGACTTTCTTGAGAAGTAAGCCAACAAACTTTGGGATGCTTTTGACTTGAGAATCCCTATCTTGCATAACAAACTTAAGATAAACAAGACATATTTTTGGCATTTCGATTAATGGTTAGATGAGAAATGAATCAAATAAACACAAAGGTAAACAAAGAGGTGCTTGGTGATCCCTGCAAGAAGCAAACCCAAAGATGGATAGGGGGGATCAAGATGTGACCTTGCTTGTATGTAAAAGAGAAAATGAGATGTGAGATCTTAGGGTTAAAAATTAGGATATGACAGATGCCCCTATATAAGTTTCTTCAATTTGGAGATATGAAGGTTGAAATCTTCATCTAGACAAGATTGAAGGGGCTTAAATATTAAAGATCCAATTTTTGGCCCTAAGATACCGCAAGATGTTTATGATATGATATGAATGAAAACAAGAATCCCTGTGGGGAATATAGAGCCAAAAAAAAGACAAAGAACTGTTAGAGACGAGAGGAGACTGAAATTCTGCAAGGGAAAGACAGATTCCAAAGGGGTATCCAGATGGGGATAAACACAATTCCGCAGGGGGAAAAGGAAAAAGCTCAAAAATAACGGATGCATGGTTAGTGTATAAACTAAACACCCAACGGGGAAGACTTAATAAATCAAGAGTTTGTCGGGAAAAGCAATCATCAATAGGGAAAATCTTTGATTCCAATAGGAGAGGAATATTATCTAACTATCAGCCGAGTGATAACTTAACAAAGGTAATAGGCCAAACAGAATGATTACCAACTACCAACAAAGTGATGGCTTAATAAAGGTAACCAATCAGAGGTAAAAGGAACTATTACCTACTATTAGCCGAGTGATAGATTAACAAAGGTAATAAGCTCAAACATAATGATTACCAACTATCAGTCAAGTGATAGCTTAACAAAGGTAATAAGCTCAAAAAAATGATTACCAACTACCAGCCAAGTGATAAATTAATAAAGGTAATCAATCACAGGTAAAAGGAACTATTACCTACTATCAGCCGAGTGATAGCTTAACAAAGGTAATAAGCTCAAACAAAATGATTACCAACTAACAACAAGGTGATAGCTTAACAAAGGAAACCAATCAAAGGTAAAAGGAATTATTACCTATTATCATCCAAGTGATAAATTAACAAAGGTAATAAGCTCAAACATAAGGATTACCAACTACCAACAAGGAGATAACTTAATAAAGGAAACCAATCAAAGAGGGACCAAAGTTCAGACCATGAATGAACTGGAGAGAAGCGGTCAAAGAAGATTCAATTCAATGAGGGCATGAACTCAAAGGGGGATTGATCCCGTCCTGATAATGAACTGGAGAGTAAAACCGAAATAAAACCTTCTTCGAGGATTAGACTTAGTGGGGAATTAGAAAGGATAAATTCTTTTTGCTTAAGGTCGACGCTCTATTGGAGAGAGGATGCACCCACTATGTGGGGAGAAAGGTTCCTGAGAGTGGTGAGGATTTTTTTTGCAAAAATGCAAAATGCGCAAATAAACATCATGATGTTATGCATATGTGTATGATTATGCCGACAAAACAAACGCAAAGGTGTGAGACTGATAACATAGTACAAAAAAATACTCAACTAATCTCAACCAAGATGGAGATGCTGGCATAGATTCGTTGGGATTACACCACTCTTGTAATCTGATGCTGAGGAGACTGTTATGCAAAAGATGATTCGGCCTGGAGGAGTCACTGAATTCCACTCTTCAGGATCTTCCCATCCTTGGGATTGTTATTAACATTCTTCTAGTGTATTCATAAGTCGAGGGAAAATACATATCTTTTTTGTGAATTTTCAAAAAACATGATTGTTTAAATATGTATCAGTTTCAAAAATGATTATTATAAATAAATGAAATTTCGTAAGATGAGACAAAATAAGAATGACAAACAAGTGGGCAAAAGGCTCCAATTTTATTGATAGAATGGTAGTCCGCAAATGGCGTGACTCCATGGATCATTACAAATTTGGACAATAGTAAATATATGGAAAAAGCTACATTGAAATACAATGACCATTATTCTCCCTAACAACTTTGAATTCCACTATGCTCTGGTCTTCAGTCGAGAATGACATAAAAGAAATTTATGATGGGCACTGTTTCTTTAAACGATCAAGTCTGGCCTGATGCAGTTACTTGCCATAGTCCCTAACTTTTGTCTAGATTTCCCTTTCGGGTTCAATCTACCGGGATGATTATTTTATGTTTATGTCTCTAATTTTTGCCTGGACCTCCCTTTCGGGTTTTCAATCCACCGAGACGCTCATTTTTGCCTAAGCCGCCCTTTCGGGTTTTCAACTTAGTGAGTTATTCTTTTATTTTCTAGGCAAAGTATCTCTTGACTGCATCGGCATTCACAGGACAGGGAGCTCCTCACCATCCATAGTTGTAAGAATCAATGCACCACCAAAGAGAGCTCTCTTGACAACATATGTGCCTTCGTAATTAGGAGTCCACTTGCCCCTAGAATCAATGTTGAAAGACAAAATCTTCTTGAGCACAAGGTCACCCTCTCTGAATACATGAGGTCGAACCTTCTTGTCAAATGCTTTCTTCATTCTCTTTTGATACAATTGACCATGACACAAGGTCGTCATTCTTTTCTCTTCAATCAAATTCAACTGATCATATATGCTATGACACCATTCAGCCTCAGACAAACTGGCTTCCATTAGGACCCATATTAATGGGATCTCAACCTCCATAGGGAGCACTTCTTCCATGGCATTCACAAGAGAGAAAGGGGTTGTCCCTGTTGAAGTCCGGACATATATACAATATCCATGCAAAGCAAACGGGAGCTTCTCGTGCCAATCTTTATACGTCACAACCATCTTTTTAATGATCTTCTTAATGTTCTTATTTGCAGCTTCAACAACCCCATCCATCTTAGGTCTGTAAGGAGAAGAGTTATGATGTCCAATCTTGAAGTCGTCACAAAGCACTTTCACCATCTTGTTATTCAAGTTCGACCCATTACCAATGGTGACCCTACTTGGAACACGATATCGGTAAATAATCTGATTCTTGATAAACCGGACCACAACCTGCTTGGTCACATTAGCATAGGATGCTACTTCAACCCACTTGGTGAAGTAATCAATAGCTACCATAATGAAACGATGTCCAATCGAAGCTTTGGGCTCAATCATACCAATCATATCAATTCCCCACATAAAGATAGGCCACGGGGATGAAATAACATTGAGAAGCGTCGGAGGCACATGAATCTCAACAGCATAAATCTGACATTTATGGCACTTCTTCACATATTTATAGCAATCAGATTCCGTTGTCAGCTAATAATAACCTGCCCTTAACATATTTTTAGCCATTGCATGTCCATTGTCATGAGTACCAAAGGATCCTTAATGAACTTCTTGTATTAACATGTCAGCTTCGTATCTATCCATGCATCTGAGCAAAACCATGTCAAAATTTCTCTTGTACAACACGTCTTCATTTAGAAAGAAATTGCCAACCAATCTTCTCAAAGTCTTCTTATCTTTATTGGATGCCCCAGCGGGTATTCCCGACTTTGGAGGAAACACTTAATATCATAAAACCAGGGTTTATCATCTGTAACTTCTTCTACTGCAAACACATGAGCAGGTCTATTGTAAGACCACAATTTTTACCCTAAGATCCCTCATGCGATTTCATCATAAGCATTAGAATTGGGATCATACCTTGGCATCCTCCTTACCCCTCTTTCATTGGGTTTGTTTTGGGAGAGATCACTGGTCGGGAAAGTAGCAAGTGTAATATTTTGCCTTTTATAGTAATAATGGGGAAAATCCCCGAATGTCGATCTCAAGGACTGCACGTTAGTATTGAGTTTAAATTATCATTCAATTAAACAAAAAGTATTAATTTGGTTTTTCAGGGTAAAAAGAAAATAATAAAGAAAGATGAAAATAAGGGTTTATAGAGAAAAAGGAACAATGCCAGGGAAGGTGTATGATTTATCCTTGTAATTACTCTGAGTTACTATTGCATCAACAAATATCAATTACTACCAGTTCTCAAGGGTATTTTCTCCCAAGTCCTTGGTGAGAAAACCTTTAATCAATCTACCCTCATTCCTATGTCCATAGCCAATGAGTGTGAAGTTAAGTTGTATAATATCAAGAATGATCTGGTTCATACAGGGTATCCGTGGTCCTAGGTGATATCTACTGCAGAGTAACCTGATGAAAACCTTATCACTGGCGGTCCAGCCTAACTGATAACCATAGATCAATCTCAATTGGTCTGAAAGAGAAAGAAATAAACACATCAAAAGGTTACCGTAAATAAAATATTATAAGTGCAAATGTAAACTCAAATTCATTACAATTCTAAATAAGGGACACCCCCTAGCATTGTGGGGTTTAGCTACTTATATTGTTTAACACCAATGGAAGATAAAAATTACACATTACAAGTAATTGGATGACTTTGATCTTCAATCTCTCCCGCTCATGAATCTCTCCAGCTCTCCAAATGCCTTGATCTCCGTAATACTTGATTGCTTCACAATACCGTGGTTTGCTGTACTCCAGGATCCTCTTTCCTTTGGTAGAAGAACTCTTTTTATAGTGAAAGTTCCCAGTAGCAGTTGGACAGGTCCAAAGATGTCTCCACAAAGCCCGGAGAATGAAAAGCCCGGAAAAATTGGAAATATTGGGCTTGGGCTGACACGGCCCGTGTCAGCCTACTGGTTATCCTGACACGCCCCTAGCATGCCTAACACGGGGTGAAGTTCTGCCTGACACGGGTGGCCGTGTCAGGCTAGTGTTTTCTTCCTCTGTCTCCCTTTCCCTGACACGGCCCGTGTCACCTGACACGGGTAGCCGTGTCAGGCCTCCTGTACTGGGATTTTCTGCTCTTTTTCATACCGGACTCTCGCACTGTCGTGTTCTGAGTTCTCCGGTTCTTCTACCTGGATCTGTCTGACAAAAACACAGCTATTCCACGCATAAAATCAAAATAAACAAAATAAAACATAATAAATATTAAAAATGCGTACATGACATAACGGAAGTAAAACTACTCGAATTGTACCTTAAATACGTGCACACTGTGTCAAATGTCTCTATTTTGCATCGGATCAGTAATGAAAACTTACTATAAATGGTGACTGATCACAACCCCAAACTTAGCTCATTGCTTGTCCCAAGTAATGTTTCGGTATCACTCCCCAAAATTCTTTATGCTTTCCACCACTGCTGAGATCATTCGCAAACGTCTTTCCCTTTTCTTCCACAAGTCCTACCCATCTTCGTAAGTCATCACTCACACTTCCACTTTAAAGCACCGTTTCACCTGTCAACTTATTTCACATTCTCACCAATTCTCTCGAGGTTAACTGTTTACACTCATAATTCAAAGTATGCAATATCACTCATAAGTTTGAATAGTCTCTCTTTTCTCATCACCTACACATAACACACACACTTTTGAGGTCTTTAAGGTTGTAGCTTGGCTTGGGTTAGGGTATGGATTCACACAAAAAAGGACAACAAGGGGCTTTTGGCTCAGAGTCGATGTTACATCTTGTGTTGGCTTCTTTTATTTCCTCGGTTTTCTTTTCTTATTTCTTGAATTTTTACCGATTACCCTTTTCCGTGCTTCTTTCTTTTGAATCATCGAGTATTTGATTTTTATTTTTATTTCTTTTTCTCGATTCATCACTTTTTCTTTTTCTATTGTTTTTGCATCTTCTAGGGCTTTGAGAGCTTTTGGGGTTTTTACCCCAAACTTAGCTTTTCAACACAATTGGAATATATTCTCATGACTCTGAGCAAGGTGAGGAAGTGTTTTTGGCCAATGGTTACATTCATGGTGTTTTAAACAAAAAAAATGGATATAGGCTCAAATGTGGTTAACGAAGGATATAATAATGCGGGATGGCTAGAAAGGCTCGGGGTTAATTACAAACAACGTGCCTCAGTGTGTGGATCATGCAGTGACAGTCCCAGAGAGTCTACGCAAATTAAGAGTGATAAAGACAAACCTGAATGACGCTCATGATGATTAATGTGTTTGGCCTTTTCTCACTCACTTGGTTTGGTTCAGCTTTGACAGGATCCACAATGCTTCTTAATTTGGTGAAATTGCTTTCTTACTTCGGAGTGTGCAAGATACTTGTGTCGATTAAGCTGTGTACGTTGCATCCGATCTTTACATTCAGCAGTGTCACTTTCTGGGGAGATCCTTCACAACAAGCCACGGTGAGTGGTGTGATCTTTCATCCACTCTCACTTGTGATCATTACTTTTCCAACCTGTCAACACAGACTTGACACACACACTTGCAGCATAATGTACATTCAATAGACA
The DNA here is from genome assembly GCF_024323335.1 of Lathyrus oleraceus. Taxonomy (NCBI): domain Eukaryota; kingdom Viridiplantae; phylum Streptophyta; class Magnoliopsida; order Fabales; family Fabaceae; genus Lathyrus; species Lathyrus oleraceus. The sequence goes on along the minus strand of NC_066582.1, from coordinate 444,384,588 downwards.
AATTTAATACAAAATTAAAAAGTAAAAATAACACAAACAAATTGCAAATGAAAGACATAAAATCTCCCCCACACTTGAACTCAACATTGTCCATAATGTTTGCGAACAAGCGCGGAGGAGAGACCTTACAGAGTCCTACTGAGGAGGCGGGTGCGGGAAATGCAACATCAACTGTCGCATCATGCTGCTCATGTCATCCAACATCGCTCCCTGACGGGCTTGCTCGATGCCTTGCCTTTGCTGTTCAGCCCTCAAGTCACCTATTTCGGTTTGTATCCAGCCCCATTGGTCAGTTGACCAAGATGAGGAACCTTTCACCTGTTGGGTGGGTTCCTGAGGTTGTGGAACAAACTGCTCAGGCGGTGCTTGAGGATATTCTTCTTCTCGTCCTTCTTCCTGGTCATCTACAAATTGGTCACATGCATAAAAATGGTCAGTGTCGTGGCCCTCATCCGCATCGGGATCGGCGCTCACATACAGCCAATTCGCACAATCAGTGATAGCTACTCTGTCCAGATCCGGCAGAGCGATGATAAACCGTTTATGAATGAGGACAAAATAATGGGTAGGGGCAACCACAATCATACCTTGGGCAATCAGAGCAGACATGTCAAGTTTAGTATTACCTGCGATTGGTGTGTCCTAGAGTAAAACAACCTGATACCCGAAATGCAATGCAATCTGGGTGATCATACCTCCCACGGAAATGCCGCCGGAGTTTGCTCGGCCGACTCTCCCCAGGTAGTCTGCTGTAAAGGCAGCTACATTGATGATCTTGTTCTGAGCCATCGAGTAGATGAAGAATAGCTCTCTCTGAGTAGCTACTTCGATGCTGTCGCCTCTACCAAACAATGTGTAGGCTAGACCTTTTTGGGCGTACCTGAAACAGGGATTCTGGATGCCCGATGCTTTTGCACCTTTGGAGGAGTAATCCATCCTCCCAGTTATGGCGATCTAGAAATACTTAAGAGAAAACCCGTCTGGGACCGCTCCGGGTCCGTTCAGTGGGAGGCGGAGTATAGCAGCTAACTCCTCAACAGACAGTTCATGGTAATTGTTAAACAACCGGAAGCGTAGAGTACCGAAATAATACCTGGTTGTGTTAACCCACCATTTTTTGAGCTGAAACTCCAAGGTGCTGAGAAACTCGAGAGTAATGCGCTCGTAGATCGGCGCCTCCAAACTCATAAACCCAAGCATGCCCAAGACGTGGAACATGCAGTCTACCTCAATTTTCAGTCCTAGATCAGTCAAAGTCTTTTCACACATATACCGGGTCAACGTGAGCTTGCGTTTCCGGTGAATTTGGTAACGTCTCTCTTGCTCCGGGTTGTCAAACACAATATTGTGGGGATTAGGATTCCGACTCGGGCGCTTCTGGGACTTTGCCATCTCTGCACGTTGTTGCTTTCCAGTAAGGATTCTGTTTGAGGACATTTTGGACCTGCAAAAATAGTAAAATTCCGAACTTTCGAGTTAGAAAAATCTAAAACCGTGGTTGCGACCGGGACGGCGAGGTGAGAAATATTTCTGAAGGGTGTTTGGGTTATAGGTGAGTGGAGCTTGGTTGCATGTGAGGATTTGTGTGGCGAGGTGAGTGAGTGTTAATGGAGTTTGTGAGAGAGTGGGAGAAGAAGATGAAAAGTATGAGAGAGAGTATGGAAAAATGGTGAAAAATCTGATAATGATGAGGGATTAAGGAAAAAGAGTGGTTAAGAATGGTTTAAGTGGGTGGGGCCCACAAAAATTTAAAAATTTCAAAAAAAATTCAAAATTTTCGCACGCCTGACACGGGTGGCCGTGTCAGGCTACTGTTTTTACCATTTTCCAACCTTCTGTTACAGTTGTCCTGACACGGGCCGTGTCAGGCCACTTTTTTTTTCATCCTCAAAATCAGTTTTCTTACAGTTGTCCTGACACAGCCCGTGTCAGCTGACACGGGTGGCCGTGTCAGGCCATTGTTTTTCCAAATATCCTTTCCAAAATTTCCTCTTCTGACACGGCCCATGTCAGCTGACACGGGCGGCCGTGTCAGGCTGTCCTTTTGGCCGTTTTTTGGTTTTCTTGTTAGGTCGATCACTGGTTCCTCTGGCTCCTCCTTGTGGGACTCTTGTATACCTACAGACATAAAAAAGATGTTTAGAAATAAAAAGTGTGGGCTGCCCCCCACAAAGCGCTACGTTTAACGTCGTTTGGCTCGACGGTTCATTTCCCCTATCATGGGGGGTATTTCAGGTTCAAAACTTTGTTGCATCTCTTGTCTACAACTCGGACGTTGTCTCTTTTCTCAGGGTGGACTCCTTTGTGCCACGATTCCTTTTTAACCTTCCTTTCGGTGTTAGGAATCATTCTGTTCAGGGTGGTTACTGGCAGTGGTGAGACTTTGATAGTATTCAATGTCCTGATTAGTCCCACTTGATACTGAGATTCTGTATCTTCCTCCATCTCTTGGTCTTCAATAACATTTAATTTTATTTCCTTGTTGTGAACTTTCAAGGTTAACGTGCATTCATCCATGTCGAGCTTGCATCGACTCGTTTTCATGAAAGGTCGACCCAGAATGATGGGTGCCTCATTGTCTTCAGGTATGTCTAGGATTACAAAATCGACTGGAAAGGTCAAGTCCGCTATTGTTACCAGTACATCTTCAGCTATGCCATGTGCATCTTTTCTTGAGTGATCCGCAAACTTCAGATTGGTCTTTATATCACTGATATTTTTAATACCTAGCCTGTGATAGATCGATAAGGGCATCAGATTCACACTTGCTCCCGAATCTATCAGTACCTTTTTGAAGGTTCTTTCTTTGATTGTGCATGGTACTATGATAGTTCCTGGATCCTTTTATTTGTTAGGAATGTTCTGCTCCAGGGAGTTTGCATTATATTGTTCCTTACCGGATACCTGTTCTTCAGTGGTTGGTTTCTTTTCAGCCATTACCTTTTCCACGAATTTCTTGTACATGGGTGGTCGCATTACGCGAAAAACCGGCGGGAAAACAAGAACAACAGAGCCGCCACCGTGCGTTATTTATCCCAAAAGAGGGAAAGGAAACGCTCAGAGTAAACCTGGGAAAGAACATGGTCTCGCGACCAAAGAGAATGGGATCGGGAGTCGGTTACGCGAAGGGAAGGTATTAGCACCCCTACGCATCCGTCGTACTCGACGGGATCCACGCACAATAGGAAGGAAAATGGTTGCTAAAAACACTGCTCACACACACATCTACACAGGCTGAAAGAGACACAAGGAAACAAACAAGACTGACTCGGCAGGACATCGTATCCTGGGCCTACTTAGTCTATCAGGCATAGACATCAGAGTCAAAGTAGTTCGGACAGGGGAAACGACACATGCTCGCTAGGATGTCGCATCCTATGCATACGTATCTCCTTTGGACGAAGGAGAATCAGAGCATCCGTAGCTCGGCTGACACACACACAAACAAACACAGGCAAAGGCAAACGTGGAGCCTGAATGCCAATCACTGGACTTACATCAGCATCCGAACCAAAAATGCACTCAAAAGGGCAAACATGGAGCCCGACAACCAATTGATGGAATTATGTCAGCATCCGAACCCAAAACACACTCAAAAGGGCAAACATGGAGCCCGACAACCAATTGATGGAATTATGTCAGCATCCGAACCCAAAACACACAACAGCATGCAACAAGAAGAAGGGTGTCTCGATTGCAACTAGGGCAAGAGAAGGGGGAGGTCTCAATCGCAACAAGGGCGAGAGAAAAGAATTAGTGTTAGTTGTTAGTCAAACTCGGCAAGACATCGCGTCTCGTGCCTACGTATCTCACCTGAACATGAGAATCAGAGTTGCCGTAGTTCGGCTAAACTATTCCTGTTGGTTTGTGTTTTTTAAGTGGACGACGTCACTACGCAATCTACCTGATGCTCGACCTTTGGAGACTTACTCACCTGTAGTAGAAGGAGTGGACGTATCCTTAAGAGGGGATAATGTTTGTTTGTGTTTTAGGAAAGCTCAAGCAAGAAAGGAAGTCCTATACGAAGGAACCGTGCTACCTTAATTGACATGCAAACGAGACTACGCGGAGTCTAGCAAACCTAGGGGATACAATCACACCACACAAACATATACAGCATGAAATAAACACACCAACAAGGGGCTCAAACATCAGGGTTAGGCTTTAGTCGAGGGGTCATATCAACCTCAACAAACAAGCCTCTGTTATCGGGGTCGGGTTAGCTCTTAACCTTGCCATTGAGGGGCTAAGGTGAAGCTAGATGAAAGGTGATGAGGGGTGTGCCTCATTGCTTCTATCTCTGGTCAGAGAGAGCATCAGACAAGGGAGCGTGGGTCCAGAATGGGGGGACCCTTCTACGCTCAGGACATAGACTCGACTGTACAATGTACAAGATCTTGGGCTTGGATCTCAATGCTACAACCATGTAATGGGAGCAAGGAGAAGACTCACAGAATAGTGGGGGATAGATTGCTTATCCCTATCTTCCACCAATTGCCTCAAATGAGGACTTTCCCTGCTTAGGACAAATATAAACATACACAGGCATTGCCTCTTAAGGAGGACTTCAGACAGTTTTGCCCGGCTCGGTAACAGCCGGGTCTCCAGACTACATGAAGAAGAAGGTTCTATACCTCAATGCCAATTGCTTATAAGCAAAGCAATGCAAGTTCTTAAGAGAACTGAGCGACTAAAGGGTACCTGGAAACAATCCAACATAATCAGCATCCCATTCATAATCAGATAACAGCATAAGAATCAATTAACAAAGTACAATTATACGAATAATGATGTGCATAGCACAAGGCTCACATGAACCAAACATCCTACAAAACAAATACATTAGTCATATGTGTCAAGTAACACAATCCATAATGTGGAGCAAATTCCTTAATCATTAACTCCTTAACCTGAAAAGGCACAATCACATTCAAATGTAAGTAACATGACCACTAGGACTAGCCTAGGGTCAAAAAGATGGAAAAATCCTAAAACAGCAACCAATTCATGATCAAAGTCAAATTATATCAAATTCAAAGGGATCCCAAGTGGTCCCATATCCAAACTATGCACACATTTTAATTTATGCAACATATAAGGCAAAAGGTGCAAATATGAGTCACATACAAGCAACCAGCAAGATCACATCCAAATAAATGCCAAAAAGGATCCAAAAAATCCACAAAAATTACATTCTAACCAGAAGACATTCAACAAGCCACATGTCAATTTTCAAGCAATTTGGATAAAAGGAACAGTGGGAATTAATTAGACATGTCAAAGCATGTAAAAACAACATCAAAAGAAGTCTACAAATGTATGCTAACTTCAATCAAATGGTAAACAGTGACATTACATGGGAAATTAGTAGGACCAAAGCCAAATGAAAGCTACACATGTCAGGAACTATTCTACCAAATTTTATGGTCATATCATTCATCATGCTCATTCTATGCACAAAATAAGGCAAACTAGTTCAAAGGAAGCACTAAGCCTACAAACAGAATTATTGCATTCAAATCCACATCAACACAATCCCAAAAATTCTCAAATAATTTACACCTAAACAGGGGGTATTCAAGGTCTACCATGTCAAATTTGAGCTTAATTGGGCAAATGGAACTATATCAATGAAAATCAATAAAAACAGACACAATCACATGCTTCAATTCACAACATTAATACATGCTTCCACTTCAAAAATTCATAACTCAATGAAAACAAAAAAGAAATGGATGAGACCAAAACAGGGAGGTCCTAACATGTGTCTACTACATTCATATCAAATTTCATGATCATACAATACCATATGAGCATTTCCCAATCATTCTACTAACCTATGTCACATGAGCTTGCAAATTCAACCACCAGAAAGGAAAATTCACAATCAATTCGAAAATGCAGTGTAAAATTCCACAAAAATTCTCATAGCTTCCTAACATGTTAACTAAGCATCATGCAAAATTTCAATCAATTTCAACAAGTATAAGCCAATCAAAAAAATCCAGCAAGTTGACATAATGAGGTGTGACACAAATTGTCACACCTAAGTTCCAGAATTTGCTGCTCATTGACCAGGTATCAAAAATGCATGAAATTTACATAGAAACGAGCATCAATCAGTCAAGAATCATCACAAAAATTTTCAAGAATTTATTTTACATCATGTGCATTTCCCAATTAAAATGGTGCAAGGTGTCAAAATGTAACACATGTGAAAGAAGCCTAGGTCAAATGCAAAATATTCCAAGCATAACTTTGACCAATAGGTCAAAAATCATCTACAGTCAAACACCAAGTCAACAAAATTATCCTCATATTTTTGTGATTTTTTTATAATTTTATATGATTTTTTGAACATGCTAGGGATTATTTAACATTTTTTAGATTTTTATTGAAATTAACTAATTTGAATCAGAATGGCAATTTGGTAATTATTAGGGCGGGGGCGGGAAACGCCTAAATTGAATTTTCAAATTGGATTTAGGATCTAACACGCGAATATCATCATCTTCGTTCACAGATTTTCCAGAATTTTCAACAATGGCTCAAGAACACGCTCCAACCAAATCTTCACCAAAATTAACAAAATTATAACCGTTGGAATCGTATGAACGCGTAGAACACAAATCCTAACTCTAATCAAACTAAAACTTCCTAAATCTCAAGAATCATATGAGTTAGGGTTTTACGTCGAACCTTCGAGTTAAGATATCTAAGCCTACGCTCAATCATTTACAATTCCGAAACCATCCTGATAACCTACGCGACATGCTCTTTCTCACGCACACAATAATTCATTGAAAGGTTGAGATCGAATTTCAAGCTAACCTGTTATGGCAGCAATGATTCTGGACGGATCCGCGTGCGAAATGGCAAAACAGCGACGGTACCAGCTATAGTAAAGATGACGTGATGCTCTGTTTCGCTCAATTGTGCTTCTAGCTCTCGAATGCATCAATCACCATGGATGGAGCTCTTTGCAACAGTGGATTTTGGCGCGGCTATGGATGTTACCAGCTGCAAACAGATGAAGTAATAGACAATTAGAGATCAATGCCAAAAGAAGAATCCAAATTGATCAAGGTTTTGTGGAGTTTGGAGGATTTTTGTTCTTATGAGTTCTTGGAGATTCTTGGAGAAGATTTGTGATTTTGATCTGAAATTTGTGTAATGGAAGATTCTGTTACGTTTAGAAGATGATTAAGCTTATATACCATGCCACTAATCCATGATTAAACAAGTAATTAACCCAAATTGGCATTGTAAGCAAATGTGCAATTTTCCTCAAAATGGCCAAAAATGCCCTTTCTTCAAAACAGTCCAAATAGCATCCCAATTTTGGTTCCAACATGTCCAAAATACCATCTGTAATGTGTAGAAACAATTCCCACCTCAATTGGATGCCTATTGTGCAATTTCACCATTTGATGGAAAAAGTCCAATTTGTGCACTTTCATTTTTCGAGCCAAAACTCAAATTATGAGGCCTAGCCATGAAATGAGGATTCAAACACATTCTAAATGTCATTCCTGAAGTGTTACAAAAGGTCCCATTCAAAAATTCCAAATATTTTGACGTTTGGACGATTTTGCCCCTGGTCCAATTCAGCTGTCCAGTTGAAAAGTGACTTTTTGCCTTGGCCATTTTTGGAAAAATCCAATGATGCACCCTTGAAGTACATGTCAAATGGAGTTTGTGCATATAAAGAACTTGCAATTTGGACAAAGTATGTGGTAGTTATGGCCTCCTGATTACGGGTCTTTTCTGAAATTCACTGAGCCATATCTTGCAAACCGTACATTGGATTTTCAAGTTCTTGGACTTTTTGGAAAGGTGAGAGCAAGATCTACAACTGTCATGTTGAACAATTTTTCATTTGAAGCTTCCTTGGACTTCTGTTTTTGAGGTCAAAAACTTTCCATTTTTGGAAACTTCAGTTACAAGTCACCTGCTATTTTTGGCAGTTTTTGTCCTGACTTCAATTCCTTCAACCTTGGTCTTTGATATGCCAAATGAGACTTATATGGACATGAATGAGGCCTTTCAAGCCATTTCCCACCTTCCAATCCATAAAATCGGGCACAGTTGACCACAGTTGACCACAGTTGACTTTCTAGGGTTTCTGGCTGACTGAACAAGGACTGGTGACTTCTGAGCATCCAATCTTTGGCCAAACCACTTCAAAATGATCCTTGGACCATATGAGCTTGAAAAATCAACCCTGGGGCTTTGTCTCAATGCAAATGGCACTTGCTTGCTTGATTGACCTGATCTCCTGACCAGTTTGTCCTGATTGGTCAACTGAGCTTGCACTTGGGCAAATGGACAATGCAATGTTATGCAATGGACATTGTTAATGCTATGACCTAATATGAAATGAATGTACAAAATGGTATGGTGCAAATTTGAGGTGCTACAGCTGCCCCTATTCAATCAACTGGGAACCCGAATGGATGAGAGCAACGGCTGTCAGACTTTCAGGGTAAACAGGGATTGAATACCGAGTACCGTAGAAATTTGCACACTGCTGGGGATTATTTTTGTTTTCTTGTTTTTTGCGGTACAACCACATCCCGACATCGACACACGATGCGTGGGACAGGAATCATCTCCACTAGAGGCCAACGGGCAACTAGGAAAAACTCAACGTTTACCAAGACCAACGGAGAGGTAAATCAACTCTACTGGGGATAACCAGGAAAGGATACAACCATACGTCAACGGACGTAATGGGGAAAAACTCAACGTTTACCAAAACCAACGGAGAGGTAACCAATCATTAATGAATGAATGGAAAGAGAGATACAACCATACGTCAGCGGACGAAATGGGGAAAAACTCAACGTTTACCGAGACCAACGGAGAGGTAACCAAACATCATAGGATGCATGGGAAGAGAGATACAACCATACGTCAGCGGACGAAATGGGGAAAAACTCAACGTTTACCGAGACCAACGGAGAGGTAACCAATCATTAATGAATGAATGGAAAGACTCGACCAGACGTCATAGGACGAAAGGGAGAAGCTCGACGTTTATCGACACCAACGGAGAAGGAGAAAACTCAGCCAGACGTCATAGGACGAAAGGGAGACTCAACGTTTATCGACACCAACGGAGAAGGAGGAAACTCAGCCAAGACGTCATAGGACGAAAGGGAGACTCAACGTTTATCGACTCCAACGGAGAAGGAGGAAACTCAGCCAGACGTCATAGGACGAAAGGGAGACTCAACGTTTATCGACACCAACGGAGAAGGAGGAAACTCAGCCAAGACGTCATAGGACGAAAGGGAGAAGGGAAAGCCACTTCGCGAGGGAAAGGCACCACAACCGGAAACCGAATAGGACGTCTACTGGGAATTCTGGTTGGGAAGTCAACCAGACATTAATGAATGACCGGGAATGAGGTATACAATCAGACGTTCATGGACGAATGAGAAAAACACAACGTTTATCGAAACCAACGGGGAGGTAGATCCACTTGGGGAAAGGTACAACTAGACGTCATAGGACGCATAGGAAAAACTCGACGTTTATCGACACCAACGGAGAGGAGGAACAACTCTGAGGGGAATCAACAGTCATTAATGAATGATCTGTGGGGAACAATCAACTATACGTCATAGGACGCACAGGAAAAACTCGACGTTTATCGACACCAACGGAGAGGAGAAACCTTCTGGGGAAGACCCTGTGGGGAAAAATATCAACTATACGCCAACGGACGCATAGGAAAAACTCGACGTTTATCGACACCAACGGAGAGGAGGACTCTTCTGGGGAGAGTGAACACAACCAAATCACCAACGGATGATCGGGAAAAACTCGACGTTTATCGACACCAACGGAGAGGAGGGAACTCAACCAGATCAACGGATAATTGGGAAAAACTCGACGTTTATCGACACCAACGGAGAGGAGGAACTTCACTAGGGAAGGGACGACGTTACGAACATCGAAAGATGATGTTTACTGACATCAAAGAATACCAGACACTACGCATGACTGGGAAAGCACCGAAAGATGGTGTTTACCGACACCAAAGAAGCAACACACGCGAGTGCTGACAGGATACTGACATCTACACGTCTGGGCGATGCCACGTGCTGGCAGGGGATCTCGCTGGGGAGAAATATGTCTTCCTTTCACCAACGGATGAGGAAATAAACCTCTGTGGGGATCATTAATCCTGAATGCTGTCAGGAGCAACTGTAGCAAACGTGCTGTACAAGTTAAACAAACATCCGCCTCTGCCGGGGATACGGTCTGACAGGTTTTGGAACACATGAATGCATATGTTTGGATTTTTCTATGGCGTAATGCTCCACATTGAATGGAAATGCTACGCGTCTTGAGGATGCAATGATTACTACATGCAAAATGCAAATGCACCCTGGCTACGGAGCCAAAAGATCAGGTACTCCAACTCTGCGGGGATATTCTGGCTGAGGAATACTCTGCGGGGAGAGCCTTCATTTGGGGATGCTTTGCGGAGAAAGCACCGACTTCTCACTCATGCTGGAGAAACAAAACTGTTGCCGGGAACAGGATAGACTTTGCTGGGGATATCCTTCACAGGATCCAATCCACTCGGGGACTCCACTTGGGAAGCACTCAATACTCCGCTGGGGAAGTAGACCAAGCAACTCTTCAGGGACAGTACTCGCCAGGGAGTAACAAGACATCTTTACCAGAGATTGATATACCACTTCGCTGGGGAAGACTTAACCAAACCTCAGGTAGGACCACTCTGCTTCGGGGAATAACTTCTACTCCACTGGGGACGACCCACACAAACCACAGGAAGACTAAACTCAGCTGGGGACGCCAATACCGATCTGTCACGGAAACTTGTCCACTCCACTGGTGGGATGAACTCTGCTGGAGAAATATTTCTGTGAAACCCGCTCCACTCGGGGAACTTGCTGAGGAAAACCCACACCACTCTGCTGAGGAGAACAACTCTGGTGGGGATGATAACACATCATATCATACTGGGGATAGACCTCCACAACCCTGCTGGGGAGAAGCACTCACGGCCGTGCTGGGGATAACAATATCACAAACCCAACTGCTGGGGGACAACATTCTCGTGACAAACTCCGCTGGAGGAACTCCTGGGGAAAACGTCTGCCAGGCACTCAGTGGGGAGCTCAGCTGGGGAAACCCGTCAACACAAGCCTGCTGGGGATAGGCAGTCCTTGATCTGCTGAGGAGAGAAGGCACTATCCATAGACACCTCTGCATGGGAATAAAGCTCTGACAGCTCTCAACTTGCTTGGGGAAGAAATACCTGCTGGGAAAATGCTCACAGATGACGACCTGCAAGAAAATTCAACACAATGCCCCAGGGGTACATGGGCAAGATATGCTCAAGTGTCCTCAACATTCAAAATGATTTTCAAATGTTTTATCCTTCTGCAAGTTATTGTTAAGCCTTCATGTTTTATTATATGCAATGTTTATCAAAAATTCGGACGTTTTCGCAAACAAAACAGTAAAATAAAAACAAGAGAGCTATTTATCTGAATAACGACTTTTATTGATTAAAAATGTGCCTGAAAAGGCAAATACATTGGGAAGCAATTCCTAGAAAGAGGTAATTGCGCACAAAAGGAAAACAAACTATCCTAATGGCAATGTGAATACGGCATCCACTATTCCCCAATTCTGTTATAACCCATAGATTATCAGTTTTCCTCCCAACTCCTTGCTTTCTGAGAAGAATGACTGGACCGATCACATCTTTTGAGATGGCAGCTGACGAAGCGCAGTGAAGTACAGATAACTCAGACTGTGGTCTTCGCTTTAATCCCTCTTTTGGCTGGATCGCCCTTTCGGGTTTTCAATCCACCGGGATACCCATTTTTGCCTAAGCCGCCCATTGTGGGTTTTCGACTTACCGGGTGTACAAATTCTTTTCATTTATATCCCTAATTTTTGCCCGAACCTTTCTTTCTGTTTTTTGGTTCGCCGGGATGCCCATTTTTGCCTGGACTCTTTTGTTCTTTTTGTCCAGCGGGTCAATTTATGCGAAGTATTTTTTGACTACATCTGAGTTAACAGGGGACGGGAAATCTTCACCATCCATTGTTGTAAGCATCAAGGCTCCACCGGAGAAGACCTTTTTCACAACATATGGACCTTCATAATTAGGAGTCCACTTGCCCCTGTTATCTGTACCGGGAGGAAGGATCCTCTTCAAAACTAGATCACCAGTTTGAAATGTCCGAGGACGCACTTTCTGATCAAAGGCTCGCTTCATCCTTCTCTGATATAACTGCCCATGGCACACAGCTGCTAGCCGTCTCTCTTCGATAAGGCTTAACTCATTAAACCTTGTACGAATCCACTCGGCTTCGTCCAGCTTGACATCCAATAATACCCTCAGAGAAGGGATCTCCACTTCAACTGGTAGGACTGCTTCCATACCATACACAAGGGAGTACGGGGTTGCCCCGGTCGACGTACGCACTGAGGTACGGTACCCATGCAAAGCGAAAGGCAACATCTCATGCCAATCCTTGTACGTCACGACCATCTTTTGCACAATCTTCTTGATATTCTTGTTTGCCGCCTCTACAGCACCATTCATCTTTGGTCTGTAAGGAGAAGAGTTGTGATGTTCGATCTTGAAATCTCTGCAAAGCTCTTTCATCATTTTGTTATTGAGATTCAAACCATTGTCAGTAATGATTCTCTCGGGAACCCCATAACGACAGACGATTTCCTTCTTGATGAACCGGGCAACCACTTGTTTGGTAACATTAGCATAGGAAGCTGCTTCCACCCATTTGGTGAAGTAATCAATCGCAACCAAAATGAAGCGATGTCCATTTGAAGCAGTTGGTTCAATCTTCCCAATCATGTCAATGCCCCACATGGAAAACGGCCAAGGCGAGTTCATGACATTCAACGGGCTTGGTGGTACATGCACCTTATCAGCATAGATTTGGCACTTATGGCATTCCCGAGCGTACTTGAAGCAATCGGATTCCATAGTCATCCAGTAATAACCGGCTCTCAATAATTTCTTCGACATTGCATGACCACCAGCATGGGTACCAAACGAACCCTCATGCACTTCTTGCATCAACATGTCTGCTTCGTGTCTATCCACGCATCTGAGCAAGACCATGTCAAAGTTTCGCTTGTACAGCACATCATCCTGATTCAAATAAAAGCTTCCAGCTAGCCTTCTCAGGGTTTTCTTGTCATTCTTCGATGCACCTTCAGGATACTCCTGAGTCTTGAGGAAGTTCTTGATGTCATAATACCACGGCTTATCATCAATAGCATTAACAGACTCGGCTGCAAACACATACGCAGGCCTCTCGAGTCGATTCACCGCAATATGTGGCACATGATTCCACCAATGAACTTTTATCATGGAAGATAAAGTAGCCAAAGCGTCAGCCATCTGATTCTCGTCCCGGGGGACATGATACAATTTCACCTTCTTGAAGAACGTCAGTATTCTTCTGGTGTAATCTCTATACGGAATCAAATGCGGCTGGTTCGTATTCCAATCTCCGTTGACCTGATTGATCACTAGAGCTGAATCTCCAAATATGTCAAGAGTTTTGATCCTCTGATCAATGGCTTCTTCTATCCCCATGATACAAGCCTCATACTCAGCTTCGTTGTTGGTGACATCAAACGTCAATCTGGCAGAAAAAGGCATATGAGCACATTTAGGATTGATCAACACTGCACCAACACCATTACCATTCACATTGACAGCCCCGTCAAACATCAGGGTCCACTTGTCGTCCGGATCTGGTCCTTCCTCGACAAGAGGCTCGTCACAGTCTTTCATCTTAAGATACATGATGTCTTCATCAGGGAATTCAAACATCATAGGCTGATAGTCGTCGATCGGTTGTTCGGCGAGATAGTCTGACAAAACACTACCTTTGATAGCCTTCTGAGACGTGTACTGGATATCATACTCAGTTAAGATCATCTGCCAACGGGCAACACGTCCGGTGAGAGCCGGCTTCTCAAAGATGTATTTGACTGGATCCATCTTAGAAATCAACAAGGTAGTATGGTTCAGCATATACTGCCTCAGTCGGCGAGCAGCCCAGGCCAAAGCACAGCAAGTTTTCTCAAGCTGTGAATATTTGATTTCACAGTCGGTAAACTTTTTGCTAAGGTAGTATATGGCATGCTCTTTTCGACCAGACTCGTCATGCTGCCCCAATACACACCCCATCGAAGTCTCTGTGACTGAAAGGTACATGATCAGTGGTCTCCCTGGAACTGGAGGGATCAGGATTGGGGGTTTCTGTAGATACTCTTTAATCTTGTCAAAAGCTTTCTGGCAATCATCATTCCACTTGATCGCCTGATTCTTTCTAAGCAATTTGAATATAGGTTCACACGTGGCAGTTAGGTGAGATACGAACCTTGCAATGTAGTTCAATCTCCCTAAGAACCCACGAACCTGCTTTTCTGTTCTCGGTTCAGGCATCTCCTGAATAGCTTTGACTTTTGCCGGATCAACCTCAATCCCTTTCTCACTGACAATGAAGCCTAACAGCTTCCCTGATCTTACACCAAACGTACACTTGTTTGGATTCAGCCTCAGTTTGAACTTGACCAACCTGTCAAACAACTTCTGCAAATTTACCAGGTGCTCCTCTTCTGTCTGCGACTTCGCAATCATATCATCCACGTACACTTCAATCTCTTTGTGCATCATGTCATGAAAGAGAGTCGTCATGGCCCTCTGATAGGTAGCACCGGCATTCTTCAGCCCAAATGGCATCACCTTATAGCAGAACGTGCCCCAAGGTGTAATGAATGTCGTCTTTTCCATGTCTTCTGGCGCCATCTTAATCTGATTATAGCCCGAGAAACCGTCCATGAAAGAGAATACCGAGGATTGAGCCGTATTATCCACCAATACATCAATGTGAGGTAATGGGAAATCATCTTTCGGACTCGCCCTATTCAAATCCCGGTAATCGACACACATCCTGACTTTGCCATCCTTCTTCGGCACCGGAACGATGTTGGCTACCCACGGAGGGTAAGTTGTTACTGACAAGAAACCAGCATCGAACTGCTTCTGAACCTCTTCCTTGATCTTCACTGCCATATCAGGACTCGTTCTACGAAGCTTCTGCTTGACCGAAGGACAATCATCTTTGAGAGGTAGTCTATGAACCACAATATCAGTATTCAGCCCAGGCATATCTTGATAAGACCAGGCGAATATCTCCACATACTCTCTCAGCATCTCAATCAACCTGCTCTTGACCTCAGGTTTCAAAGCAGCCCCAATTTTGATCTCCCTTCTGGCATCCTCAGTACCAAGATTCACAATCTCCAATTCCTCCTGATGAGGTTGGATGACCCTTTCCTCCTGCTTCAACAATCTAGCCAATTCTTTCGGGAGTTCACGGTCTTCATCACTCTCCTCTTCAGCTTGGTAGATGGGATTGTCGAAATCATACTGAGCCATAACAGATTTGTTCATAGTGGATGCCATAAGATCATTTCTGCATGTTGATGTTTTATTTTAGAAAAAGAGTTCAAGAAAGTCACAAAAACAAAAACATTGCCATTTTTATTTTTTTTAAAAATGAAAAACAAAATAGAAAGACAGGGATCACAAAATTGTTTGCAAAACGTCCTTTATTAGTGATAAACAATGAAAACATGTGGCCCTACAATGAACCACTACGTCTTGGGCAGAACGTAGGGTTATGTGCAGAATGAAAAAACAAAAGAAAATTACTCTGTCTGAAGAGTAACTTGGACTATATCCTCTGTCGTCCAGTTGTTGATCACTTCCCCTGGCGCACTTGGGCGGACCCAGCAGTCGAGATCACAATCGCTGTCGACATCTTCACCCTCAGTAGCAAAGACATCACCATGATTCATCAGCCCAGCGCTGGTGAAGGTACTTGGACCTGCTGCCCCCTGCTCTGCTCGGAGAGGCTCATAACCGATGCCAAACTTATCTTCTTTGACAGGCAAGTCCACCATCTTGCCCCAGCCCTCAGCTCTACCAGAGTTAACCACCTCCTTAGCTTGCTTGTAAGAAGTGATTGAAGCACCCGGCTTCCTCTGCTCAGCGTAGGCCACCTTCTCAATAGCCACCGTCTCGAACGCCTGGCACAGAGTTTCGTGGATCTCGCCATCCACCTCAACATATTTGAATGAGGACAGATGACTCACCAGAATGTCCTCTTCGCCACACACGGTCACAATCTGACCGTTCCAGACGTATTTGAGCTTCTGGTGGAGAGTCGATGAGACTGCTCCTGCTGCATGGATCCATGGACGTCCCAGAAGACAACTGTAAGCAGGCTGGATGTCCATGACATAGAAGACAATGTCAAACTCCTCCGGACCTATCCTTATAGGCAAAGTGATTTCACCAAAGACAGAACGCTTGGATCCATCAAATGCACGAACCACTAGGTCACTTGGCGTCAGTACAACCCCTTCAACCGGTATCTTCTTCAGGATTTGCTTCGGCAGCACGTTCAACGAAGAACCGGTGTCCACTAGGACATGAGACAGCACAGCCCCCTTGCACTCCATGGTGATGTGCAAGGCCTTGTTGTGATTCCGCCCCTCAGGTGTCAAATCAAGATCTGTGAACCCTACACCGTGTCGGGTAGTCACGTTAGCAATTACACCTTCAAGCTGATTGACAGAAATCTCCTGAGGTACATACGCCATATTTAACATCTTCAGCAAGGCGTCTCTATGTGCCTCAGAACACAACAGCAGAGAAAGAATGGAGATTTTGGAGGGAGTTTGATTGAGCTGATCTACAATCTTGTAGTCACTCTTCTTTATTATCCTCATGAATTCCTCCACGTCCTTTTCAAACGAGCCACCAGGCACATTCGCTTGAGCAGGAACTTCATCAACAACGGCCTGTTTGCCCTTAGCTTTAGCAGATGCCTCAGCATTGGCATCCCTCAACTGTTGAGGCGCAAACAGCCGACCACTACGGGTAAAGCCTCCGGGTCCACCCACATTGTCCACAGCAGGACTCACAACGACCGGAGCTTTACTAGCAGGTGCAAAAATCGTCACGGGCGCTTGATTTGAAGGCTTGACCCTGTTCTCAGCCCTCCTGTTGCTTCGATAGGCATTGTCATACCTCCAAGGCACAGCATTATTATTCTCGGCCCTTCTAACCGGAGCGACGATTGTTGTCGGAATATTGGTGGAAACTGGTGTGGAGATGGTAACTGGATTACCACTGGTTGTAGGCGCACGCCCTTCAGCTGGCTTGAAGAAAATAGTGACAGTAGACACTGCCCCTTGATCTTTGTCATCGGCCCTACCAAACTGAACACGGCCCTGATCCATCAAACCCTGGATACCAGCCCTCAGTAATTCACACCCATCCTCTGACTCTTCACAGCCCAAACAGTCTCTATCACAGCCCGGATGAACTCCACTATTCAGCAGACGGTCTTTAATTACCAACAGAGAGGTCTGAATCTCATCCACACTGATTACCAGATCTTCAGATTCAACCCCTTCAATACAGTTTACCCTATGAGCACCATGCGCAGGCATAGGGTTGTTCACAACATTCGGCACAGGGGAGAAATTGATCGTCTTAGAATCGATCAAATCTTGGACTTTGTGCTGGAAAGCCCGACATTTCTCTATATGATGTCCTGGGGCCCCAGAATGGAAATCGCACCGGACATTTGCATCGTACCCAGGTGGCAAGACGGTTGGTGGAGCCATCGTTCTCAATTCTACGAAACCCAATCTGAGCAACTCAGGCAGGAGCTCCGCATATGTCATGGGCAACGGGTCAAACCTTCTGTCAGGCTGCAGCCTCTGCCTTGGCTGATAGGGACGTTGTTGCTGTTGTTGTTGTTGTCTTGGTTGTTGCGGAGGTTGGCGTTGTTGTGGTGCAGGAATGGTCACTGCAGCAACCTGCCTGTATTGATGCTGATTTCTGTTCGGCCCTCGGCGATGCTGAACAGCACTGGTTTCACCTTCTCTACGGCGAGGTGCCCCAGAGAAAGGTTTCTTTGATGAAGAGGAACCCGCATCATTGATCTTCCCGGCCTTGATCAAGCTCTCGGTCCTTTCACCACAAATTACCACATCAGAGAAGCTTCCGAATGGGCAACTCCCCATTCGGTCCATGAACACTCCCTGCAGTGTGCCAATGAACATATCAGTCAACTCCCTCTCCAGCATAGGGGGTTGAACTCTGGCAGCAAGCTCACGCCACCTCTGGGCGTATTCTTTGAAGCTTTCATTATTCTTCTGGCACAGACTCTGCAGCTGAGTCCTGCTCGGTGCCATATCCATATTGTGTTTATATTGTCTGAGAAAAGCTTCTCCCAGATCCCTCCAACATCGGATAGAATCTCGCTTGAGTTCCATGTACCAATCCAGGGATGCCCCAGATAGGCTATCTTGAAAGAAGTACATCCACATCTTCTCGTCATCTGTATATGCCGAGATCTTCCGATAATAAGCCTGCACGTGGGTGCGAGGGCAAGAAGTACCATTGTACTTGTCGAAGGTGGGCGCTTTGAATTTGTGGGGAATCCTCAGACCTACGACCAACCCCATATTCGTGACATCGAACCCAAGAGAGTTCTGGCATTCCATCGCCCGAATCTTTTCAGCCAGGGCATCGACCTTACGATCTCTATCTTCATTTCTAGCAACATCACCTTCATCCTCTCCCATCATTGTGAACATGTCCTCTTGTCTATCAACAAAAGGAGCTGGATGACGCGCCGGAGCCCTGGTAGCTCTGGCATTAACCTCTGCAGCAAGAGGCTGACCATCAACCCTTATACCCCTGAGTTCTTCTCCAGTGGCATAACCATAGCCGGGAGCAGCAGCAACGTTGACATTCTCATAACGGGGTGGAGCAACGGGTGAACCACGGTTAGACGCCGGAATAACCGTTTCCTGTCTCTGAACCAAAGCACGGAGCTCCTCCTGACCCTGAGCAACCCCTTGCATCATCGTCAAAAATTGGGCCATGTTCGCCCTCATCTCAGCCATCTCAGCCTGAACCTGATCCATGCTTCTTCGCTGATTGAGTCTTGTAGAATACCGGTGCGGTCTCTGATCAGCTATCCTGCCTGACACAGGAACCAGAGTGAGAAGTCCGAACCAGAACACCTGTTATGCAACATGTTATGATTATGATGCTAATGCATATGATGCACATGATAATGATCATTTCTCAGGCCTTCAAAGAGTCTGATTCATCTTCGAAAAAAGCAATCTGCAGCAACGGCACAGTATACCAGAGCAATGAGTACCGAGTGAAACCAACAATTTCATCTGTAAATGAGCACCTGGATCTATCAGTGAACAGACTCCGGAATGTACCTGAGAAATGATATGCATGCAGAGATCATTTTTTTTTCTTTTTTTTTTTCAAATTTTTTATTGATTCTTTTTTTTTTGTTGATTGCGTTTCTTTTGAAAAATAAACATGCTATGATGCACATGATGCAGACACGACTGGCAAGCTGTGCATATCTGGACACAGGACCGCAGCTTCGGCTCGAACTCTGATCACAACCCTCTGAAACCCCAAAGTCAACTGGTCAACTGCCATCTGAACCCAATCTGAGGAACCGAGTCACCAACGGAGCAACCTTAAATTCAGCCCAGGGGTTCGAAATAAACGGAACCCTCTGATCAATACCGGGGTCAAACCTCCGGCGTCCCGAAATAACGATCCATAAATCCGACTTATAAATATGACTCTGATCAACGGAACCAAAAGTCACCATCAAAGTCACCATCAGAACATGCATCTGTAAGAATCACCCTCCCCTCACAGGTAAATTCTAATCAGGTCATCCTAAGGCGGATAATAGTCTCGACAATCGGGCAGAGATACTCAATGGGTTTGCCCTTTCGGGTGTGCCATTGTAGCTCTCCTGAGATCGTCTAGACCAAAGATCCGGGAAATGATCGGTCACCAGAGTCAACAGCCCAAAAGAGATAACCCAACCAAAGTGGAAAATCCCACTGGAAGAGCATTTCTCAGATGAACCTCGTCCGGCTTGTGGTATGTCACGTCGCAACATCATGCCCAACCGACATGTGAGCGACGCGAGACCACGCTAATCCTAGGTGTATACTCGGGCCTGGGTTTTAGCCCCACTCAGAACACCCACCCCAAACAGAGGAACCACCTGCACAGAGAACAGCTCAATGATAGTATGATGCATGCAAACATAAATGCAAACAATAAATGCAAACAATAAATGAAATGAATGCAATAAATAACAGCAAAAAGCAACCGAGGCCCTAACCTAGAGAGCGCTAGGAGAGACTCGCTCAGGGAAGAAGGACCAGCACAGGTCAACTTCGCTAGTTATCCCCAGCAGAGTCGCCAGCTGGTCGCATTACGCGAAAAACCGGCGGGAAAACAAGAACAACAGAGCCGCCACCGTGCGTTATTTATCCCAAAAGAGGGAAAGGAAACGCTCAGAGTAAACCTGGGAAAGAACATGGTCTCGCGACCAAAGAGAATGGGATCGGGAGTCGGTTACGCGAAGGGAAGGTATTAGCACCCCTACGCATCCGTCGTACTCGACGGGATCCACGCACAATAGGAAGGAAAATGGTTGCTAAAAACACTGCTCACACACACATCTACACAGGCTGAAAGAGACACAAGGAAACAAACAAGACTGACTCGGCAGGACATCGTATCCTGGGCCTACTTAGTCTATCAGGCATAGACATCAGAGTCAAAGTAGTTCGGACAGGGGAAACGACACATGCTCGCTAGGATGTCGCATCCTATGCATACGTATCTCCTTTGGACGAAGGAGAATCAGAGCATCCGTAGCTCGGCTGACACACACACAAACAAACACAGGCAAAGGCAAACGTGGAGCCTGAATGCCAATCACTGGACTTACATCAGCATCCGAACCAAAAATGCACTCAAAAGGGCAAACATGGAGCCCGACAACCAATTGATGGAATTATGTCAGCATCCGAACCCAAAACACACTCAAAAGGGCAAACATGGAGCCCGACAACCAATTGATGGAATTATGTCAGCATCCGAACCCAAAACACACAACAGCATGCAACAAGAAGAAGGGTGTCTCGATTGCAACTAGGGCAAGAGAAGGGGGAGGTCTCAATCGCAACAAGGGCGAGAGAAAAGAATTAGTGTTAGTTGTTAGTCAAACTCGGCAAGACATCGCGTCTCGTGCCTACGTATCTCACCTGAACATGAGAATCAGAGTTGCCGTAGTTCGGCTAAACTATTCCTGTTGGTTTGTGTTTTTTAAGTGGACGACGTCACTACGCAATCTACCTGATGCTCGACCTTTGGAGACTTACTCACCTGTAGTAGAAGGAGTGGACGTATCCTTAAGAGGGGATAATGTTTGTTTGTGTTTTAGGAAAGCTCAAGCAAGAAAGGAAGTCCTATACGAAGGAACCGTGCTACCTTAATTGACATGCAAACGAGACTACGCGGAGTCTAGCAAACCTAGGGGATACAATCACACCACACAAACATATACAGCATGAAATAAACACACCAACAAGGGGCTCAAACATCAGGGTTAGGCTTTAGTCGAGGGGTCATATCAACCTCAACAAACAAGCCTCTGTTATCGGGGTCGGGTTAGCTCTTAACCTTGCCATTGAGGGGCTAAGGTGAAGCTAGATGAAAGGTGATGAGGGGTGTGCCTCATTGCTTCTATCTCTGGTCAGAGAGAGCATCAGACAAGGGAGCGTGGGTCCAGAATGGGGGGACCCTTCTACGCTCAGGACATAGACTCGACTGTACAATGTACAAGATCTTGGGCTTGGATCTCAATGCTACAACCATGTAATGGGAGCAAGGAGAAGACTCACAGAATAGTGGGGGATAGATTGCTTATCCCTATCTTCCACCAATTGCCTCAAATGAGGACTTTCCCTGCTTAGGACAAATATAAACATACACAGGCATTGCCTCTTAAGGAGGACTTCAGACAGTTTTGCCCGGCTCGGTAACAGCCGGGTCTCCAGACTACATGAAGAAGAAGGTTCTATACCTCAATGCCAATTGCTTATAAGCAAAGCAATGCAAGTTCTTAAGAGAACTGAGCGACTAAAGGGTACCTGGAAACAATCCAACATAATCAGCATCCCATTCATAATCAGATAACAGCATAAGAATCAATTAACAAAGTACAATTATACGAATAATGATGTGCATAGCACAAGGCTCACATGAACCAAACATCCTACAAAACAAATACATTAGTCATATGTGTCAAGTAACACAATCCATAATGTGGAGCAAATTCCTTAATCATTAACTCCTTAACCTGAAAAGGCACAATCACATTCAAATGTAAGTAACATGACCACTAGGACTAGCCTAGGGTCAAAAAGATGGAAAAATCCTAAAACAGCAACCAATTCATGATCAAAGTCAAATTATATCAAATGCAAAGGGATCCCAAGTGGTCCCATATCCAAACTATGCACACATTTTAATTTATGCAACATATAAGGCAAAAGGTGCAAATATGAGTCACATACAAGCAACCAGCAAGATCACATCCAAATAAATGCCAAAAAGGATCCAAAAAATCCACAAAAATTACATTCTAACCAGAAGACATTCAACAAGCCACATGTCAATTTTCAAGCAATTTGGATAAAAGGAACAGTGGGAATTAATTAGACATGTCAAAGCATGTAAAAACAACATCAAAAGAAGTCTACAAATGTATGCTAACTTCAATCAAATGGTAAACAGTGACATTACATGGGAAATTAGTAGGACCAAAGCCAAATGAAAGCTACACATGTCAGGAACTATTCTACCAAATTTTATGGTCATATCATTCATCATGCTCATTCTATGCACAAAATAAGGCAAACTAGTTCAAAGGAAGCACTAAGCCTACAAACAGAATTATTGCATTCAAATCCACATCAACACAATCCCAAAAATTCTCAAATAATTTACACCTAAACAGGGGGTATTCAAGGTCTACCATGTCAAATTTGAGCTTAATTGGGCAAATGGAACTATATCAATGAAAATCAACAAAAACAGACACAATCACATGCTTCAATTCACAACATTAATACATGCTTCCACTTCAAAAATTCATAACTCAATGAAAACAAAAAAGAAATGGATGAGACCAAAACAGGGAGGTCCTAACATGTGTCTACTACATTCATATCAAATTTCATGATCATACAATACCATATGAGCATTTCCCAATCATTCTACTAACCTATGTCACATGAGCTTGCAAATTCAACCACCAGAAAGGAAAATTCACAATCAATTCGAAAATGCAGTGTAAAATTCCACAAATATTCTCATAGCTTCCTAACATGTTAACTAAGCATCATGCAAAATTTCAATCAATTTCAACAAGTATAAGCCAATCAAAAAAATCCAGCAAGTTGACATAATGAGGTGTGACACAAATTGTCACACCTAAGTTCCAGAATTTGCTGCTCATTGACCAGGTATCAAAAATGCATGAAATTTACATAGAAACGAGCATCAATCAGTCAAGAATCATCACAAAAATTTTCAAGAATTTATTTTACATCATGTGCATTTCCCAATTAAAATGGTGCAAGGTGTCAAAATGTAACACATGTGAAAGAAGCCTAGGTCAAATGCAAAATATTCCAAGCATAACTTTGACCAATAGGTCAAAAATCATCTACAGTCAAACACCAAGTCAACAAAATTATCCTCATATTTTTGTGATTTTTTTATAATTTTATATGATTTTTTGAACATGCTAGGGATTATTTAACATTTTTTAGATTTTTATTGAAATTAACTAATTTGAATCAGAATGGCAATTTGGTAATTATTAGGGCGGGGGCGGGAAACGCCTAAATTGAATTTTCAAATTGGATTTAGGATCTAACACGCGAATATCATCATCTTCGTTCACAGATTTTCCAGAATTTTCAACAATGGCTCAAGAACACGCTCCAACCAAATCTTCACCAAAATTAACAAAATTATAACCGTTGGAATCGTATGAACGCGTAGAACACAAATCCTAACTCTAATCAAACTAAAACTTCCTAAATCTCAAGAATCATATGAGTTAGGGTTTTACGTCGAACCTTCGAGTTAAGATATCTAAGCCTACGCTCAATCATTTACAATTCCGAAACCATCCTGATAACCTACGCGACATGCTCTTTCTCACGCACACAATAATTCATTGAAAGGTTGAGATCGAATTTCAAGCTAACCTGTTATGGCAGCAATGATTCTGGACGGATCCGCGTGCGAAATGGCAAAACAGCGACGGTACCAGCTATAGTAAAGATGACGTGATGCTCTGTTTCGCTCAATTGTGCTTCTAGCTCTCGAATGCATCAATCACCATGGATGGAGCTCTTTGCAACAGTGGATTTTGGCGCGGCTATGGATGTTACCAGCTGCAAACAGATGAAGTAATAGACAATTAGAGATCAATGCCAAAAGAAGAATCCAAATTGATCAAGGTTTTGTGGAGTTTGGAGGATTTTTGTTCTTATGAGTTCTTGGAGATTCTTGGAGAAGATTTGTGATTTTGATCTGAAATTTGTGTAATGGAAGATTCTGTTACGTTTAGAAGATGATTAAGCTTATATACCATGCCACTAATCCATGATTAAACAAGTAATTAACCCAAATTGGCATTGTAAGCAAATGTGCAATTTTCCTCAAAATGGCCAAAAATGCCCTTTCTTCAAAACAGTCCAAATAGCATCCCAATTTTGGTTCCAACATGTCCAAAATACCATCTGTAATGTGTAGAAATAATTCCCACCTCAATTGGATGCCTATTGTGCAATTTCACCATTTGATGGAAAAAGTCCAATTTGTGCACTTTCATTTTTCGAGCCAAAACTCAAATTATGAGGCCTAGCCATGAAATGAGGATTCAAACACATTCTAAATGTCATTCCTGAAGTGTTACAAAAGGTCCCATTCAAAAATTCCAAATATTTTGACGTTTGGACGATTTTGCCCCTGGTCCAATTCAGCTGTCCAGTTGAAAAGTGACTTTTTGCCTTGGCCATTTTTGGAAAAATCCAATGATGCACCCTTGAAGTACATGTCAAATGGAGTTTGTGCATATAAAGAACTTGCAATTTGGACAAAGTATGTGGTAGTTATGGCCTCCTGATTACGGGTCTTTTCTGAAATTCACTGAGCCATATCTTGCAAACCGTACATTGGATTTTCAAGTTCTTGGACTTTTTGGAAAGGTGAGAGCAAGATCTACAACTGTCATGTTGAACAATTTTTCATTTGAAGCTTCCTTGGACTTCTGTTTTTGAGGTCAAAAACTTTCCATTTTTGGAAACTTCAGTTACAAGTCACCTGCTATTTTTGGCAGTTTTTGTCCTGACTTCAATTCCTTCAACCTTGGTCTTTGATATGCCAAATGAGACTTATATGGACATGAATGAGGCCTTTCAAGCCATTTCCCACCTTCCAATCCATAAAATCGGGCACAGTTGACCACAGTTGACCACAGTTGACTTTCTAGGGTTTCTGGCTGACTGAACAAGGACTGGTGACTTCTGAGCATCCAATCTTTGGCCAAACCACTTCAAAATGATCCTTGGACCATATGAGCTTGAAAAATCAACCCTGGGGCTTTGTCTCAATGCAAATGGCACTTGCTTGCTTGATTGACCTGATCTCCTGACCAGTTTGTCCTGATTGGTCAACTGAGCTTGCACTTGGGCAAATGGACAATGCAATGTTATGCAATGGACATTGTTAATGCTATGACCTAATATGAAATGAATGTACAAAATGGTATGGTGCAAATTTGAGGTGCTACAGCTGCCCCTATTCAATCAACTGGGAACCCGAATGGATGAGAGCAACGGCTGTCAGACTTTCAGGGTAAACAGGGATTGAATACCGAGTACCGTAGAAATTTGCACACTGCTGGGGATTATTTTTGTTTTCTTGTTTTTTGCGGTACAACCACATCCCGACATCGACACACGATGCGTGGGACAGGAATCATCTCCACTAGAGGCCAACGGGCAACTAGGAAAAACTCAACGTTTACCAAGACCAACGGAGAGGTAAATCAACTCTACTGGGGATAACCAGGAAAGGATACAACCATACGTCAACGGACGTAATGGGGAAAAACTCAACGTTTACCAAAACCAACGGAGAGGTAACCAATCATTAATGAATGAATGGAAAGAGAGATACAACCATACGTCAGCGGACGAAATGGGGAAAAACTCAACGTTTACCGAGACCAACGGAGAGGTAACCAAACATCATAGGATGCATGGGAAGAGAGATACAACCATACGTCAGCGGACGAAATGGGGAAAAACTCAACGTTTACCGAGACCAACGGAGAGGTAACCAATCATTAATGAATGAATGGAAAGACTCGACCAGACGTCATAGGACGAAAGGGAGAAGCTCGACGTTTATCGACACCAACGGAGAAGGAGAAAACTCAGCCAGACGTCATAGGACGAAAGGGAGACTCAACGTTTATCGACACCAACGGAGAAGGAGGAAACTCAGCCAAGACGTCATAGGACGAAAGGGAGACTCAACGTTTATCGACACCAACGGAGAAGGAGGAAACTCAGCCAGACGTCATAGGACGAAAGGGAGACTCAACGTTTATCGACACCAACGGAGAAGGAGGAAACTCAGCCAAGACGTCATAGGACGAAAGGGAGAAGGGAAAGCCACTTCGCGAGGGAAAGGCACCACAACCGGAAACCGAATAGGACGTCTACTGGGAATTCTGGTTGGGAAGTCAACCAGACATTAATGAATGACCGGGAATGAGGTATACAATCAGACGTTCATGGACGAATGAGAAAAACACAACGTTTATCGAAACCAACGGGGAGGTAGATCCACTTGGGGAAAGGTACAACTAGACGTCATAGGACGCATAGGAAAAACTCGACGTTTATCGACACCAACGGAGAGGAGGAACAACTCTGAGGGGAATCAACAGTCATTAATGAATGATCTGTGGGGAACAATCAACTATACGTCATAGGACGCACAGGAAAAACTCGACGTTTATCGACACCAACGGAGAGGAGAAACCTTCTGGGGAAGACCCTGTGGGGAAAAATATCAACTATACGCCAACGGACGCATAGGAAAAACTCGACGTTTATCGACACCAACGGAGAGGAGGACTCTTCTGGGGAGAGTGAACACAACCAAATCACCAACGGATGATCGGGAAAAACTCGACGTTTATCGACACCAACGGAGAGGAGGGAACTCAACCAGATCAACGGATAATTGGGAAAAACTCGACGTTTATCGACACCAACGGAGAGGAGGAACTTCACTAGGGAAGGGACGACGTTACGAACATCGAAAGATGATGTTTACTGACATCAAAGAATACCAGACACTACGCATGACTGGGAAAGCACCGAAAGATGGTGTTTACCGACACCAAAGAAGCAACACACGCGAGTGCTGACAGGATACTGACATCTACACGTCTGGGCGATGCCACGTGCTGGCAGGGGATCTCGCTGGGGAGAAATATGTCTTCCTTTCACCAACGGATGAGGAAATAAACCTTTGTGGGGATCATTAATCCTGAATGCTGTCAGGAGCAACTGTAGCAAACGTGCTGTACAAGTTAAACAAACATCCGCCTCTGCCGGGGATACGGTCTGACAGGTTTTGGAACACATGAATGCATATGTTTGGATTTTTCTATGGCGTAATGCTCCACATTGAATGGAAATGCTACGCGTCTTGAGGATGCAATGATTACTACATGCAAAATGCAAATGCACCCTGGCTACGGAGCCAAAAGATCAGGTACTCCAACTCTGCGGGGATATTCTGGCTGAGGAATACTCTGCGGGGAGAGCCTTCATTTGGGGATGCTTTGCGGAGAAAGCACCGACTTCTCACTCATGCTGGAGAAACAAAACTGTTGCCGGGAACAGGATAGACTTTGCTGGGGATATCCTTCACAGGATCCAATCCACTCGGGGACTCCACTTGGGAAGCACTCAATACTCCGCTGGGGAAGTAGACCAAGCAACTCTTCAGGGACAGTACTCGCCAGGGAGTAACAAGACATCTTTACCAGAGATTGATATACCACTTCGCTGGGGGAAGACTTAACCAAACCTCAGGTAGGACCACTCTGCTTCGGGGAATAACTTCTACTCCACTGGGGACGACCCACACAAACCACAGGAAGACTAAACTCAGCTGGGGACGCCAATACCGATCTGTCACGGAAACTTGTCCACTCCACTGGTGGGATGAACTCTGCTGGAGAAATATTTCTGTGAAACCCGCTCCACTCGGGGAACTTGCTGAGGAAAACCCACACCACTCTGCTGAGGAGAACAACTCTGGTGGGGATGATAACACATCATATCATACTGGGGATAGACCTCCACAACCCTGCTGGGGAGAAGCACTCACGGCCGTGCTGGGGATAACAATATCACAAACCCAACTGCTGGGGGACAACATTCTCGTGACAAACTCCGCTGGAGGAACTCCTGGGGAAAACGTCTGCCAGGCACTCAGTGGGGAGCTCAGCTGGGGAAACCCGTCAACACAAGCCTGCTGGGGATAGGCAGTCCTTGATCTGCTGAGGAGAGAAGGCACTATCCATAGACACCTCTGCATGGGAATAAAGCTCTGACAGCTCTCAACTTGCTTGGGGAAGAAATACCTGCTGGGAAAATGCTCACATATGACGACCTGCAAGAAAATTCAACACAATGCCCCAGGGGTACATGGGCAAGATATGCTCAAGTGTCCTCAACATTCAAAATGATTTTCAAATGTTTTATCCTTCTGCAAGTTATTGTTAAGCCTTCATGTTTTATTATATGCAATGTTTATCAAAAATTCGGACGTTTTCGCAAACAAAACAGTAAAATAAAAACAAGAGAGCTATTTATCTGAATAACGACTTTTATTGATTAAAAATGTGCCTGAAAAGGCAAATACATTGGGAAGCAATTCCTAGAAAGAGGTAATTGCGCACAAAAGGAAAACAAACTATCCTAATGGCAATGTGAATACGGCATCCACTATTCCCCAATTCTGTTATAACCCATAGATTATCAGTTTTCCTCCCAACTCCTTGCTTTCTGAGAAGAATGACTGGACCGATCACATCTTTTGAGATGGCAGCTGACGAAGCGCAGTGAAGTACAGATAACTCAGACTGTGGTCTTCGCTTTAATCCCTCTTTTGGCTGGATCGCCCTTTCGGGTTTTCAATCCACCGGGATACCCATTTTTGCCTAAGCCGCCCATTGTGGGTTTTCGACTTACCGGGTGTACAAATTCTTTTCATTTATATCCCTAATTTTTGCCCGAACCTTTCTTTCTGTTTTTTGGTTCGCCGGGATGCCCATTTTTGCCTGGACTCTTTTGTTCTTTTTGTCCAGCGGGTCAATTTATGCGAAGTATTTTTTGACTACATCTGAGTTAACAGGGGACGGGAAATCTTCACCATCCATTGTTGTAAGCATCAAGGCTCCACCGGAGAAGACCTTTTTCACAACATATGGACCTTCATAATTAGGAGTCCACTTGCCCCTGTTATCTGTACCGGGAGGAAGGATCCTCTTCAAAACTAGATCACCAGTTTGAAATGTCCGAGGACGCACTTTCTGATCAAAGGCTCGCTTCATCCTTCTCTTCAAAACTATTGTCGTGACAGTGTTAACATTCTCCTGACCTCTCGGATTTTGAACTGTTTCACTTGGAAGGGAACCTGGTGTTCGAGAACTTGCTAGTTGCTGTGCTATCTGCCCTAGCTGGACTTCAAGATTCTTTAGGGAGGCGGTGGTGTTTTTCTGATTGTTTCTAGTCTCTTTTTCAAATTGCCTATTTTGAGCTGCCAGGTTTTCAATGGCAATCTCCCAGTCTGCCTTCTTAGGTGCCTATTGTTGTTGTTGTTGTTGTTGCTGATACTGAGTCTGATATTGCCCTGTACCCTATTGCGGAACATTTCCTCTCTGATCTTTCTAAGAGAAGTTTGGATGATTCTTCCAACCTGGGTTGTAAGTGTTAGAGTATGGATTATTTTGCTTCAAGAATTTGATCTCTTCAATTTGTTGGGGAGTTGCAAAGCAATAGACAATGTGGTGAGGTCCATTACAGATTTCACAAGTGCTCTCCTGAACTGGTTGAACTTGTGCTATTTGTTGGATACCTATATTCATAGCTTTCAGCTTTTTGTCTATTTCGGCAGCAACAGTGTCTTCCAGACGGATTTTATTTATCTCGAATTTTAGATCAATCACCCCATCTGGTTTACTGGTACACCTGTCATATAGCTCTAGATGCTCATTCGCAGCTATTGCTTCAATAATCCTCTTGATACCAGTGGCTGTTGAGAAATTTGTTGAGCCACCGGCTGCTGTATCAATCAACTGCTTTGTCTTTATTTTCAGCCCATTAACGAACATCTGCATTTGTTCTGTATGATCCATATTATGAGTGGGACACGCAACTAAGATCCTTTTGAATCTTTTGTAAGTGTCTCCCAATGATTCACCATCCTTCTGTTTGAAATTCAGAATTTCATACCTTTTTCTCAGGAATACTGATGCTGGAAAATACTCATTTAAGAATGCAATTTCCATCTCCTCCCAGGAAGTGATACTACCGGCAGGGAGAGAATAGAACCATTCTTCCGCGTCTTCAGCTAAAGTGAACGGGAACATTCTTAATTTTTTTACTTCATCAGTGTGACCATCAATTTTCAAGGTGGTGCTCATGGTCAGAAATCTCTGCAGGTGTTTGTTAGCATCTTCATTAACCTTTCCGGTGAAAAGTTTCTTTCCAATTGATTGATCGTGCTAGGATGCAGTTGAAAATTTGTCACATTCACCGGTTGGTTAACTATGGTCAGTCGACCACCCGGTGCGTTTGCACCTCCATAGTCACCTAGGAGTCTCTCCGGAGGTGGAGGAGGTGGGATTGGAGGAACTTCAGCCATTACTTCCTTGACTTCTGGTTGATCCGAGGTACTTTCTTCTGTAGAATCCACTCTTTGTTCTCTGCGTCTTCTGTGAAGGGTTCTCTCGATCTCTACGTCAAAAGGAATTTCAGCTGAGGGTTTTCCTCGCATACACTGGTTAGTAAAATATAAATGACAGAAAAATAATTTTATTTCAGAGCAACAAAATTTTAATTGAAATAAAATTAAACTCTATATTTTTGGCAGTCCCCGGCAACGGCGCCAAAAACTTGGTCGGGAAAATAGCAAGTGTACTATTTTGCCTTTTATAGTAATAATGGGGAAAATCCCCGAATGTCGATCTCAAGGACTGCACTTTAGTATTGAGTTTAAATTATCATTCAATTAAACAAAAAGTATTAATTTGGTTTTTCAGGGTAAAAAGAAAATAATAAAGAAAGATGAAAATAAGGGTTTATAGAGAAAAAGGAACAATGACAGGGAAGGTGTATGATTTATCCTTGTAATTACTCTGAGTTACTATTGCATCAACAAATATCAATTACTACCAGTTCTCAAGGGTATTTTCTCCCAAGTCCTTGGTGAGAAAACCATTAATCAATCTACCCTCATTCCTATGTCCATAGCCAATGAGTGTGAAGTTAAGTTGTATAATATCAAGAATGCTCTAGTTCATACAGGGTATCCCTGATCCTAGGTGATATCTACTGCAGAGTAACCTGATGAAAACCTTATCACTGGTGGTCTAGCCTAAATGATAACCATAGATCAATCTCAATTGGTCCGAAAGAGAAAGCAATAAACACATCAAAAGGTTACCGTAAATAAAATATTATAAGTGCAAATGTAAACTCAAATTCATTACAATTATAAATCAGGGACACCCCCTAGCATTGGGGGGTTTAGCTACTCATATTATTTAACACCAATGCAAGATAAAAATTACACATTACAAGTAATTGGATGACTTTGATCTTCAATCGCTCCCGCTCATGAATCTCTCCAGCTCTCCAAATGTCTTGATCTCTGTAATACTTGATTGCTTCACAATACTGTGGTTTGCTGTACTTCAGGATCCTCTTTCCTTTGGTAGAAGAACTCTTTTTATAGTGAAAGTTCCCAGTAGCAGTTGGACAGGTCCAAAGATGTCTCCACAAAGCCCGAAGAATGAAAAGCCCGGAAAATTTGGAAATATTGGGCTTGGGCTGACACGGCCCGTGTCAGCTGACACGGGTGGCCGTGTCAGCCTATTGACTATCCTGACACGCCCCTGGCATGCCTAACACGGGGTGAAGTTCTGCCTGACACGGCCCGTGTCAGCTGACACGGATGGCCGTGTCAGACTACTGTTTTCTTCCTCTGTCTCCCTTTCCCTAACACGGCCCGTGTCAGCTGACACGGGTGGCCGTGTCAGGCCTCCTGTACTGGGATTTTCTGCTCTTTTTCATACCGGACTCTCGCACTGTCGTGTTCTGAGTTCTCTGGTTCTTCTACCTGGATCTGTCTGACAAAAACACAGCTATTCCACGCATAAATCAAAATAAACAAAATAAAACATAATAAAGATTAAAAATGCGTACATGACATAACGGAAGTAAAACTACTCGAATTGTACCTTAAATGCGTGCACACTGTGTCAAACGTCTCTGTTTTGCATCGGATCAGTAATGAAAACTTACTATAAATGGTGACTGATCACAACCCCAAACTTAGCTCATTGCTTGTCCCAAGTAATGTTTCAGTATCACTCCCCAAAATTCTTTATGCTTTCCACCACTGTTGAGATCATTCGCAAACGTCTTCCCCTTTTCTTCCACAAGTCCTACCCATCTTCGTAAGTCATCACTCACACTTCCACTTTAAAGCACCGTTTCACCTATCAGCTTATTTCACATTCTCACCAATTCTCTCGGGGTTAACTGTTTACACTCATAATTCAAAGTATGCAATATCACTCACAAGTTTGAATAGTCTCTCTTTTCTCATCACCTACACATAACACACACACTTTTGAGGTCTTTAAGGTTGTAGCTTGGCTTGGGTTAGGGTATGGATTCACACAAAAAAGGACAACAAGGGGCTTTTGGCTCAGAGTCGATGTTACATCCTGTGTTGGCTTCTTTTATTTCCTCAGTTTTCTTTTCTTATTTCTTGAATTTTTACCGATTACCCTTTTCCGTGCTTCTTTCTTTTGAATCATCGAGTATTTGATTTTTATTTTTCTTTCTTTTTCTCGATTCATCACTTTTTCTTTTTCTATTGTTTTTGCATCTTCTAGGGCTTTGAGAGCTTTTGGGGTTTTTTACCCCAAACTTAGCTTTTCAACACAATTAGAATATATTCTCATGACTCTGAGCAGGGTGAGGAAGTGTTTTTGGCCAATGGTTACATTCATGGTGTTTTAAACAAAAAAAATGGATATAGGCTCAAATGGGGTTAACGAAGGATATAATAATGCGGGATGCCTAGAAAGGCTCGAGGTTAATTACAAACAACGTGCCTCAGTGTGTGGATCATGCAGTGACAGTCCCAGAGAGTCTACACAAATTAAAAGTGATAAAGACAAACCTGAATGATGCTCATGATGATTAATGTGTTTGGCCTTTTATGACTCACTTGGTTTGGTTCAGCTTTGACAGGATCCAAAGTGCTTCTTAATTTGGTGCAATTGCTTTCTTACTTCGGAGTGTGCAGGATACTTGTGTCGATTAAGCTGTGTACGTTGCGTTCGATCTTTACTTTCAGCAGTGTCACTTTCTGGGGAGATCCTTCACAACAAGCCACAGTGAGTGGTGTGATCTTTCATCCACTCTCACTTGTGATCATTACGTTTCCAACCTGTCAACACAGACTTGACACACACACTTGCAGCATAATGTACATTCAACAGACAAATTTAATATAAAATTAAAAAGTAAAAATAACACAAACAAATTGCAAATGAAAGACATAAAATCTCCCCCACACTTGAACTCAACATTGTCCATAATGTTTGTGAACAAGCGCGGAGGAGAGAACTTACAGAGTCCTACTGAGGAGGCGGTTGCGGGAAATGCAACATCAACTGTCGCATCATGCTGCTCATGTCATCCAACATCGCTCCTTGACGGGCTTGCTCGATGCCTTGCCTTTGCTGTTCAGCCCTCAAGTCACCTATTTCGGTTTGTATCCAGCCCCATTGGTCAGTTGACCAAGATGAGGAACCTTTCGCCTATTGGGTGGGTTCCTGAGGTTGTGGAACAAACTGCTCAGGCGGTGGTTGAGGATATTCTTCTTCTCGTCCTTCTTCCTGGTCATCTACAAATTGGTCACCTGCATAAAAATGGTTAGTGTCGTGGCCCTCATCCGCATCGGGATCGACGCTCACATACAACCAATTCGCACATTCAGTGATAACTACTCTGTCCAAATCCGGAAGAGCGATGATAAACCGTTTATGAATGAGGACAAAATAATGGGTAGGGGCAACCGCAATCATACCTTGGGCAATCAGAGCAGACATGTCAATTTTAGTATTACCTGTGATTGGCGTGTCCTAGAGTAAAACAGCCTGATACCCGAAATGCAATGCAATCTGGGTGATCATACCTCCCACGGAAATGCCGCCAGAGTTTGCTCGGCCGACTCTCCCCAGGTAGTCTGCTGCAAAGGAAGCTACATTGATGGTCTTGTTCTGAGCCATCGAGTACATGAAGAATATCTCTCTCTGAGTAGCTACTCCGGTGCTGTCGCCTCTACCAAACAATGTGTAGGCTAGACCTTTTTGGGCGTACCTGAAACAGGGATTCTGGATGCCCGATGCTTTTGCACCTTTGGAGGAGTAATCCATCCTCCCAGTTATGGCGATCTAGAAATACTTAAGAGAAAACCCGTTTGGGACCGCTCCGGGTTCGTTCAACAAATATCAATTACTACCAGTTCTCAAGGGTATTTTCTCCCAAGTCCTTGGTGAGAAAACCTTTAATCAATCTACCCTCATTCCTATGTCCATAGCCAATGAGTGTGAAGTTAAGCTGTATAATATCAAGAATGCTCTGGTTCATATAGGGTATCCCTAGTCCTAGGTGATATCTACTGTAGAGTAACCTGATGAAAACCTTATCACTGACGGTCCAACCTAAGTGATAACCATAGATCAATCTCAATTGGTCCGAAAGAGAAAGCAATAAACACATCAAAAGGTTACCGTAAATAAAATATTATAAGTGCAAATGTAAACTCAAATTCATTACATATCTAAATCAGGGACACCCCCTAGCATTGGGGGGTTTAGCTACTCATATTGTTTAACACCAATACAAGATAAAAATTACACATTACAAGTCATTGGATGACTTTGATCTTCAATCGCTCCCGCTCATGAATCTCTCCATCTCTCCAAATGCCTTGATCTCTGTAATACTTGATTGCTTCACAATACTGTGGTTTGCTGTACTACAGGATCCTCTTTCCTTTGGTAGAAGAACTCTTTTTATAGTGAAAGTTCCCAACAGCAGTTGGACAGGTCCAAAGATGTCTCCACAAAGCCCGAAGAATGAAAAGCCCGGAAAAATTGGAAATATTGGGCTTGGGCTGACACGGCCCGTGTCATGTGACACGGGTGGCCGTGTCAGCCTACTGGCTATCCTGACACGCCCCTGGCATGCCTAACACGGGGTGAAGTTCTGCCTGACACGGCCCATGTCAGCTGACACGGGTGGCCGTGTCAGGCTACTGTTTTCTTCCTCTTCTCCCTTTCCCTGACACGGCCCGTGTCAGGCCTCATGTACTGGGATTTTCTGCTCTTTTTCACACCGGACTCTCGCACTGTCGTGTTCTGAGTTCTCCGGTTCTTCTACCTGGATCTGTCTTACAAAAACACAGCTATTCCACGCATAAAATCAAAATAAACAAAATAAAACATAATAAAGATTAAAAATGCGTAAATGACATAACGAAAGTAAAACTACTCGAATTGTACCTTAAATGCGTGCGCAGTGTGTCAAATGTCTCTGTTTTGCATCAGATCAGTAATGAAAACTTACTATAAATGGTGACTGATCAATCACCAAGCACTATGTGATTGTATCATACTTGTATTTTATCATTTTACTAACCATAATACAAAAAATATATCCTTGCATTTTCCTATTTCCTTTGTAGGTAGGGCATGATCTCCATTGATCTATCAAGATTCATATCTAGGGTTTAAGACCCTCATGACAAAGAGCACAACCATGAATTAATCCAATAATGGTCATGAGCATCATATATCAGTTCCATTGATTCCTACATGTTATATTGATCAAGTTTTCTTCAAGAGTTTGAGGTTGATTTGCCTTGGAAACCCTAGTTTGACTGGGTATCTTGAGTAACTTCTCCAACAAGCTATCTCACCAATTGATCAAATTTATCCAGATACACTTCAAAATTAATCATATTATGCATATATGATCTACCATGAGCCAATAAAGTCAAAATAATTGAAGGTTAGCAAGTTGGTTGATGGTGGTTGGCCAGATGAATTCATCTGATCAAAACTGGGTCTCCCTAGACCCTATCTCCTACAATTTTCACCATATGAAAATGATTCCAAGAGCAAAGTTAATCTAAATGACATTAAAAACAACTTTCATGTTTATACCTAGAGCTAGTTTTGTTTGGAAAATCATTTCCTATGTTGAAACATTATAGGTTATTTTGTCTAAACCCTAATTTGAAAGTCAATTTCCCAAGGCAATAACTTGATCAAATTTTATGAGATGAAAGATTTCCAAGTTTCAAAATCAAATTCAAGGTGTCTACTTAAACTTTGATGTTTGGAGTGAGATACAGTTCAACTTTTATGAGCATGTGATATGAGGTTACATTATAGGTCATTTTTGACCTATACCATTGAACAAGTGATTTTTCCAAACTTCAAAAATGCATAACTCTATCATTCTAAATTCAAATGACATGAAATTGATGACCATTTTGAAGGTCTTTGAAAGATATACAAATTTGATGAAGACACGTTTCTCATTTGAAGCTCACATAAAAGGTTAAGTAAGGTGGAATATTGAGGTATATGGCTTGGCACTTAGAAAATTTTTCAACATGTTGAAATTTCCAAACTTCCACCTCAAAATTCTCCATCTTCCAAGATCCAAATGAAAAAGTGATGAACATGAAACTTATTCCCCTTGATCCAAGCTTCCCAAAGAACCCAAGTTCATGAATTTTGGATGAGGTTTGCTAGGTCTGTGCATGGCTTTAACAGGGATGCATCATTGGAAAGAATCAATTGCACAAACTTCAGTTCACAATGCCTTGCCATTCAAGCTTCATTCAGACCTAAATTGGAATCATTTTAGACCTTAATGCATTGCATCATGGGCCTGTACAGGCCCATGCACTCGTGCCATCCACATTGCCAATTTTGGACAAATTTTGAAGTGTGCAAATATCATTCCCTTTAGCTATAAATAGAAGGCCTCTAAGCTCATTTGAACAACACTTTGCGCGCCAACTTTGCCCCCATTGAAACCCTCTCATTCTAAAGGAAAACCTGAGGAATTTCAATTTGAAATTTGAGTTTGAATCTCAACTGTTGGAGATTCAAGAACTCCAGGATCCAAAGCCTTGCAACCTCTCTAATCACTTCCTGCTAGCTTCTCAAGTGTGATCAGATCGTGTTTGGAGCAAGCCACATCAAGAACTTCATAACATTGAAGGTAATTTTCAAAAAACTTCATCTCTTTGATTCTCACTCAATTCTACTCAATTCTCTTGGATCTTTGGTTGTCTGAAGTCCTACCAATGTAGGCAAGAATATTGAGTTGCTTAGAGGTCAAATCGAAGCAACTCAGTTGACTTACCTCAAAATTCAACTCCTCATATCTTTTTATATATTTGGAGTTAGTTGAAATTAAGGTCAAATTCGTGCTCTACGCCATTTTTTCTTTCAGATCATGTCCTCCTCTTTTAGTTTGGTGACGGTTGAGGGTGGACCAGTCCGGTGAGGTCCACCGGAGAAGAAGACCGGAGTTACAGCTCCGACGATGTGTTGGCATCTCTCTAGACCACATGATCCTTTTCAAATGTTTTAATCTCACGCGTTGGTTCTGATTACCATCCCTGCAGCGCATTGACTAGTGTCCATTGTGGAACGCACGCTGAGGACCACTTTATCTGCCGCCTCAATTAATGAGGGAGATCAAGTGGTCCACGTTTTTTTTTCTATTTTCTAATTTTCATTTTAATCCTTTTATTTTCATTAATTCATATTAATTTTAATATTGATCCAAAAAATATGAGAGTTTCACCAAAAAATTTCAAAATATTTCCTCTTTCATATTCTGAATTAAAATTATTTTTTGGATCATTATTAATATTTTTCATGATTTAATTGATTTTGTGATTATTTTTAATTGTTTAAAAATACTTTTAAGTCTTTAAAAATTCTGAAATTTTTTCTCCAAGGTCCTTTGACCTTGTTTGACCTATGATAAATCTCATGGCGATTTATTTGCTATTTTGATGAGGTTTTAGGAATTTGACAAACCATATTTAATTTAAATGTATTATTTTAGTCTTTTTAATTTGAATAAATGCCAATTAACTATGTTGACCATTTGTGATGACTTGTTTGAGTTTGACTCTTGTTGTTGGGCCTTGGTCAAGGTTAATTTGACTTTGTCAAGTTAATATCATTGGATTTAGGGGATTGACGGAATGTACATTCCATCTCCCAAAATGAATGGATGATCTTAATTTGGTAAGAGTCCTCCTTTGACCAATTTAAGTTTTGATCCATTCCCCTGTTGGTGTAAGCCCTAGAGGCTAATACTTTTGGTACTTGTATCGAATTATTTATTAATAATAAAAGGCTTTTTCTTTATTATGTTTGTTTAATAAAGTCCCTAGAATAGCTAGTCCGTTTAATGTATCAAGTATGACTTAATCATGAGATCACATTAAACATAAAGACACTATTCTTAAAGTATCCGTAGTCAAGCTTTATTGTGAAGTGGGATAACATTAAAGCATGAAGACTATTATGTTTATAGACTAATGATCACATCTCATGGATCATGGATAAAGAGTTATCAAGTCTTAAACATAGGTATGAATATTAAGAGTAATATTTATACTGGGTTGACCCGCTATGAGAATACTATATAGAATGTTATGCAAAGTGTCATAAGTTATTCTCATGGTGATAATGGTGTATACCACCCTTCGACCTGAAACCACTATGGACCCTAGATGTAGAGTCGAGTGCCTTATTGCTGATCAAACGTTGTTCGTAATTGGATGACCATAAAGACAGTTGATGGGTACTCCACGAAGCATGCTAAGGGACATGAGTGACCTAGATGGAATTTGTCCATTCTGCGTAACAGGATAAATTTCTATGGCCCTAATATTGAACTGGACAAGGATGACACGGTCTATGCCTTGTGTTCAATATAGACATAAGGGCAAAAGGGTAATTATACACATAATTATTATCACAGAAGGATTTGTCAGATCATATGACATTTTCGTGTCTTGTGTAGCAGTGATGTGTTGCTAGATACCGCTCACTGTTTATTATGTTAAATACGTGATTCAATATAATTGCCAATGCTGCGAAAAACCTATAAGGTCACATATAAAGGACGGATTGATGAGAGATAGAGTAATTAAGGAATACCGTAATGTACGGTGCCCTTAAGTGAATTATAGAACATCGTAAGGTACGGTGTACTTAAGTAGAATACAAAATATGGTAAGGTACCACGTGCTTAAGTGATTTTGGCATATTATAAGATATGGGCCATATACACTTGAGTGGGCTTTTTAGCTTGGAGCCCACACAAGTGGTTCTATAAATAGAACCCTTGTGTAGAAGCATTGTAACAGTTACAATTTCGTTTTCTTTCTCTCTCTCTCTCTCTCTCTCTCTCTCTCTCTCTCACACACACACACACACACACACACACACACACACACACACACACACACACACACTCAAATCCTTCATTCGTAGCAGCTAGCATTGAGATTGAAGGAATCCGTTCGTGTGGACTGAGTAGAGGCTATGTCATTGTTCAACATTTGTG
This sequence comes from Lathyrus oleraceus, assembly GCF_024323335.1. Lineage (NCBI taxonomy): Eukaryota > Viridiplantae > Streptophyta > Magnoliopsida > Fabales > Fabaceae > Lathyrus > Lathyrus oleraceus. The sequence goes on along the minus strand of NC_066582.1, from coordinate 444,344,535 downwards.
ATCGCTCCGTAGATCTGCATCAAAGGTTATAATCGCTACAAGAGGTAACGATTCTATCACCGATCATGCCCATTCATAAGGATCATTAAAGGAGAAATTTTAAATTCCGCTGCGTTTTGGATCACCCTTCTCCTTCAGTGGTATCAGAGCCACTTACGAAACCATGCATCTGATAGCTGTTTATTTTCTGTATTTTCTGTATTAATACGATTAAAAGACAGAATGAATCAAAGAAAAAACGAGTAATTAAATTGAGATCGATCATATTATATATATGATATAAGTAATCCTGATGCAAAATACGGTATATATGATATACCGTTTTTGTTTCATTCATTCAAACACTTAATGGTTGTTTTCCTTTGAGCGATCAATGGTCGTTTGCTTCTTGATCCGACATTAGTATGATGAAGCAATGATGTGTTGATCAATCATACTGAATCAACAATCGAGATGTGTTTGACGGTCTGAAATTGGTGCATTAGGGTTAATGGCGGCACAAGGGTTGTGTTGTCAAAGAGTTATGCATTAGGGTTAATGACGACACAAGGGTTGTGTAGTCAAAAAGTTATGCGATTAGGGTTGTGACTGCGCAAGAGTTGTGCTTTAAAGTATCAAGTGTTGATGCGAAAAACGACGTCGATTTTAAATGAATTGTTCATTAAAATTTTCGGCCAGGGGCGCTGCTCCCTTGACCCCCATCCGCTGAACGGGCAGCGGACCCCCGACTAACTCTGCGTAGTGTGATCGGTCACCGAAATTTAATTTGTTTTAATTAATTAAAAGAATTAAAATTAATAATAATAATAATAATGTGTTTATTATTATTGTCTTGTGGTGATCGGTTATGGCCTTAGTTTTCCTTTATTTTGTTTTGGGTTTTAAAATACGACCTGCGTGTCGTGCCTCTCTTTTAATCTCTTAATGTAACTTCTTTTCTCATCTCACTCCCTCGTATGTAAAACGAGTTTCTTTTATGTAATGTAATGTTATGAAGAAGGAGAAGAATACAATACCAAAGGAGGACAACCTTGAAGATCTTGCTTGGAGAAGCTTAGATCGTTATTAGGTTAGCTTAGGTTCTCTCATTAGCTTGGGAGAACAATTGCGCTAGGGGCCATAACTGTTTCATTATGTATGTATGTTGATGCATGTGAATGCATGTTGATGCATGTGAGAGACGATTTATATGATAAATAAGCCGGTGAGATCAGAATAATTGCAAATTCCCTCAAATTAAATATTAAGTTTATGCTTTCCAAGTTTTAGCACTCATCAAGACTAGTATCGGATAATGTAGGATTCACCTACGCGAGGTGCATGTTCTATATTAGTAAGGTGCGATGGGTCAAACTTAACTAAACAAATTATAATAAGATTATATATGTTTAGAAGCAAGAGTCGGAAATGATCCATGTGATGGATTGGAATAAGGAGTTATTCACCCAACTAAAATATTCGAGAGTTGTATTAGATACAATTGGAAGGAGTTCCTACCTAAATAACCTAGTTTTGTGTAATCCGCCTACGCGGACTTAAAACAAAGTGAAATATGGATCTCGACCCACTAGAAAATCTTCCAACGGGATTTTCCGAATCAAATGGTGAGGGTCATTTGTTTTGAGTAAAATAGTGGGAGCATATTTAATTAAAGGCCTAATTAAATATGTTATTGATACTTATATTTTCATGTAGATTACCATGAAAATAAACACCTTTAACAACATTTTGCGATCAAACATGATAGAAAGTTGTACGTCTTGGAGAAACCTGTTCCTGAAGAGGAACCTCCTAGTTCTGCACCTAAGGCAGAAAGAGATGCTTATAAGAAGCATGTCGATGATGCCAATGAAACTGCTTGTCTCATGCTAGCTACCATGAACTCAGAGTTGCAAAAGCAACATGAGAACATGGCAGCGTTCGATATGATCGAACACCTGAAGATGCTCTATCAAGAGCAAGCAAGGCATGAAAGGTTTGAAGTTTCAAAAGCCCTTTTTCAAGGCAAGCTAGCTGAGGGAGCCCCTGTAGGTCCCCATGTGCTCAAGATGATTGGGTATGTGGAAAACCTTGAGAGTTTGGGAATTCCCCTCAGAAAGGAACTTGCGACTGATTTGATCTTGCAATCGTTGCCAGATAGATTCAGTCAATTTGTCCTAAATTTCAATATGAATGATATGGACAAATCTCTTCCTGAACTGCTAGCCATGTTAAGAACTGCTGAGCAGAATCTGAAGTCAAAAGGGAAGTCCATTCTGATGATCGGAAATGGAAAGAGACAGAACAAAAGGCCCACCAAGCAGGGTGATAAAGGGAAAGGCAAGGAAGTTGCCAAACCCAAACCCACTGTTGCTGCTTTGAAGCCTAGTGGAGGCATAGCAAAAGAAGGCACCTGCTTCCATTGCGGTAAGACCGGACACTAGAAGAGAAACTGCCCAAAGTACCTAGAAGATAAGAAGAATGGAGTAGAGACTTCAACTTCAGGTATTTTTGTTATTGAAATTAATTTATCTACTTCTGCATCATGGGTATCAGATACTGGATACGGTTCTCACATTTGTACCAATGTGCAGGGACTAAAAAGGAGTAGAGATTTGGCAAAAGGTGAAGTCGACCTACGAGTTGGCAATGGAGCAAAGGTTGCTGCTTAGCCGTAGGAACTTATGTATTGACTTTACCTAGTGGTTTAATAATTCAGTTAGAGAACTGTTATTATGTACCTGTAATTAGCAGGAATATTATTTCCGTTTCTTGTTTGGACAAGTTTGGTTTTTCATTTATAATAAAGAACAATTGTTGCTCAATTTATTTGAATGATATATTCTATGCTACTGCACAAATGAACAATGGACTATATGTCCTTGATCTTGAAATTCCTATTTATAACATTAATACTAAAAGGATGAAACCTAATGTGTTAAATCCAACTTACCTTTGGCATTGTTGATTAGGCCAAATAAATGAGAAACGCATTTCCAAACTCCATAAAGATGGACTCTTGGACTCTTTTGATTATGAATCATATGAGACATGCAAATCTTGTTTAATTGGAAAGATGACAAAGTATCCATTCACAGGAAAAGGTGAAAGAGCTAATGATCTTTTTGCCCTCATACATACTGATGTATGTGGACCACTGAACATACCAGCCAGAGGAGGTTTTCAGTACTTCATCACATTTACTGATGATTTCAGTAGATATGGTTATGTGTATTTAATGAAACACAAATCAGAGTCCTTTGAAAAGTTCAAGGAATTCAAGAATGAAGTACAAATCCAACTAGGTAAGAATATTAAAACTCTTCGATCAGATCGAGGTGGTGAGTATTTAAGCCTAGAGTTTGATGACCATCTGAAAGAGTGTGGGATCCTATCCCAACTTACTCCTTCTGGAAGACCCCGATGGAATGGTGTATCTGAGAGAAGAAATCGAACCCTGTTAGACATGGTCCGATCAATGATGAGTCACGCCGATCTTCCAAACTTCTTTTGGGGACATGCACTATTGACAATAGGTTACACACTTAACCGTGTTCCATCCAAAAAGGTTGAGAAGCCACCATATGAGATATGGAGTGGTAAGAAACCACATATGTCTTACATGAAGATTTGGGGTTGCGAAGTTTATGTGAAACGAAACATTTCAACTAAGCTTGAGCCCAAATCTGACAAATGCTTATTTGTGGGGTATCCTAAAGAAATAAGAAGGTATTACTTCTACAATCCTTCTGAGGGCAAAGTGTTTGTCGCTCGAACTGGAGTTTTCCTAGAAAAGGATTTTATTTCCAAAGGAGTCATTGGGAGGAAAGTAGAGCTTGTAGAAATTCAAGAATCAAAAAGCATCGATACACCTATGGAGGAATTAGAGCAGGAAACACAAGTAGTTGTGGAAGAGCAACCTGCTCAAGTAGAACAAGACAAGCGTAGGTCAAGTAGGATACGTCACCAACCTGAGAGATATGGATATCTCATAATTGATCAAGGTGATGTATTACTCAAGGATCAAGATGATCCTGTGACCTACCAAGAGGCCATAACTGGTCCCGAGTATGAGATGTGGCCAGAAGCCATGAAATCTGAAATGGATTCCATGTACACAAACCAAGTTTGGACCTTGGTAGAGCCTCCTGTAGGAGTTAACCCTATAGGATGCAAGTGGGTCTTCAAAAAGAAGACTAACATGGATGGTAAGGTACATACCTATAAGGCAAGACTGGTTGCAAAAGGATATAAACAAATTCACGGGGTTGACTATGATGAAACCTTTTCACCAGTTGCAATGCTTAAATCTGTTCGGATTTTACTTGCTATCGCTGCATATCATGATTATGAAATATGGCAGATGGAGGTCAAAACTGCTTTCCTTAATGGGAATCTTCTTGAGGATGTGTACATGACACAGCCTGAAGGATTTGACATACCAGAAGAAGCCCAAAAGATATGTAAGTTACAAAGATCAATCTATGGATTGAAGCAAGCTTCCAGAAGCTGGAATCTTCATTTTGATGAAACGGTAAAATAATATGGATTCATCAAGAACGAAGATGAGCCTTGTGTCTACAAGAAGGTTAGTGGGAGCATGATCGTTTTCCTGGTATTATATGTAGATGACATATTACTCATTGGAAACGATATCCCTACCCTGCAACAAGTAAAGTCTTGGTTGGGGAAATGCTTTTCTATGAAGGACCTAGGTGAAGCAGCCTATATATCAGGAATCATAATCTATAGAGATAGATCACAAAAACTGCTTGGCCTAAGTCAGAGTACGTACATAGGCAAAGTGCTGAGATGCTTTAATATGCATGATTCCAAGAAAGGATTCATACGTATGCAACATGGCCCGTGTCTATCAAAAACACAATCCCCTTCAACTGAGGAAGAAAGGGATCGCATGAATAAGATTCCATATGCATATGCAATAGGATCTATCATGTATGCCATGTTATGTACTCGACCAGATGTCTCGTATGCTTTAAGTGCAACGAGTAGGTACCAATCTGATCCTGGTGATGCCCATTGCGTAGCTGTCAAGAATATCCTTAAGTACTTGAGAAGGACTAAGGACTCATTCTTGATATATGGAGGTCAGGAAGAGTTGGCTGTATTTGGATACACCGATGCTAGCTTCCAGACAGATAAGGATGACTTTAGATCGCAATTTGGTTATGTGTTTTGCTTAAACGGTGGCGCTGTGAGCTGGAAAAGTTCAAAGCAAGATACAGTTGCTGATTCTACAACCGAGGCCGAGTATATTGCTGCCTTAAGTGCAGCAAAGGAAGCTGTTTGGATCAAAAAGTTCATTAGTGAACTTGGCATAGTTTCTAGCATTGTGGATCCCATTGGTCTCTATTGTGATAACAATGGTGCTATCGCACAAGCTAAGGAGCCTAGATCTCACCAACGATCCAAAAACATACTTAGGCGTTATCACCTCATACTAGAGATAATAGATAGAGTAGATGTGAAAATATGCAGAGTACCTACACTTGACAATATTGCTGACCCACTGACAAAGCCTCTTACGCAGCAGAAGCATGATGGCCATACTAGATCTATAGGCATTAGGGGTATGCCTGATTGGCTCTAGTGCTAGTGGGAGATTGTTGGTGTAAGCCCTAGAGGCCAATACTTTTGGTACTTGTATCGAATTATTTATTAATAATAAAAGGCTTTTTCTTTATTATGTTTGTTTAATAAAGTCCCTAGAATAGCTAGTCCGTTTAATGTATCAAGTATGACTTAATCATGAGATCACATTAAACATAAGGACACTATTCTTAAAGTATATGTAGTCAAGCTTTATTGTGAAGTGGGATAACATTAAAGCATGAAGACTATTATGTTTATAGACTGATGATCACATCTCATGGATCATGGATAAGAGTTATCAAGTCTTAAACATAGGTATGAATATTAAGAGTAATATTTATACTGGATTGACCCGCTATGAGAATACTATATAGAATGTTATGCAAAGTGTCATAAGTTATTCTCATGGTGATAATGGTGTATACCACCCTTCGACCTGAAACCACAATGGACCCTAGATGTAGAGTCTAGTGCCTTATTGCTGATCAAACGTTATCCGTAATTGGATGACCATAAAGACAGTTGATGGGTACTCCACGAAGCATGCTAAGGGCCATGAGTGACCTAGATGGAATTTGCCCATTCTGCGTAACAGGATAAATGTCTATGGGCCCAATATTAAATTGGACAAGGATGACACGGTCTATGCCTTGTGTTCAATATAGACATAAGGGCAAAAGGGTAATTATATACATAATTATTATCACAGAAGGATTTGTCAGATCACATGACATTTTCGTGTCTTGGGTAACAGTGATGTGTTGCTAGATACCACTCACTGTTTATTATGTTAAATACGTGATTTAATATAATTGCCAATGCCGCGAAAAACTCATAGGGTCACACGCAAAGGACGGATTGATGAGAGATAGAGTAATTAAGGAATACCGTAATGTAAGGTTCCCTTAAGTGAATTATAGAACATTGTAAGGTACGGTGTACTTAAGTAGAATGCGAAATATGGTAAGGTACCACGCGCTTAAATGATTTTGGCATATTATAAAATATGGGCCATATACACTTGAGTGGGATTTTTAGCTTGCAGCCCACACAAGTGGTTCTATAAATAGAACCCTTGTGTAGAAGCATTGTAGAATAAGCAATTTCGTTTTCTCTGTCTCTCACTCTCTCTCTCACTCAAAGCCTTCATTCGTAGCAGCTAGCACTGAGATTGAAGGAATCTGTTCGTGTGGACTGAGTAGAGGCTTTGTCATTGTTCAACGTTCGTGATCGCTCCGTAGATCTGCATCAAAGGTTATAATCGCCACAAGAGGTAACGACTCTATCACTGATCATGCCCATTCGTAAGGATCATTAAAGGAGAAATTTTAAATTCCGTTGCATTTTGGATCGCCCTTCTCCTTCATCCCCTCCCTCTTCATCTCATTCCCATTCTTTATGCATTCATCTCATTTGATCTATGATATCTCAAAGTTCTAAGCCTAGTTGATTGAAAAATCAACATAAGTATGGATGAGATTAGACCACCTCTTTTACATATCCTTTTTGTGTGTGGTATGTTTCATGAGAATAGTCCATTATAGTATGTCTCTAACATGCATTAACACCAAAATTCTATTTCCCGACCTCAAATAGTTGTGACTTCTACATAAGTCCAATTACGATTGCTTAACATAGCGCTAACTTTGTGACATAAAAGGCATAACATTCTAGTTAGTGAGATTGTAAGTCTCCCCTCTTTCATGGTATTGTGTGGAAACTTGGCCTTTTTTCCTTCCTTTGGAAGATGACTTGGTTCAAGGATCCATGCTTGTGATAAGTGGGTTGAGTGTTCTCCAAAGAATGACTTAAAAAATGAAAAGCAAAAGCAAAACAATACTAACTTCTAACTCATTAACAACTAACTTTTAATTTCAAGCCATTTATTTTAATGTCATTCTAATTGTTTATGTTAATGCAATTTTCACTTTGTTCATTTGGACCATATTGTGTGATATATCTTGTTTGTGTATACTTTGCTTGTTTGTGTGGTCTTTGGCCATTAATGTACATAATAACAACAAAAAATCCTAAAAAAAACTTTTGTGTGGACTGTTGGCTTGATCTTGGACAAATGGACTTAGAATTTAGGCAACATTCTTATGCTAAAGGACTTGGCCAATGCCAACTTTTGTGTAACCAAGTGATGGCAATTTGAAACTTCATCTGATACATCATTCAAGATCCCTTTGAGTTCATCTGCAACATGATCATTGTGAAGCTGTTATTTTGAACCTGTGACTTGTGGAATTCATCTGTTACATGGGCTAATTTAAAGAAGATCATGGAGTGGATAAAGCTTGGATGTGGCTATCTTTATTTGATGCCTTGCTCTTCAAGAGAATATAATTCGGCATTTGTTTGTTGCCTGATTCTAAATGTCCAAGGGAATTTGGGTTTCTATTGACATTCTTATCTATTGGATTGCTACCCATTGGTCAGATCTTTTCAACCCTTAACTTTTAATTTTGTGTATAGGATTAGTCTCTTCATCTCCTCCCCATTTCTTTAATTTCAAAATCTCTCCCTTCTTTTAAAATTTTCTTTGTTTGAACTTGTTTTGCTCTAAACTTTGACCACTTTGCAAAAAGATAGAAACTTTGGCCTTAAGCCATTGCATTTTCAAACTTCTTTTTTTAAATCAAATTTGTAAATAAACTTAACTATACTTGACTTAAACTTTCAAAAAATCCAAAAAGATCTAACTCATTCAAATCATTTTCAGGCCTTTGTGCCTTTCAAACTTAATTTTTTGTTAAAAGCAATGCTTCCACTTTGAAATTTGTATCACGAACTACGAGGTTTTGATCCCTCATTTTTATGTTGGTACGTAGACACAAGTCCGAAGGTCTTGTCAAACACAAAAATATAATTAATGAATTCTTTTCTCATCCCCCCCCCCCCCATTTCATTTGTTTGTAAACATCATTTTTGTACCAAATACATATGCACACAAAAAGGGCTCCCTAGGAGTACCTAGGACACTTTGGATGCTAACACCTTCCCTATGTGTAACCAACCCCCTTACCTGTAATCTCTGACATTTTATTAGTTTTGATTTAAAAACTTCTTACTTTTGGGTTTTGTTTGTACTTTTTCCCTTTTCCCTTGGAAGCAATAAAAGCGCGGTGGCGACTCTTGTTATTTGATGTCTAGCTTATCCATAGCTTGACATCACGAATTTACCGCTACAGAAATTAAGTGGCGACTCTGCTGGGGAATAGTCTCCAGTGGGTTTAGCCTACTTTTTATGTGTACATATTTGTATATATGTATGTGTGATATAATCTACTTGTTGTGCTTGGTGATCTCTGAGTGTTGAGATAAGTTCTAACCCGAACTTGAGTGCAATTAAGATAGGAGGATGGTATAGTCATGCTCGACTTGTGTGGAGTAGTCCTTAACAAGTTGGCTTGAGATCCATCTGCTTTGTGGAGACTCTTTTGGATTTGGAAATGTCACACAAGTATTTGTGGTTAGGCATTACTATCTCTAATTTGGGTCCGAGAAGTTGAGGACCTTAGAACATTTAACCCCTCTTGACCTATTTAGGATGTAGTGCGGAGATTGTTCAAGTGTAGACTTGATAACAGTTGTTACGCGATACTACACTCAGACTAGTTTCTCTTGAGAATATTATGGGTCGATGAGTTAGTCATCTTAACCTGTAATATTCGATAGATGGAATTAAGACTCCGGGAACTTTTTAGAACATGATCTTCAGGTTTTTATCCTTAGTTCACTCCTTTGGGATGGTTCTTACCCAGACTCCATGCTCGTGACTTACAACAAACCCTTGATTCTTGGTTGATCCAATCAAGTCTTGTCAATATCAATGGAACTTGGGTGTTGATAAGGTGTAAACCATAATCCACCAAAACGGATTATTGATCTTGACAATGACTTGATTTGTCCCTTGACCTTTGTTTGTTTTCCTTGTGTGTGATCCCTTATTTGTGATTGTTGCATTCATGCATTCATGCGCATCATAACATTCATCACACGAAAAATTTCAAGGAACTGAGGTATTATTTGCAAATATTTTCAGACCATGGATTATGGACGAAGGAACACTAAGAAGTACAGTTTCAGATGTCCCGACTTGAAAGAGTTAAGGAAGCTAGCATCCTTTGTATTAGATCCCTTGGAGTTCAAACAACGTCATGGGAAGCTTTTGTCTATCTTGTCTACTGATGTAGTTGAAGGACTTTTGAGTGTGCTAGTACAGTTCTATGATCCTCTCTACCGCTGTTTCACTTTCCCAGATTTTCAGCTTGTGCCTACCTTGGAGAAGTATTCTCATCTTTTGGGGATACATGTTTCTACTAGAGTGCCTTTTAGTGGATTGGAGGAGATTCCCCGATCTAATCTTATTGCTGAAGCTCTTCACTTGAAGAAGTCTGAGATAGAGGCTCATTGGGTGAAGAAAGGAGGATTGTTTGGGTTGCCTTCTGAGTTCCTCATCAAGGAAGCTACTGCTTTTGCTCAAGCCGGTAGTGTGGATGATTTTGAAGCTATCTTTGTGTTGCTCATCTATGGATTAGCTTTGTTCCCTAACATTGACAGTTTTGTTGATATTAACGCCATTAGACTTTTCTTGATCGAGAATCATGTGCCTACTTTGTTGGGTGATATGTATTTCTCTTTGCATCTAAGGAATTCTAATGGTGGTGGAACTATTGTCTGTTGCATTCCTCTCCTGTACAAGTGGTTTATTTTGCACTTGCCGCATACACCTGCTTTTGTGGAGAACAAACAATGTCTACGGTGGTCTCAAAGACTTATGTCTCTCACTAATGATGATATAGTTTGGTATGATCCTTCTTTGGGTAGTTTGGATATTATTGATGGTTGTGGTGAATTCTCTAATGTGCCTCTCATTGGTGCACAAGGAGGAATTAACTACAACCCTGCTTTGGCTCGTCGTTAACTTGGGTTCCCCTTGAGAGACAAATCTAATAACACTTTGTTAGAAGGTCTTTTCTATCAAGAGGGTAAAGATCCCCAACATTTGAAGCAGAAGATTGTGCATGCTTGGCATAATGTGCATAGGAAAGGAAGATCCGAGCTTGGTCCGTGCAACTATGTAGCTTTGGAAGCTTACACTCTTTGGGTGAAGAAGAGAGCTTTGGAGTTGAAGATGCCATATCCTTGTAAAAGACCTATGTCTATGGTTTTGGTTGAGCCATTAACTCTCCCTAACCAAGATGTAGAGGAGTTGGAAGACGTGCTCCCCAAGATGAAGCAAGAGAAGGATATGTGGGAAGAGTGTTTCCGTGCTTTGAGCAAGAAGCATGAAGAGTTGCAATTGGAGTCTAAGGACAAAGATGCACTTATTGAGCTACTTGAAGACCGAGTGACAAAGAGACAGAGAGAGCCGGAGGTTTCATCTTCTAGCATGCCTCAACCTTCCGTTGCTTGGAAGAAGATTGTTGATCAGCTTGTCCTCGAGAAGACTCAAATGAAGGCTTCTTTTGAGACCGAGATCCGTCGCATTCGAAGGAAGTACGTGCCTTTAGCTAGGTCTTCTGACATTGTTGTTAGGGATCCTTAGGATGACTAATCTCCTTTTCTCTTGTATTTTTCATTTGGTTTCTGAAATTGTACTCAGTGTAATCCTTCCAATTATATGAATAAAAAGAGATTTTTTGGTCATATAAAAATTATTGCAATTGTTGATATATATATATATATGTATTTGCAAATGATATAGTAAATTCCTTGAAATAAAAAATAAATAAATAAAATATTGTATTTCATGCATCATGTGCATAAGCAGGTTTCTCTTTAGCCAGATGTCTCATTGGTGTTTCTTCTGTGCTTTAGCCAAGCTGACTCATCGGTACAACACCCACGCCAATCATCTCAAAATTATGGAGCATTTAGAGAAAGAGAACAGAGAGCTGAAGGACGAGATCGCCCGCCTGACTGCCATGATGGAGTCAGTTCTTGCCGCTCAGAGCCAAGCTTCTCCAACGCCTGCAACTCCTCCTCCTCAGAGGACTGTTATTTCAGAGGTGGCTACCTCTACCATGTCTGCTAATACCGCTCATTTTGCGCCCATTATGCTTTCTGGATTCTCGTGGGGAATACCGCCGAACTTTATGCCTGAAGGCTTTACGCCTACCTTTGCTTCCATGTCGGCATCTAGCCCGGTCATGTCTGTGCCACCTCCTGTTGGCATACCTTACCTCGTGTAGAGGACACCATTTATCACTCTAAACCGTCTGAGGGTCCGTATGTTTACGAGAAGATGGATGAAATGAAAAATCAGTTTCTTGAGCTACGCAAGGAATTAAAGACGCTAAGGGGTAAGGACTTGTTTGGGAAGAGTGTTGTTGAGTTGTGTTTAGTGCCCAATGTGAAGATCCAGGTGAAGTTCAAAGTACCTGACTTTGAAAAGTATAAATGGAACACTTGTCCACTCAGTCATCTAGTGATGTATGCTCGCAAGATGTCTACTTAGACCGACAATGATCAATTGTTGATTCACTACTTCCAAGATAGTTTGACCGGTGCTGCGCTCCGTTGGTATACGAGATTAGACAGTGCAAGCATTCATACTTTCAATGACTTGGGAGAGGCTTTTGTCAAGCAGTATAAGTACAACATGGACCTGGCGCCTGATAGAAACCAGCTGAGGTATATGTCTCAGAAGGATAAGGAGACATTTAAAGAGTATGCGAAGAGATGGAGGGAATTGGCTGCCCAGATTACTCCTCCTTTGGAGGAAAAAGAGATGACAAAGATCTTCCTGAAAACTCTGAGTTCATTTTATTATGAACGAATGATTTCTAGTGCCCCCAGTGACTTTACCGAAATGGTAAATATAGCGGTGTATTCGTCACTTTATGATTTATTGACTAAATCAAAAGCAAAGCATACAAAGAATCGAGTCGCCACCGCACTTTTATTTATCCTAAGGAATGGCTAAAAAGCGAACAAAAGCCTAAGAAGTTTTACACATAGAAAACTAATGAAAAGATCAGAGAATCTGGGTAAGGGGTAAATTACGCAATGGGAAGGTGTTAGGCACCCAAAACGTCCTAGGTACTCCTAGGGAGCCCTTTTCACAATTGTTGTATGAAATGTTATTTGTTATGAAATATTTATTGTGCAAACATGAATGGGATGATGAGAAAAGAATGTACAATTTTTATTGTTTTTGTGTTTGAATGGATGAACCCGTTGCCTACGTACCTTCCATGAAAGGTAAGGATCAAAACGCCGTAGTTCGGCTAAAAGATTTCCAAAAATTAATGAATTCATTTTAAAACACAAACCCTAAGGTTTTTCATTACCAATGGGAGAAAACTCAACCTGAATCAACAATCCACCATGCGAGGACGGCTTCAACATACTAATGAGGGGTTAACCCTATAATAAGTATGGAAGACTTACAATCAACTCAACTAAGGATAAGGTAAGATTTACATCAACCACTATGGTAATTGAAACCTATGGCTAATGTGTGAAAAACTTAACAAGAATGGACAAAGCCACCAAAACAATTGAATGGGTGAAGTTAATTGATTATGAGTATTCACAAAATATGGTCAAGGTATGATTAAGATTCAATTCAGAAAGAAGTGTTATCAAAAGTGAAGTTTGAAAAATCAAGGACTTAAGGTCCCGGTTTCTAATTTGAAAAAACATGAAGATGTTTGCACAATATTATTTCAAGTTTGAAAGCAACATGTGAAAAGGTTTAGGACAAAGAGGGTGAATGGATTATGGAGTGTAAAACTTCTCAGAAAGGTTCACCTCTTGAGATCATATGGAAGATGATTCAAGTGTGTCCTTAGGAATAAGCAATTAGCAATAACAAATAAGCAAAACAAATGATACCGGATGCCACTTGCTGGACTTATACCAATCTCACAAACAAAGGTGGATACCGGATACCAATCAATGGATTTACACCAGTCTCCTAAAACAAACAAGGATATCAGATGCCAATAAATGGACTTATACTAATCTCCTAAAGCAAAACAAAACCTGGATACCGGATGCCAATAAATGGACTTATTCCAATCTCCCAAAACAAACAAGACATGGATGTCAGATGTCAATCTATCTGGGCTTACTCTAATCTCCAACAGATGGTCATGGGAAAACAAATGCCAACAACATGGACTTACAATTGAATCCTCACATACAACAAACAAATAAAAGCACTAAGCAAAGAGGACATAAGTGGCCAATGAAATGGTATTACACTCAATCCCTTCCAAATCATAGGAACAATGGCCAATTAATGGACTTACAGTTGATTCCTCAATGGGCAAACAAAGATGTGTCACAAAGATATGAAATGATGATCATGCAATAATGAACAATTAATGATGATAAATGCACAAAGGCAAACAAGCAAACATGTACAGATGAACCAATAAGCAATCAATGATTCAGTTAGCACACACTATATACAAGCAATTAGGCTCAAACAAGGGTTAGACTTTAAAGTCAACTGGAATGGGGTAAGTTGTGCTCTTAACCTTAACATTGAGAGTTAAGGTGAAGCAGATAAAAAGGAAATGAGGGGTGTACCTCATAGCTCCTATCCCTGGTCAGGGAGAGCTTTGAATAATAGAAGGTGTGGGAGTTCAGAAAGTTGGAACTCTCTCCACAAGTTAATGACTCTATAGATTGGGTTAAGATCCACAATGCATCAACATGTAATGTGAGCAAAGGGATGACACACAGAATAGTAGGAGATGGACTACACATCTCTTTTATCTACCAATTGCCTTATCAAAAGGACTTTTCCTGCTTGGGGACAAAGATAAACAATCACAAACATTGCCTCTTAAGGAGGACTTCAGACAGGTGCCTGACCACATAACAGGCCAGGTCTTCCAGACTACATGAAGAAGAGAAAGTATACCTAAGTGGTTAAGCAACCAAGCAAAAGCAAGTTCAAAATGAACTTAAGCAACTAATGTACCTAAAAACAATCCAACTCAATCAGTACTCAATTCAAAAAGTCATGCAGATAATCCAACAGTCAACAGACAATACACAATCAAACAAGCAAGGCTACAATGTGCAAGGCACAAGCTCAACTCAAATGAGCTAGAAGCATCCTACAAAATAAGTCAAGGTTAGTCAATATCAATCAAATAAACCAACTCAAGCAATGTGAATTAATCTCCTTATGGCCATGTACTTCTTAACCTGAAAACAAACTCAAACATGAGAAGCGAACCACTAGGACAAGGCCTAGGGTCAAAGAAGGAGAAATAATCCAAAACAGAACATGAAAATTGACAAGAATCAAGATCAATCAATCAAGAACAATATCCAAGTGGTCTCATGTCAATAGCATCAACCAATTTCATTTCACAAACAAATCATGTCAAAGTATGCAAGTTGGAATCACATTGGAGCAACAGAATGAACAAAGGCATATTAATTCCAAAATGGCTCAACAAATCTCAAGAAAAATCATGGCTAAACAGCATTCATCAAAGGATCAACACACCAAAAATCAAGGCATTTGGACAAGTATAAGCATGTCAAATAAATTCCATAAGGCAATGTAAGCATAAACAAGCTCAAAGGAGGCACAAATGACGCATCAACTTAAGGCAATCCTAAAACAGAAATGATAAGTGATAAATGACTCAAACCAAAGCCAAGACAAACTTCGACATGTCTAGAAAACATGTGCAAAATTTCAAGTTCATATGATAAAGCATAAGAATTTCACAAATCATGAAAGTTTAACACTCATCAAAAGTCCAAACATGACCAATTAGCAAGAAAAACCTCAAACAAATCAGAAATGGATCCAAAAATTCCACAAAGATGCATGATCAAACTAAACATCCAGAAGTAGCATCATGCAAAAATTCAGATCATTTGGCATTTATTTGGCATGGTAAATAAAATCAGCAAATCAAGCAAGCCAAGGTGTGACACACATTGTCACACCTACATTAATCAGATCATATCTCAACAACCAGGAATGAGAAAAATACAAACTCAACACCAAAAGATCATGCAAAGTGTCTAGTTTAAGCATGTCAATTTTCACATTCATTGGATCAACCATCATTATTTCACAAAGAAAATGGCAAGCAAGGTACATGATAGCATATGCATGAACAATCCCTAGGCAAAATAAAATTCCAACCGAGCACAAATTCTGGAAAAATCATCAAAAAATAATAGACATCATGAGGAACAATGTGCAAAAAATCTCATGTGATTTGGATGAGTATTCATTGAGTTATGGATTTTTGAATGAAGAGAAAAAATTAAAAATGCATGAATGAAGCATATGAACATGGATGATGTAATGGAATTAAAAATGCAAGGCAATTTTGGAAAATGTTCACAACCAGAATCGAACCGTGCAAGGATTTAAATGTGGCGCGCTCATAAGTGAAACACACCGTTTCACTTATGCTTATGTGGCAACGCAAATCAATATTAGCCAACCAAAACGCCACGCCCGCGCCAAGTGTACCAGTACATGAGCAGAAACAAGAATTTACATGCAAACACGGCCAGGCAAAGATCAAACACGATCTGGAGATTAAAACCCTAACATTCATCACATGTTCATACGCATTCATCAGGTCAAGAACAAAAGTTCACCAAAATTCCCAAACAGCATACCATTGGATTCATCTCACATCACACATCATAGATCCATAACTATTTAAACCTAAATCTACACATGTTCAAAGAATTGAGCAAAGGAAGTTCAACATGTCAAACTTATAATCATCACAACTACCTCGATACTGCATGAAATTAAGAGATCTAAAGCTTAGCATAACCACCATTGAGAGATCTACACGATGCATACATCAATTTTATGAACCATGAGTATCGAATTCTAACCTTGCTGGAGAAACAGAAGTGGAATCGATGGAATCAGGTCCTGAAATGCATAAACAGATGTTCCTCAGCTCCTATATGATGGAATAGATGAATGCTAGATGTTTATCCTTGCACGATTTGGCCAAAAATTCCACTTGCCATTGATGAACATAAGCTTCAACAGTCCACAATTCAGCTTGAAATCTGATGGATCTTGCTTCCAAAACCTTCAATGATGCTCGTGGATGATGAACAAATCAAGAAACAAGCAATGTATATGAAGAAAATTGAAGAAAAAGTTTGAGAGCAAAGTGGAGAAAATTTTTCAGATCTGAAATTATGAAGTGTTGTTAGCATTTTCTGTTATGATTATGGTTATATATCATCTGCTAATGAAGCTAGTTAATCATGATTAGGCTAAATGCAAAATGGATTAAGTGAAATGAAGTGTTATGCAAATTGGCCAAAACACCCTTATGCAATGCATGGCAATGGAACAGTACTCGTGGCTGCATGGAAATGCACTTCAAATGTGATTTGGAAGCAAATGCAATTGGTAAAAGGTGAATGCAATGCATAAATTTCAAATTGGACATTTCCCTCCAAAATTCAAATAAAATTCCAATGAAAATGCCAATATTTTTGTGATGAGAATTGATGAAGTGTAATGCATGATTTGGATAGAGCATATCAAGATGGAAATGTTGCAAAAAGAACCATTCCATTTGGACTTATGGTTCAAAAGTTATGCCTTCTTGAAGTTCAGATTTGCTTGGCAATGATTGATACATAACTTCTTAACCACACATGAGAAATGGATGTTCTTGGACTTTTTGGAAAGGTGAGAGCAAGATCTTCAACTTTCATGTTGGACAAAATTTTATTTGAAGCATTTTTGATGATGTAAACTTGAGGAGAAGACCTTTCCATTTTTGGCAGTTTGAAATTACAGGTCACTTACTATTTTTGGAAACTTTTCATCTGACCTCAAATTTTTCATTGTTGATGTTTGACATGTTATATGAGACTTGTATGGACATGAATGAGGCCTCTCTAACCATCTCCCACCTTCAAATCCATGATTGAATGCACAGTTGACTTGTGTTGACTTTTCTAGGGTTTCAGTTGACTGAAGAATGCCTTGATGAGATTCAAGCCTCTACCACTTGAGATCTTGATTCAAAATGATGTCATAGCTCATATGAACTCTTATGAATAATCATGGTGCCCAAATTCTCAAGAATGGCCACCATCCATTGCTCATTGAAATGCATTGACTACTTGACTGTTGATTGCTTCATCTGCAAGTAACAAGGTTAGATGACATATTTTTGTACTTTTGGTTAGTAAACAAATGAAAAGCAATGACATACAAATGCAAAACATGCTTGGTGATCAAGAACCACTCTCAAAAGATAAACCCACCCACAGGGAAGAAGGCAAGGTGCACAATGATCCTTGAGGCAATGATATGATATGATATGATGCCATGAGGGATCTTAGGGACAAATTTGGGGTCTTACAGATGCCCCTATTTAAGGCCATTCTATCCGGAGAAATGAAGTTTAGAAATCTTCATCTCGACGCGGTAGAATGGGCTTAAATAACAATAATGAGACAAATTTTGGTCCCTAAGAGACCTCATGATGCGAATGTATGCATGTAAAAGACAAATTCTATGGGAAATATGGATCCACAAAGAAGAAAAGACAATCCATCGGAGTAATACACTCACCAGGAACAGAGACTCTAACAAGACTCTCACGGGGACTCTTATTAGGGATAAAAAGAAAAAGAATGCGTGAGCATGACACGACTCCGAGTTGGGGAAAATAACATTGACACAGCGTGAACAAAACACGACTGGACTAGAGACCTCACTGGGGAAGTGAAGGACTCACACTGGGGAATAGAAAATTTCCGAAGGACAAAACATCCATTGGAGAGACACCAAGCTGACTTAAACTATCCACAAAGGATACTTCGGATAAAAAATACGGACTCGGACCAGGAAAGATTCACAAAGAACCTCCCTGCCGGGGAAACATGCCTATATTGGGGAAAACGCCAATACAGCAAAGGGTAAAATCACCACAAGAAACTCCACCGAGAAAGTGTCTAACAAAGAGACTCTCCTAGGGAAAAGCAACAAGATGAGGTGTTACCGGTATAAGGGTAACAAACTCAGGAAGAATGAATATCTAAGACCGGTATAAGGGTGAGAGATATCAATCAACCAAACATCTGAGAAAGACCTGAAAAAGGTACATCAACTCAGGAAAATCTGACTCCACAAGGGACCAAGGTCATAATAGGGAGCAGAAAGGGGGGAACACCAGGGATACCGGTTACTGGATATATAATAGGTGACCGACCAAAGCGTGAATTGGTATATATGCCAAGACACTCATCATCCGAAAGGAGGGCTTGAAAAAGCAAATCGACTTACAGGATGGACATTCGAATCTAACGGGAAAACGAATCTTACTCAACTGGGGACACAAACCCAAAGAGTGCATGAGATATAATATCCATTACCGTCAGAACGTGGATAGTATACTCGCATGAGATATATTATCTATTACCGTCAGAACGTAGATAATACACTCGCATGGTAGGAAACACCAGGGATACCAAGGTATATAATAGGTGTCCTACCGAAAACGTGAATTGGTATATATGCCAAAACACTCATCATCCAAAACACAAACTAGTTAAAGGATGGATATTCGATTCTACAAAGAATACGAATCTTACTCAAGTGGGGGGGAAAATCAACAAAGGACTCCAACCAAAGAGCGCATGAGAAATATTATTCATTACCGTCAGAACGTGAATAATATACTCGAAAGGAAGACACACCAGAGATACCGGTTAGGGCATATAATAGGTGATCAACCAAAAGGAGAGACAATCGATACCAAGCATACGGGTAAACGAAAGACAACTCAAAGGGATAAATTGCAAGCATCCGGCAATTATCCGAAACAAAGAATATTCGAGTTCGAAAGAGGAACAACGAATCTTACACAACTGGGGAAACACAACAGGCTTCGACTGAAGAGTGCATGAGATATATTATCCATTACCGTCAGAACGTGGATAACATAGTCGCATGGAAGATTATCCACAACCGGTTACTGGGTTAATAAAGGATAAATCGACCGAAAAGAAAGGCATCGGGATACCAAAACTAGGTATATAAAGATAACCAATCAAAGGGAGCAACAATCATTACCAAGCAAACGGGTAAATGAAAGAAGACTCGCTGGGGATACATTGATACAAAATCAATGATCCGGGGATGATTTGCATAAACAGCAATTATCCATAAGAACTTGCTAACGACTTCAAAGGGATAACATTGCAAGCATACGGCAATGATCCAAAAGACTACTGGGGATACAATTGCTAGCAACCGGCAATTGTCCAAAAGCAAGGAGGAATATCAACCTCGAATAACGAATGAAGATAACCGCAAAGAGTAACCATCATCGGTTAGGATGAACAACAAGGTTAACTCTGCAAAAGGGGAGAAATCAGGGTTTACAACTACCGAATACGGGGTAGAATACCAAAAAACTCTGGCTGAGGAAACAAGAGGTTTAACACTCAGCTGGGGATAAAATTGCTAGCAACCGGCAATTATCCACCTGTACCACGAGGCACAAACTCCGCTGGGGAGAAAAATCACAACATGGGATTTACAACTACCGAATACTGGGTAGAAAACCATAGACTCAACTGGGGATAGGGTGAATGAATGTCGAATATTGAGCAATTATTCAACTTATTCCACAGGGAGACGCCAACTCTGTTGAGGATAGAGCCACAACAACACAAAATCCACCATCAACCAGAACGAACCACAAAGGTCACCTCTGCTAGGGGAAAAGAGAAAGGACTTACAACTACCGAATACGGGGTAGTAGCCATCAACTCTGATGAGGATAAACAGAATTAGGGTTTACATCTACCGAATACTGGGTAGAAAACCAACAACTCCACGTGGGGAATGAAAGAATCACAAATCCACACGGGAAACAAAAGTAGGGTTTGTAATAAACCACAAACTCTGTTGGAGAGTAAGAAAATAGGATTTACGACTACCGACTACTGGGTAGAAAACTAATCAACTCTTGCCGAGGAATAAAAGGTATATAACCACAAATTCCGCCAAGAAGGCCAGAAACATAGGACTTACAACTACCAGTTACTGGGTAGAAGCCCAAAACTCCACTGGGGATAAAAGAATTATTGCCGGTTACTGGGCAATTCATTCATTCATTCCACAGGGAAGCACAAGAAACAGCTGACAAATAGCCAATTCAGGATCAAACTGAAAAGACAGACTGAATCAAAACTCGTCCTCTGAGGATATAACTCAATAGGAACATCCATCCCAATATATGTGTTGGGAGGAAACGGAAGAAACCGTCATCCACGAGGATATATCTCGGTGGGGAACTGCAGAAGGAAAGACAAACGCTTTCTGCTTATGGGGCTGACTCTATATGGAGAGATTTTAAACACCCGACATCTGCTTGGGAAGATCTATAGGAGAGATCTATATCACCATAGAAGGGAACAACAAACAAAAGATATATGGCAAAAAATGCAACATGAATATCTGAATGTTTATGAATATGCATGAATATGCGTAATTTATGTTTGATGAATGCTGACAAAACAGACATTTCCAACACAACAGGCCCAGGAATCAAACGCCCGGTACTAAACTTCCAGGGGAAAAATCCAACTGGAAAGCCAATCTGCTGGAGATCTTCATGCTGAAAAGCAAAGATCTGCGGGGAGAAGATCAGAGATATCACCAAACCTCTGAGTGATGGATCAACAATCAACCCAACTGAGGTACAGAAAGTCACAGCAGGCATGAACAGCCACAAAGACAAATCTGTTGGGGAATGGGAGAAATCCCAAAACATCTGCAGGGGAACAAGAGCTCACTGTACAAGCAAGAATTGCTACAAAAGCAACTCCAAAAACTCCACTGGGGGAACAACCCACAAAGGGAGAACAGATCATCCACGTAGAATCTACTGCACACGCAACTCTACCTGGGGAGAACACAAGTATCCACTCCATCGGGGAACAACTCACTGAGGGAAAACAGATCACACAAGTAGATTCTGCAACAAGCCACTCTACTGAGGATCACAAATCAATCAGGGAATCAACCCAATCTCTGGATGATAGGCCACCAACCGAACCTACTGGGGAAGCAGAGGTTTCAACAAGCGGAAACTGCCACAAAAGAAACTCTGTCGAGGATATCAGCTCTGGCGGAGACTCTAAGGGGATACCCACTCTTTTTGGGGATTTTGCAATAGATACAATCCACCAAACCACGAATCTACTGACGGCCAGGGAATCCACTGGGGATATGGAGGAGAGCTGGGAATCAACCACCAAATGCTGACTCTTCTAAGGAGAACACCCACAACTGCTGAGGAGGGACACAATCACTGCCCTGCTGGAGGGATAAGCGCACTGATGGGAAGATATAGTAACAAATGCAGTATATCATATTAACAACCCTGGCAACAGTGCTGAGGAAAAATGCAACAACTCCTCTGGCGACTGTACTGGGGAGAGTGATGGGGTATCGGGGTCTCAAACCACCCACTACCGAAACTTCCAAACGGAAAACACCCATGCTGGGGAGAGAAAATTGTTGGAGAAGAAAACGAAGTCTTCAACAACATCTGCTTGGGGAACAACCCCTACAAAGCTCTGCTTGGGGAACAACCCCTACAAAGCTCTGCTTGGGGAACAACCCCTACAACAAAACTGAAGAAAGAGGATACCACCAAACCAGGAATATGAACAAATGTCTTACCTGTTGGAAATCATGCCACCCTTGGGAGAGCACTGAGAAATTCTTAAGTATCCTTTCATCATCGTGAATGTTCACTTTGTTTAAAACAACAATTTTGAAAAAATTTATTTGTTTAAAACAATGACATTTTATCAATTAAAACATGCAAAACATTTGTTAAATTGAAACAAATAAGAATGCAAATAATTGGATAAAAGCTCAAATAGATTTGATGGAATGGTAGCCTGCAAATGGCAAGACTCCATAGATCTGTACAAATTTGAAATCAGTGATATATATTGGAAGAGGGCTACATTGAACATAATGATCCTTTCTCTACCAATTTGAATCTCGATGTATTCGAAGCTTCAGTTGACGATGAATCGAGAATCTCTGACAAACAGACAGCTGCGGAACAGAAAGTCTTGTCAGGATACAATTACTTGCCAAATCCCTAATTTTTGCCTAGATTGCCCCAGGGTGAGGTACTCAATCTAGCGGGATGCAAATATACTCTTTTTTTCATGTCTCTAACTTTTGCCTGGATCACCCTTGCGGGTTCTCCATCGAGACGCTCATTTTTGCCTAAGCCGCCCTTTCGGGTTTTCAACTTAGCGAGCTATTCTGTTTTTCATTTGCATATACTTTTTTTTAGGCAAAGTATTTCTTGACTGCATCTGAATTCACAGGACGAGTGAAATCCTCCCCATCCATTGTTGTAAGCATCAAAGCACCGCCTGAAAAGGCTCTCTTAACAACATATGGACCCTCGTAGTTTGGAGTCCACTTGCCCCTGGAAGTGGGCGCGAAAGACAAGACTTTCTTGAGCACGAGGTCACCTTCTCGGAACACACGAGGCTTGACCTTCTTATCGAATGCTTTCTTCATTCTCTGCTGATATAACTGACCATGACACATGGCAGTTAATCTCTTCTCTTCAATCAAATTCAACTGGTCGTAACGACTCTGAATCCATTCAACATCAGTCAACTTGGCTTCCATCAAGACTCTCATTGATGGAATCTCCACCTCTACTGGGAGAACAACCTCCATGCCGTAAACAAGAGAGAAAGGGGTTGCCCCTGTTGAAGTGCGGACAGATGTACGATACCCATGCAAAGCAAATGGCAGCATCTCATGCCAATCTTTGTACGTAACTGTCATCTTCTGGATAATCTTCTTGATGTTCTTATTAGCAGCTTCAACGGCCCCATTCATCTTAGGTCTGTAGGGAGAAGAATTATGGTGTGCAATCTTGAATTCAGCGCACAACTCATCCATCATCTTATTATTCAGATTAGATCCATTATCAGTAATGATCTTATCTGGCACACCATAACGGCAAATCAGCGGATTCTTGATAAACTTCACAACCACCTGCCTAGTCACATTCGCATACGAAGCGGCCTCAACCCATTTGGTGAAGTAATCAATTGCTACGAGAATAAACCTGTGTCCATTGGACGCCTTCGGCTCAATCATGCCGATCATGTCAATTCCCCACATAGAGAAAGGCCATGGCGATGAAATCACATTCAGAAGTGTCGGAGGAATATGAATCTTATCCGCATAAATCTGACACTTGTGGCATTTCTTCACATATTTGCAGCAGTCAGACTCCATTGTCAGCCAATAGTAGCCTGCTCTCAACATCTTTCTAGCCATGGCATGTCCGTTGGAATGAGTACCGAATGAACCCTCATGGACTTCAGTCATCAACAAGTTTGCTTCATGTCTACCCACGCATCTGAGCAAAACCATGTCAAAATTTCTCTTATACAACACTTCACCACTGAGGTAGAAACTGCCTTCCAACCTTCTCAAAGTTTTCCTATCTTTCACAGATGCCCCAGGCGGGTAGGCCTGGTTCTGGAGGAAATTCTTAATATCAAAATACCAAGGCTTGTCATCATTCACTTCTTCTACTGCAAATATGTGAGCTGGTCTATCCAAGCGCATCACGGCAATATTGGGAACTTCATTCCAATACTTCACCACAATCATTGAAGCAAGCGTAGCAAGAGCATCTGCCATCCGATTATCCTCTCGAGGAATATGATGAAAATCAACTTCTGTGAAGAACGTTGAAATCCTTCTTGCATAATCTCTGTATGGAATGAGACCTGGCTGATTCGTCTCCCATTCACCCTTGATCTGATTAACAACGAGGGCCGAATCACCATAAACATCCAGATGCTTGATTCTCAAATCAATACATTCTTCTAATCCCATAATACAGGCCTCATACTCAGCCATATTATTCGTGCATTTGAACGTTAGCTTTGCTGTAAACGGAATATGTGTGCCATGAGGAGTAATGATTACTGCCCCAATTCCATTTCCATACTGATTCACAGCGCCATCAAACACCATCGTCCACCTGGAACCAGGTTCTGGACCTTCATCAAGTGTAGGCTCATCACAATCTTTCATCTTCAAATACAGAATCTCCTCATCAGGGAAGTCGTACTGAACTGACTGATGATCTTCAATTGGCTGGTGCGCTAAATGGTCAGCCAAGATACTACCTTTGATAACTTTCTGAGCTCGATACTCAATATCATACTCAGACGACAGCATCTGCCAACGTGCAATCCTCCCGGTTAAAGCAGGCTTCTCAAAAATATACTTGATTTGATCCATTCTGGATATCAACCAAGTTGTATGATTTATCATGTACTGGCGCAAACGCTTAGCAGCCCAAGCCAAAGCACAACACGTCTTCTCAAGCATAGAGTATCGAGACTCACAATCAGTAAACTTCTTACTGAGGTAGTAAATAGCAGATTCTTTCTTCCCTGATTCATCTTGCTGATCGAGTACACAACCCATCGAGTCTTCAAGAACAGTTAGATACATGATCAGAGGTCTTCCTTCCACAGGCAGAGACAAGATCGGAGGTTCAGACATATACTCTTTGATACTGTCGAAAGCTTTCTGGCAATCCTCGGTCCAATCATGAGACTGATCTTTCCGAAGGAGCTTGAATATCGGCGCACATGTGGCAGTCATGTGGGATATAAATTTGGAAATGTAGTTCAAGCGGCCAAGAAAACCCCGGACTTGCTTCTCAGTTTTGGGTGCAGGCATCTCTTGTATTGCTTTGACCTTTGCAGGATCAACCTCAATACCTCGCTCGCTGACAACAAAACCCAACAACTTGCCAGAACGGACTCCAAATGTACATTTGTTCGGATTCAGACGAAGTCTAAACTTCCTCAAACGCTGAAAAAGCTTCAACAAATGCTCAACATGTTCAACTTCCGTTCGGGATTTAGCAATCATATCATCAACATAGACCTCTATCTCCTTGTGCATCATGTCATGAAACAAGGTAGTCATAGCTCGTTGATACGTGGCTCCGGCGTTCTTCAAACCGAAGGGCATCACTCGATAACAGAATGTTCCCCAAGGTGTGATGAATGTTGTCTTCTCCATATCTTCGGGTGCCATCTTGATTTGATTATATCCGGAAAATCCGTCCATAAACGAAAAGACTTTGAATTTGGCTGTATTGTCTACCAACATATCAATGTGTGGTAGAGGGAAATCATCTTTCGGACTAGCTTTGTTCAAATCTCTGTAATCGACACACATACGGACTTTTCCGTATTTCTTAGGCACATGCACAATATTGGCCACCCATTGAGGATATGTAGAAGTCACCAGAAACCCCGCATCAATTTGCTTCTGAACTTCCTCCTTGATCTTCACTGCCATATCTGGATGAGTTCTTCTGAGCTTCTGCTTCACTGGCACGCACTCAGGCTTCAAAGGCAGGAAATGTTGCACAATATCTGTATCTAGACTCGGCATGTCTTCATACGACCAAGCAAAGATATCGGAATATTCCCGTAGATACTCAATCAATCTCTTCTTGATAGACTCTTCAAGAAGTGCCCCAATCTTCACCATACGAACACAATCCTCAGACCCCAAGTTGACTGTTTCCAGATCTTCAAGGTGCGGCTGAATGATCTTCTTCTCGTGCTCAAGGAGACGGGTAATCTCATCAGGAATCTCTTCAACATCATCTTCCTCTGCCTCAAATACAGGGAATTCAAAATTGGGAGATGGCGTTGGATCATTATGTTCAATGGGTTTTAGAATCAACCTGCATAATGATTTTGGTTAATGAAAAACTTCAGAATTTAAACAAGCAAATCATTATGCAGATGAAAAATGTTGCTTTTATTCTTGTTTTTATGGGTTTTTTGTGATCACTGATTTCATGCAAAAGCAAAAAGTGAAAACAAAGGGAAAAACAAATGTTTAACAATGCATTAATTGAATGAAAATATCATTGTATAAATGCTGCCAACAATGTCATCACTTCTCCTTTTGGCATGGGAGAAGGGTTTTGAACAAAGTGAACAATTACTCTGATCTATGGATGACTGTAGGAACATCTACAACGACCCAATTGTGGCAGACCCCACCAGGTATGATGAAGTTGCTCAAATCCGCTGCATCCTCTTCCAAGATAGCAGCAGCTTCTTCAGGTTGATCAGCATGGATGAAACCTCCACTCGTGAACAGCCCAAGCTCGTTGAATGCCCCAGAACAATAGCCAATGCCAGCCCGGGATTTGTTGTCTTCAAGCTCAATCATCTTCCCTAAACCAGCAACTGCGCCACATTCAATGGCCAGTTTAGCATCACGGTAGGAAGCAAATGAAGGAGACTTCTTCTCGATTGGTTCATCAATAGATAAAGCTTGGAACGACGTTCCAACTTCATCCTCAGCGTCAATATATGAGAAAGAAGACAAGTGGCTAACCAGGAGAGCCTTTTCTCCCCCTACCACAACCAGTTTCTTGTTCTTCACAAATTTCAGCTTCTGGTGTAGGGTGGATGTCACGGCGCCAGCCTCGTGAATCCATGGTCTACCAAGGAGACAGCTATAAGATGGGTGGATATCCATAACCTGAAAGGTAACTTGGAAATCACTTGGTCCAATCTTGATCGGGAGATCAACTTCCCCAATCACAGTCTTACGCGACCCATCGAAAGCTTTCACAACAACACCACTCTGCCTCATGGGAGGCCCCTGATATGACAATCGAGAGAGTATGGTCTTTGGCAATACATTCAAAGATGATCCAGTGTCAACTAGCACGTTGGACATGGCGTCAGTCTTGCAATTCATAGAGATATGTAGAGCCATGTTGTGGTCTCTTCCCTCCTCAGGGAGATCAGCGTCACAGAAACTCAAAGTGTTGCAAGCAGTAATGTTTGCAACTATACTATCAAACTGTTCTATGGTGACATCATGATCAACATAAGCCAGATCCAAAACTTTCCGCAGAGCCTCCCTATGGGGTTCTGAATTCAGCAGCAGAGATAATACGGAAATCTTGGACGGAGTTTGTAGAAGCTGATCTACAACATTGTACTCACTCTTCTTGATGAGCCTCAGCATCTCATCACATTCTTCATTCACAACGCGACTCGGGCCAACAGAAGAATCAGGAGTCTTTTGTACGGAGGAGGGTTTGGCAACAGCAGGTGCTGGATTCTGAACATTCACAGCCGTCCCAACCGGACGCTCAGCAGTATCAGAAGCAACATGAGCCTTTGGGGGTGCAGAAAACACACGACCACTACGGGTCAACCCGCTCACATCAGCAATATTAGTCACAGAGGTTGAAGGCAACGACACTTCCTTCCCATCTTCCACAGCAACGGGATTGTATCTGAAGGGAATTGCTCTCTCTGAAGAATAAGGCACAGGGCCTGCAGGCTTGATTACCAATGAAGGAGAGACCTTCGGCTTGCTACCATCATAACGAATGACAACAGGCTCGGGCAGCTTGAACACAGGAGATATAACATTGACCTCTGGTTCATCTTCATCAATATTATGGTTCTGAAGAATCTCTATGGTACCTTCATCTAGCAACTCTTGAAGTTCTCTTCGCACCTGGCGACACCCCAAACGATTAACAGAGCAAATGCGGCACCTGTCATGGTCATGCTCCATATGGCTGTATTGATACAGCAAACGATGCAATTCGACCAATGACTGTCGAATATGGCTCACATATTTGACTTTATACTTCCCAGGGCACCCCTGGACCATATTCACTGACTTCCCATGCTCGGGCAATGGGTTCTTTGTAACATTGGGGCCTGAGTCCTCGAAGCTCAGAATACCACACCGCATAAGGTCTTGCACCTTAGTTTTCAACGGATAGCAGTTTTCGATGTTGTGACCCGGAGCACCGGAATGATAAACACAGTGTTGATCTGGTTTATACCACCATTGAGGGTTGACCGGTATAGCCGGAGGATCTCTTGGAGTAATCAGCTTCCGCTCTATTAAAGAGGGATACAACTCTACATAAGACATGGGAATCGGATCAAAACTGATCTTCTTCCTATCATAGTTCATATTAGCTTGATTACTGGTACTACCACGAGGCTGGTAAGCCTGTTGCTGTGGACGGTGTTGCTGCTGATACTGAGGTTGTTGTTGATGCTGATGCTGCTGAGGCTGCTGATACTGAGCACTATCTCTGAAAACAGGTGCTATACTAGCCACCTGGTGCTGATGCCGCACTGGCTTCCTCTTGTCAGAGGGTCTTCTTGGTTTAGCATGGGACTGCACAACATGTGCCTCCCCATCTTTCTTCTTAAACGCCCCATACCGTTTAGAAGAGCTCTCATCTTTACTCAAACGTCCTTCACGGACACCTTCCTCCAGACGCATCCCCATGTTCACCATCTCGGTGAAATCAAAGGGAACACTAGCTACCATCCGCTCATAATAGAATGAGCTAAGAGTCTTCAAAAAGATCTTAGTCATTTCTTTCTCTTCCAGCGGAGGAGTAATCTGAGCAGCCAACTCTCGCCACCTCTGGGCGTACTCCTTAAATGTCTCCTTATCCTTCTAGGACATGGACCTGAGTTGATCACGGTCAGGCGCCATATCAACATTATACTTGTATTGCTTGACGAAGGCTTCGCCAAGATCATTGAAGGACCGGATGTTTGCACTATCAAGGCTCATATACCAGCGAAGAGCCGCACCAGACAAATTATCCTGGAAATAATGAATCAGAAGCTGATCATTATCTGTTTGTGTAGACATTTTTCTGGCGTACATGACCAGATGAGCAAGAGGGCAGGTGTTCCCTTTATACTTTTCAAAGTCAGGCACTTTGAATTTGATCGGAATCTTAACACCGGGAACAAGGCAAAGTTCAACAGCAGACTTGCCAAACAGATCTTTCCCTCTGAGAGTTTTCAATTCCTTACGCAGCTCAAGGAATTGATCATTCATCGCCTCCATCTTCTCATTAACATCTGGGCCCTCAGACGGCTTAGAATGATAGATGGTGTCGTCTACCCTAGGAGTGGTATGCACGACAGGAGGAGCAGCAGCAAGGACCGGGCTAGATGCCGGCATAGAAGCAAAAGTCGGAGCTGGAATATCTGGCATGAAAACCGGAGGCATACCCCAAGGAAACCCGGCTGGCATGGCATTGGGCACAAAGTGAGCATTAGCGGCAGGCACAGTCGGAGCAACGACTTCAGAAATCACCGTCCTCTGGGGAGGAGTTGTAGGAGGCGGAGAAGGTTGATTCTGAGCAGACAGAAACTGCTCCATCAAAGCACTCAGACGAGCGACTTCTTCCTTCAATTCTCTATTCTCTTGTTCCAACTGATCCATCACTCTGGTAGAATTGGCTCTTGTATAGTACCGGTGAGTCAGCTTGTCTTCAAAATAAATGAAGAGCACAGAGTTAAGCCACAGACAAGAAGACCAGAACAAGATACCTGCTTATGCAAAATGATGCATGTAATGCTCGTGCATATGCTTTGTTTTATTTTCAAGGAACTTTTAGGGCATTATTTGCAATTTTTTGAATATTTAAGCATTTAATAGCATATGGAAAATATCTCATCAAATATCTTTGAAACAAAGAAGTACAACATTTTTTATTATTACAAAAGGGAAAAGGAAAATGAACATCCTATGGATCCCTAGTAGCTCGGGATGCTGGAAGACGAGAAACACAAAGCTTCTTGATCTCTCTCTCATAGGCAACTTCCATATCCGCTTTCTCCTTTGCAAGTCGATCATACTTCCTCTTCCAGAATTTGGAAGACTGAGGAAGCAGAGAAGTCCAAGTATCATTCGGATCATCGATCACCTGATGCTCGAGGAACTCGATCAGAGCGTCTTTCTCCTTGATCTGCTGAAGCAATTCCTCTCTTTCACGGATCCCAGCACGTGAAAGGTCTTCTTCTCTCAACTCCTCTACACGTTGGTTAGGGAGGGTTGAAGGCCCAGCCACATCCAAAGGTGTAGGTCTCGGATGATCATACGGCATAAGGTACTCGGCAGCTCTCTGTCTGACCCAAGAGGTATATGGTTCCAAAGCAATACAATTCTTCGGAGTCAATTCATTCCTACCTTTCTTGTGAATATTGCGCCAAGCGCGGACAAATCTGGCTTTCAGGCCTTGGGGATCTTTACCCTCCTAAAAGAATACACCTTCTAACAAAATGTTATGAGGTTTATCCTTTAGGGGGAACCCAAGCTGACGACGTGCTAGAATAGGATTGTAGCTGATCCCTCCACATGTACCAAGAAGAGGTACATTAGGGAATTCACCATAATAGTCAATGATCTGCACAGTATCATACACGCGATCATACCAAGAGATATCATCATTAGTGAGAGACATGAGTCTCTGAGACCATCGTAGACAACTCTTGTTCTCCTTGAAAGCAAGCGTTTGCGGGAAGTGAGAAATAAACCACTTGTACAGCAGAGGCAAACAGCACACAATAACTCCTCCACCCTTTACATTCCTCAGATGCAAAGAGACATAGGCATCACCCAACAGAGTCAGAACGGGATTAAGAACTGAGAAGATCCTAATAGCGTTCGCATCCACAAATTTGTCGATGTTGGGGAACAACCAATCCATAGATGAGCAGCACGAATAAAGCCTCAAAGGCATCCTCACTCATGGCCTTCCCATAAACGGTAGCTTGAGCGATGAGGAACTCAGACGGAAGACCCTGAATTCCACCTTTGGTAGTCAGATTAACTTTAATCAGAGATTCATCTATGTGCAACAAGTCTGCGATCTCTCGAGCAGTCAGAATGCTCTCTAAGCCACTGAACGGCACCTGATCCAGAATCGGAATACCCAACAGATGAGAATACTCCTCCAAGGTAGGCAACAACTGGAAGTCCGGGAGAGAGAAGCAATGATACAGAGGATCATAAAACTGCGCCAGAGTACTCATCAGTCCCTCATCAACCCGAGTAGTCAACAGAGGCAGAAGCTTCCCATAACGAGCTTTGAAACCCAAGGGATCTAATACATAAGATGTCAGATTCCTTAACTCTTTCACATCAGGCTGTCTAAAGCTGTACTTCTTTGTATGCCTTTTTGGTCTTTCCATGTCTGAAAATTTTGCAAATAAACCCTTTAAGTTCCTTGAAAATTTTCTGATTTTTCTGATGACATGAAATGCAGATGAATGCGTGAATGCATGAATGCAACAATCACACTCAAGGATCAAGCAAGTCACACCAGACAAAGGTCATGGGAAAGCTCATAGTATCCCTAATATCAATCATCCATTTTGGTGGATTATGGTTTTCACCTTATCAACACCCAAGTTCCATTGATATTAACAATACATGAACCAGCTCGAACATCCTTAATATCAATCATCCTTTTTGGTGGATTTAGGTTTTACACCTTATCGACACCCAGGTTCCATTGATATTAAGGTTGTCTGAACGACTCAACCATGAATCACGGGTTTGCTGAGAGTCACGAGCATGGAGTCTCGGTTAAGAACCACCCAAAGGGAGTGTACTAGGGTTTAAACCTGCCGAACATGTTCTACCAGAGGTTCCCATAATCATCGTCCCATCTTTCGGATATTATCGGAGGAACGAATACTCGTATTCCAAAAATATTCTCAAGAGAGACTCTTATGAGTGTAGTATCGCGTAACAATCGCATCAGATCTTACATCTGAACGACCTCCGCACTACGTCCTAAAAATAGGCCAAGATGGGCTTGGTAAACTAAGGTCCTTGGCTTCTAAGGCACATGATTGAAAGAATAATGCCTAACCACAAATAACTTGTGTGACATTATTAATCCAACATGACCTTCACCAAGTGAACGGACTCGCAAGTCAACTGGCTAAGGAATACTCCACACCAGTCAACAAGACTATGCCATTCTCCTATCCTAAGGTGCACTCGAGTTCGGGTATAGAACTCATCTCACAGAGATCACCAAAGCAAACAACAATTGTATATCAAGCAATTCAAACATTACGATCAATACAGTTATCCCAAATTGTACAAAAATATGTCAAATAACAGATAAACAAATATCATACAACAAGGGTGAAAAGTAGGCAAAACCCACTGAGGAAGTTCTAAGTTTGTCCCCAGCAGAGTCGCCACTTTTCTGTAGCGGTGTATTCGTCACTTTAGGATTTATTGACTAAATCAAAAGCAAAGCATACAAAGAATCGAGTCGCCACCGCACTTTTATTTATCCTAAGGAATGGCTAAAAAGCAAACAAAAGCCTAAGAAGTTTTACACATAGAAAACTAATGAAAAGATCAGAGAATCTGGGTAAGGGGTAAATTACGCAATGGGAAGGTGTTAGGCACCCAAAACGTCCTAGGTACTCCTAGGGAGCCCTTTTCACAATTGTTGTATGAAATGTTATTTGTTATGAAATATTTATTGTGTAAACATGAATGGGATGATGAGAAAAGAATGTACAATTTTTATTGTTTTTGTGTTTGAACGGATGAATCCGTTGCCTACGTACCTTCCATGAAAGGTAAGGATCAAAACGCCGTAGTTCGGCTAAAAGATTTCCAAAAATTAATGAATTCATTTTAAAACACAAACCCTAAGGTTTTTCATTACCAATGGGAGAAAACTCAACCTGAATCAACAATCCACCATGCGAGGACGGCTTCAACATACTAGTGAGGGGTTAACCCTATAATAAGTATGGAAGACTTACAATCAACTCAACTAAGGATAAGGTAAGATTTACATCAACCACTATGGTAATTGAAACCTATGGCTAATGTGTGAAAAACTTAACAAGAATGGACAAAGCCACCAAAACAATTGAATGGGTGAAGTTAATTGATTATGAGTATTCACAAAATATGGTCAAGGTATGATTAAGATTCAATTCAGAAAGAAGTGTTATCAAAAGTGAAGTTTGAAAAATCAAGGACTTAAGGTCCCGGTTTCTAATTTGAAAAGACATGAAGATGTTTGCACAATATTATTTCAAGTTTGAAAGCAACATGTGAAAAGGTTTAGGACAAAGAGGGTGAATGGATAATGGAGTGTAAAACTTCTCAGAAAGGTTCACCTCTTGAGATCATATGGAAGATGATTCAAGTGTGTCCTTAGGAATAAGCAATGAGCAATAACAAATAAGCAAAACAAATGATACCGGATGCCACTTGCTGGACTTATACCAATCTCACAAACAAAGGTGGATACCGGATACCAATCAATGGATTTACACCAGTCTCCTAAAACAAACAAGGATATCAGATGCCAATAAATGGACTTATACTAATCTCCTAAAGCAAAACAAAACCTGGATACCGGATGCCAATAAATGGACTTATTCCAATCTCCCAAAACAAACAAGACATGGATGTCAGATGCCAATCTATCTGGGCTTACTCTAATCTCCAACAGATGGTCATGGGAAAACAAATGCCAACAACATGGACTTACAATTGAATCCTCACATACAACAAACAAACAAAAGCACTAAGCAAAGAGGACATAAGTGGCCAATGAAATGGTCTTACACTCAATCCCTTCCAAATCATAGGAACAATGGCCAATTAATGGACTTACAGTTAATTCCTCAATGGGAAAATAAAGATGTGTCACAAAGATATGAAATGATGATCATGCAATAATGAACAATTAATGATGATAAATGCACAAAGGCAAACAAGAAAACATGTACAGATGAACCAATAAGCAATCAATGATTCAGTTAGCACACACTATATACAAGCAATTAGGCTCAAACAAGGGTTAGACTTTAAAGTCAACTGGAATGGGGTAAGTTGTGCTCTTAACCTTAACATTGAGAGTTAAGGTGAAGCAGATGAAAAGGAAATGAGGGGTGTGCCTCATAGCTCCTATCCCTGGTCAGGGAGAGCTTTGAATAATAGAAGGTGTGGGAGTTCAGAAAGTTGGAACTCTCTCCACAAGTTAATGACTCTATAGATCTTGGGTTAAGATCCACAATGCATCAACATGTAATGTGAGCAAAGGGATGACACACAGAATAGTAGGAGATGGACTACACATCTCTTTTATCTACCAATTGCCTTATCAAAAGGACTTTTCCTGCTTGGGGACAAAGATAAACAATCACAAACATTGCCTCTTAAGGAGGACTTCAGACAGGTGCCTGACCACATAACAGGCCAGGTCTTCCAGACTACATGAAGAAGAGAAATTATACCTAAGTGGTTAAGCAACCAAGCAAAAGCAAGTTCAAAATGAACTTAAGCAACTAATGTACCTGAAAACAATCCAACTCAATCAGTACTCAATTCAAAAAGTCATGCAGATAATCCAACAGTCAACAGACAATACACAATCAAACAAGCAAGGCTACAATGTGCAAGGCACAAGCTCAACTCAAATGAGCTAGAAGCATCCTACAAAATAAGTCAAGGTTAGTCAATATCAATCAAATAAACCAACTCAAGCAATGTGAATTAATCTCCTTATGGCCATGTACTTCTTAACCTGAAAACAAACTCAAACATGAGAAGCAAACCACTAGGACAAGGCCTAGGGTCAAAGAAGGAGAAATAATCCAAAACAGAACATGAAAATTGACAAGAATCAAGATTAATCAATCAAGAACAATATCCAAGTGGTCTCATGTCAATAGCATCAACCAATTTCATTTCACAAACAAATCATGTCAAAGTATGCAAGTTGGAATCACATTGGAGCAACAGAATGAACAAAGGCATATTAATTCCAAAATGGCTCAACAAATCTCAAGAAAAATCATGGCTAAACAGCATTCATCAAAGGATCAACACACCAAAAATCAAGGCATTTGGACAAGTATAAGCATGTCAAATAAATTCCATAAGGCAATGTAAGCATAAACAAGCTCAAAGGAGGCACAAATGATGCATCAACTTAAGGCAATCCTAAAACAGAAATGACAAGTGATAAATGACTCAAACCAAAGCCAAGACAAACTTCAACATGTCTAGAAAACATGTGAAAAATTTCAAGTTCATATGATAAAGCATAAGAATTTCACAAATCATGAAAGTTCAACACTCATCAAAAGTCCAAACATGACCAATCAGCAAGAAAAACCTCAAACAAATCAGAAATGGATCCAAAAATTCCACAAAATTTCATGATCAAACTTAACATCCAGAAGTAGCATCATGCAAAATTCAGATCATTTGGCATTTATTTGGCATGGTAAATAAAATCAGCAAATCAAGCAAGCCAAGGTGTGACACACATTGTCACACCTACATTAATCAGATCATATCTCAACAACCAGGAATGAGAAAAATACAAATTCAACACCAAATGATCATGCAAAGTGTCTAGTTTAAGCATGTCAATTTTCACATTCATTGGCTCAACCATCATTATTTCACAAAGAAAATGGCAAGCAAGGTACATGATAGCATATGCATGAACAATCCCTAGGAAAAATAAAATTCCAACCGAACACAAATTCTGGAAAAATCATAAAAAAAAAATAGACATCATGTGGGTCAATGTGCAAAAAATCTCATGTGATTTGGATGAGTATTCATTGAGTTATGGATTTTTGAATGAAGAGAAAAAATTAAAAATGCATGAATGAAGCATATGAACATGGATGATGTAATGGAATAAAAAATGCAAGGCAATTTTGGAAAATGTTCACAACCAGAATCGAACCGTGCAAGGATTTAAATGTGGCGCGCTCATAAGTGAAACGCACCGTTTGACTTATGCTTATGTGGCAACGCAAATCAATATCAGCCAACCAAAACGCCACGCCCGCGCCAAGTGTACCAGTACATGAGCAGAAACAAGAATTTACATGCAAACACGGCCAGGCAAAGATCAAACACGATCTGGAGATTAAAACCCTAACATTCATCACATGTTCATACGCATTCATCAGGTCAAGAACAAAAGTTCACCAAAATTCCCAAACAGCATACCATTGGATTCATCTCACATCACACATCATAGATCCATAACTATTTTAACCTAAATCTACACATGTTCAAAGAATAGAGCAAAGGAAGTTCAACATGTCAAACTTATAATCATCACAACTACCTCGATACTGCATGAAATTAAGAGATCTAAAGCTCAGCATAACCACCATTGAGAGATCTACACGATGCATACATCAATTTTATGAACCATGAGTATCGAATTCTAACATTGCTGGAGAAACAGAAGTGGAATCGATGGAATCAGGTCCTGAAATGCATAAACAGATGTTTCTCAGCTCCTATATGATGGAATAGATGAATGCTAGATGTTTATCCTTGCACGATTTGGCCAGAAATTCCACTTGCCATTGATGAACATAAGCTTCAACAATCCACAATTCAGCTTGAAATCTGATGGATCTTGCTTCCAAAACCTTCAATGATGCTCGTGGATGATGAACAAATCAAGAAACAAGCAATGTTTATGAAGAAAATTGAAGAAAAAGTTTGAGAGCAAAGTGGAGAAAATTTTTCAGATCTGAAATTATGAAGTGTTGTTAGCATTTTCTGTTATGATTATGGTTATATATCATCTGCTAATGAAGCTAGTTAATCATGATTAGGCTAAATGCAAAATGGATTAAGTGAAATGAAGTGTTATGCAAATTGGCCAAAACACCCTTATGCAATGCATGGCAATGGAACAGTACTCGTGGCTGCATGGAAATGCACTTCAAATGTGATTTGGAAGCAAATGCAATTGGTAAAAGGTGAATGCAATGCATAAATTTCAAATTGGACATTTCCCTCCAAAATTCAAATAAAATTCCAATGAAAATGCCAATATTTTTGTGATGAGAATTGATGAAGTGTAATGCATGATTTGGATAGAGCATATCAAGATGGAAATGTTGCAAAAAGAACCATTCCATTTGGCCTTATGGTTCAAAAGTTATGCCTTCTTGAAGTTCAGATTTGCTTGGCAATGATTGATCCATAACTTCTTAACCACACATGAGAAATGGATGTTCTTGGACTTTTTGGAAAGGTGAGAGAAAGATCTTCAACTTTCATGTTGGACAAAATTTCATTTGAAGCATTTTTGATGATGTAAACTCGAGGAGAAGACCTTTCCATTTTTGGCAGTTTGAAATTACAGGTCACTTACTATTTTTGGAAACTTTTCATCTGACCTCAAATTTTTCATTGTTGATGTTTGACATGTTATATGAGACTTGTATGGACATGAATGAGGCCTCTCTAACCATCTCCCACCTTCAAATCCATGATTGAATGCACAGTTGACTTGTGTTGACTTTTATAGGGTTTCAGTTGACTGAAGAATGCCTTGATGAGATTCAAGCCTCTACCACTTGAGATCTTGATTCAAAATGATGTCATAGCTCATATGAACTCTTATGAATAATCATGGTGCCCAAATTCTCAAGAATGGCCACCATCCATTGCTCATTGAAATGCATTGACTGCTTGACTGTTGATTGCTTCATCTGCAAGTAACAAGGTTAGATGACATATTTTTGTACTTTTGGTTAGTAAACAAATGAAAAGCAATGACATACAAATGCAAAACATGCTTGGTGATCAAGAACCACTCTCAAAAGATAAACCCACCCACAGGGAAGAAGGCAAGGTGCACAATGATCCTTGAGGCAATGATATGATATGATATGGTGCCATGAGGGATTTTAGGGACAAAATTGGGGTCTTACAGTAAACATGGGGATGAGGCTTGAGGAAGGAGTCCGAGAGGGACGTTTGTCGAAAGATGAAGCATCTTTGAGTAAGAGGTATGGCAACAATTTTGGGAAGAAAAAGGACAATGAAGCAAATGCAATAAGCACTAGGAGGCAGAGGAGGCCTCAGATCAGAAGGAATCAACCATCCCGTTAACATCATCATCAAGTATCTTCAGTTATCCCTGTATTTTCTAATCAACAATCAACACCAGTTCAACAACAACCACAACGTCAACAACAACCACAACAACGAGCAAACACCTACAACAACAGCAATACCAATAATCATCATCAACAAAACTTCGAGAGGAAGAAGGTCTCTTTCGACCAGATTCCTATGTCTTATGCAGAATTATACCCGTCTTTGGTTCTCAAGAACCTAATCCAACCAAGAAACCCGTCGCAAATTCCATAACGACTTCCATGGTGGTACAAGCTTGAGCTCCGTTGTGATTTTCATCAAGGAGCACCCGGACATGATATAGAGAA
Organism: Lathyrus oleraceus; assembly: GCF_024323335.1. Taxonomy (NCBI): domain Eukaryota; kingdom Viridiplantae; phylum Streptophyta; class Magnoliopsida; order Fabales; family Fabaceae; genus Lathyrus; species Lathyrus oleraceus. The sequence continues at coordinate 444,305,769 of NC_066582.1, read as the reverse complement.
CTGTTATCCGCTCAAGTATGAGTTTCAGAAGCTGATGAAGAGTGGAATGGTGTCCTTCGAGGACCGTGCACCAAATGTGAAAGCAAATCTGCTACCCACCCATGGGAACTCTTCTGTGAATATGGTGGATGCTTACCCTGGCGAGTTTAAGGTTTTTGATGTGCATTTCATCCGGAGATCCTTGGTGTAGATGCATAAGAATATTTGTTTGGTGAGTGATTGTGAGCATGACCATGATGGTTGTGCTATTTGCAGTATTAATTCAAGAGGTTGCGAAGTTATGAAAAGGGACATCCAACGACTGATGGATGAAGGCATTATTCAAATTGTTCAATCCCGTCATGTAGATGACGATGTAAATGTCATAGTGCCAATTTTCAAGCAGCCAGAGAGATTGGTAATTCAGTACGACAACAACAATAGTAACAATGTCAGCAATATATCAGTATTGCCGTTGGTTATATGGTTAGCGGGCCCCGTCCCGTATTCATCTAATAAAGTTGTTCCGTACCAGTATAATGCTACAATGATAGAAGGTGGTCAAGAGGTCTCGTTGCCTACGACTAACTCTGTGGTGAGAATTCCTGATGTTACCAAGGTGACCCGCAGTGGTCAAGTGTTTGGGCCGGTGTTCCTAAAGGATAAGGAAGAATCAGTTGTTGGAAAGAAAATGGAAGTGCATGTTGTAGATCCAGTTGGTGCTTCAAAGGGTAAGTCTGGTGAATCCAGCAATTTGAAGGCTAACGATGATGATGAAGTACTTCGGTTAATCAAAAGGAGTGAGTTTAATGTGGTGGATCAGCTGCTCCAAACCCCCTCAAAAATCTCAGTGTTGTCTCTGCTCATGAATTCTGAAGCGCAAAGAGAAGCACTGCAGAGAGTTTTGGAACAAGCGTTTGTAGAACATGATGTTATAGTGGATCAATTCGATCATATCATGGCTAACATCACTTCGTGCAATAATCTTAGCTTTTGTGATGAAGAATTCCCTGAGGAGAGCAGAAATCATAATCTGGCTTTGCACGTTTCTATGAATTGCAAAGAGGATGCTTTGTCAAATGTGCTTGTTGACACCGGGTCGTCACTGAATATGCTGCCGAAGTCAACTCTGTCAAAGCTATCATACCAAGGAGCACCTATGAGGTATAGCGATGTAATCGTCAAAACTTTTGACGGTTCGTGCAAAACGGTTATTGGTGAAGTGGACCTTCCAGTTAAGATAGGTCCGAGTGATTTTCAAATTACTTTTCAAGTAATGGATATCCACCCGGCCTATAATTGCTTGTTGGGAAGGCCATGGATCTCTGAGGCAGGAGTTGTTACCTCCAAATTGCACCAAAAACTCAAATTTGTGAAGAATGGAAAGCTTGTGATCGTTGGTGGGGAGAAAGCGTTGTTGGTTAGCCACCTGTCATCTTTCTCTTATGTAGAAGCTGAGGATGAGGTTGGAAATCCGTTCCAAGCCTTGTCTATTGCTGATGAAAACAGAGTTGGGGCACCCATGTCCTCATTGAAAGAGACCATAGATTGTGGAAGAAGGTAATGTAGATCAGTGGGGGCGCATGGTAGAGGTCTCCGGCAACAAACACAAAACTGGTTTGGGGTTCCAGAAAGGTTCATCAACTGCAAGGTCTGAAGATATGCAACTTAGCTTCCATAGCGGAGGGTTCATTCATGGCAATGAACAACACTTAGTTGTTGTGCTAGAAGATGACGAAGAGGAAGACTGCACCAATTTTGTGACGCATGGAAAGGCTTGCAACAATTGGACTGTTGTTGATATTCCCGTTATTTTGCATCGATCTAAGTAATTGCTTTTATATGTTTTTAAAATCCTTCTCCTATGCCTAAGGGAGAAGTGAACATTGTTGGGCATTTCCAAATTGATCATTAATAAAATTAATTCTATTCATCCACATCTATGATGTTTGTTTTTACTTTTTGCTTTATTCTGAAAATGGTAATCACAAAAAACATAAATAAACAATGTAATTGTCCATCTTCATAATATTTGGTCACAGTTTCACTTCTCTAAAATCAAAATATCAAATCATTATGCAGGTTGGTCTCTAACCCTATTGAATATAATGATCCTTCTCCTTCTCGAAATTTTGAATTCCCTGTGTTTGAAGCCGAGGAGGAAAGTGATGTAGAAGTGAGTGATGAATTATCTCGTCTTCTTGAGCAAGATGAAAAGACCATTCAGTCGTTCGAAGAGCAGATTGAGTTAGTCAACCTAGGTTCCGATGATGATGTGAAGGAAGTCAAGATTGGGTCTCGCATGTGTCCAGATGTCAAGAAGGGGTTGATTGATATTCTTCAAGAGTATTCAGATGTGTTTGCTTGGTCCTATCAAGACATGCCTGGTTTGGATTCTGAGAATGTGGAGCATAGATTGCCATTAAAGCCAGAATGCCCGCCAGTCAAGGAAAAGTTGAGAAGAACGCATCCTGATATGGCTGTGAAGATCAAAGAGGAAGTGCAGAAGCAGATTGACGTCGGTTTCCTTGTAACCGCTAAATATTCACAATGGGTGGCCAATATTGTGCCTGTGCCGAAGAAAGATGGAAAAGTCCGCATGTGTGTTGATTACAGAGATTTGAATAAAGCCATTCCAAAAGATGATTTCCCTCTGCCACACATTGATATGTTAGTAGACAATACTGCTAAATTCAAAGTCTTTTCATTTATGGATGGATTTTCCGGATATAATCAGATCAAGATGGCACCTGAAGATATGGAGAAGACCATATTCATTACACCTTGGGGAACATTCTGTTATAGAGTGATGCCTTTCGGTTTAAAGAATGTTGGTGCGACTTACCAGTGAGCAATGACTACTCTTTTTCATGATATGATGCATAAAGAGATTGAAGTTTATGTCGATGACAGGATTGCTAAATCGATCGATGAAGAGGAACATGTTGAGCATTTGTTGAAGCTATTCCAGCGTTTGAGGAAGTATAAACTCCGCTTGAATCCCAATAAATGTACTTTTGGTGTTCGTTATGGTAAGTTGTTGGGCTTTATTGTCAGTGAGAAGGGTATTGAAGTTGATCCTATCAAGGTCAAAGCGATACAAGAGATGCTTGTGCCCAAAACTGAGAAGCAAGTCAGAGGTTTTCTCGGCCGCTTGAATTATATTTCCAGATTCATTTCCCACATGACTGCCACATGTGCACCTATATTCAAGCTTCTTCGGAAAGATCAGTCGTGTGATTGGACCGAAGACTGCCAGAAAGCTTTTGACAGTATCAAGGAATATCTGCTTGAACCTCTGACTTTATCTCCACCTGTTGAAGGAAGACCGTTGATCATGTATTTGACTGTGCTTGAAGACAATATAGGTTGTGTTCTTGGTCAGCAAGATGAGACTGGAAAGAAAGAATTTGCAATTTACTACCTCAGTAAGAAATTCACCGACTGTGAGACTCAATATTCTATGCTTGAGAAAACTTCTTGCGCATTGGCTTGGGCTGCTAAGCGTTTGCGTCAATATATGTTGAATCATACCACTTGGTTGATATCCAAAATGGATCCGATCAAGTATATATTTGAGAAGCCTGCTTTAATTGGGAGGGTTTCCCGTTGGTAGATGTTGTTATTAGAGTATGATATCAAATACCGATCTCAGAAAGCTTTCAAAGGTAGTATCTTGGCTGACCATTTGGCTCAACAACCAATTGGAGATTACCAGTCAGTGCAGTATGATTTTCCTGATGAAGGGATTTTGTACTTGAAAGTGAAAGACTGTAATGAATCATTGCTTGAAGAAGGGCCAAAACCTGGTTCCCGTTGGGGCATGGTATTTGATGGAGCTGTTAATCAGTATGGTAATGGCATTGGGGAAGTGATCATTACTCCTCAAGGCACACATCTACCATTTACAGCTAGATTGACTTTCAAGTGTACAAACAACATGGCAAAATATGAAGCTTGCATTATGGGGCTTGAAGAGGCCATGAATCTCAGAATCAAGTATTTGGATGTCTTTCGAGATTCAACTTTGGTTGTGAATCAGATCAAAGGTGAATGAGAGACAAATTAACCCGGTTTAATACCATATAGAGATTATGCGAGGAGGATTTCAACTTTCTTTACAAAGGTTGAGTTTCATCATATCCCTCGAGATGAGAACCAGATGGCAGATGCTCTTGCAACATTGGCGTCAATGATTATGGTGAAGTATTGGAATGAGGTTCCCAATTTATCTGTGATGCGTCTTGATAGGCCAGCGCATGTGTTTGCTGTTGAAGAGATCAAAGATGAGAAGTCGTGGTATTATGACATCAAATGTTTCCTCCAAAGTCAAATTTACCCTCCTGGGGCATCTTTGAAAGATAAGAAGACTTTGAGAAGATTAGCAGGTAACTTCTACTTGAATGGTGATATACTGTACAAGAGAAACTTCGAAATGGTTTTGCTCAGATGCGTGGATAGACACGAAGCAAACTTGTTGATGACAGAAGTGCATGAAGGTTCCTTTTGTACTCATTCCAATGGACATGCAATGATAAAGAAGATGTTGCGAGCAGGTTACTATAGGCTGATAATGGAATCTGACTGTTGCAAGTTTGTGAAGAAATACCACAAGTGTCAAATTTATGCGGATAAGATTCATGTTCCTCCGACACTGTTGAATGTTATTACTTCCCCATGGCCCTTCTCCATGTGGGGAATTGATATGATTGGGATGATTGATCCCAAAGCTTTGAATGGACATCGTTTCATTTTGGTGGCAATTGACTACTTCACAAAATGGGTTGAAGCGGCATCGTATGCAAATGTAACCAAGCAAGTTGTTGTAAGGTTTATCAAGAATCAGATCATATGTCGTTATGGTGTGCCAAGTAAGATCATTACTGACAATGGGTCGAACTTGAATAACAATATGGTGGAGGCTCTTTGCAAAGATTTTAAGATTGCACATCATAATTCTTCTCCCTATAGACCCAAGATGAATGGGGCTGTTGAAGCTACGAATAAGAACATTAAGAAGATTATTCAGAAGATAGTTGTCACATATAAGGATTGGCATGAGATGCTCCCGTTTGCTTTGCATGGGTATCGTACATCCGTCTGCACTTCAACAGGGGCAACCCATTTATCTCTTGTATATGGTATGGAAGAAGTGCTCCCCATAGAGGTTGAGATTCCTTCATTATGTGTGCTCATGGAAGCTAAGTTGACTGAGGCTGAATGGTGTCAGACCAGGTTTGATCAGCTGAATTTAATGAAGAGAAGAGATTGACTGGCATGTGTCATGGTCAGGTATATCAGCAGAGGATGAAGAAAGCTTTTGATAAGAAGGTCAGACCTCGTGTATTTAGAGAAGGTGACCTTGTGCTCAAGAAGATCTTGTCGTTCAAACCAGATTCTAGGGGAAAATGGACTCCTAATTATGAAGGCCCATATGTTGTTAAGAGAGCCTTTTCGGGCGATGCTTTGATTCTTACAACTATGGATGGTGAAGAGTTCACTCGTCCTGTGAATGCATATGCAGTCAAGAAATACTTCTCCTAAAAAGAAAAGAACAACTCGCTAAGTTGAAAACCCGAAAGGGCGGCTTAGGCAAAAAAGAGCGTCTCAGTGGATTGAAAACCCGAAAGGGCGATCCATGCAAAAATTAGAGACATAAAAACGGAAAAATTTCCCGATAAGTTGAGTACCCCACCTTGGGGCAACTTATGAAAAAATTAGGGATTATGGCAAGTAACTGCAGTCTGCTGATCGACCAGTATCAGAAAGACCTTAGTTGTGCACAAGGGTTGACGTTGACTCATCATCCCAGTAGCGGTCAAGAGTGCAGTGGATATCAAGAGTTGGTAGAAGAATTAAGGATCATTTGTATTCAATGTAACCCTTTTCCATGTAAATTACCATTTTCAACTTTGTAAAGATCTATGGAGTCTTGTCATTTACAAACTACCATCCCATTAAATAAAGTTGAGCTTTTGTCCAATTGTTTCTACTCTTATTTACTTCAGCCAATAGTTTAAATTTTATTATGATCATTTTGGAAATTTAATTTTTTTTAATCAAAATCATTTTTTTCTTAAAACATATAAAAACAAGAATTTTTCAAAGCAATTAAAAGGAAGTATCAACAACACTTCAAAGAGCAGCAAGTCCTTGAGTGCGAAACATCAGAGGTTCCCATAGCAGTTAACCCTTCGGGTATCCCTAGTTGTTTGTGTTGATCCGGTTCCCCTGCGAAGTGTGTGTTCCCTAGTAGAGTTCTGATTCTTTTCCCTAGCTAAGTTGGTTGATTCAGTACCTTGCAGCGTGTTATTTCCCCGGTAGTGTTTCTGTGTTCCCCAACGGAGATCGCGTTTCTTCAGCACGGTTGATCTTCGGCAGAGTAAGATGTCTTCCCCAGTAGATCGCGTTGGTTTCCCCACCAATCACCACCCGACTCGCTCCCAGTCAGAGTTTCCTCCTGGTTTCTGAGCAGCTGTTTTGTGTTTATATTCTGTATGATTGTCTCCCATTTGATATGGCGTTGACCTAAAATTCCCTGCAGACTCGATAACTTCTCCTCTCCTCAGCAGATCTCCTCCCTCGGCTAGATTTGAGCCTTTGGTTTGTTGATCTCTCTGTTCTCTAGCAGTTGTCTCCCTCTCTTTGTGGATTGACCGAGGATTGTACCAATGATTCAAATTCTTTGCGACACCTTTGTATCCTTCGTGATTCGTTTTGTCAGCATAAGCATTATATATATATATACATATCTTTATATATATATATATATATATATATATATATATATATATATATATATATAAATATATATATATATATATATATATATATATATATATATATATATATATATATATATATATATATATATATATATATATATATATATATATATATATATATATATATAATTTCATAATTACATATTGAGACCATCATATTTGATCGATTTGTTGATTTGAGATTCTCATTCTCTGTACGGAGGTACTTTACCCCCATACGATTTGTTGTTTCCTCATGGATGATTATTACTTCAGTTTCCTTCCCAGTTGATTATCTGGATGGAGTCGCTCCCCTTGAGTTATGTCCTCATTAGGTTGAGTCTTGATTGACTGTTTCTTTCTAGCTCTTACCTAGATAGGTGCTTGGAGTCTCCTAAGAGCTTATTACCCAGTAATTGGTAATATTTTTCTTAGTTTGCAGTTTGTTACTTCTTGCCCAATACCCGGCAAAAGTACCCCTGTTTTCCCAGAAGTGGAGTTCCCAGTAGATTCATTTGTTTCTGATTCCCCGGGAAATATATCCTTGATATGTTCATCCTAACCGGTGACGAATATCTCTCTCTCCCCTGCCTGAGTCTATCCTTGATATGTTCATCCTAACCGATGACGGATGTTCTCATCTTTGGTGTTTTACCCAATAAAAAGGTAATCGTAATCCCTATTTTGTTCCCCAAAGAGCTAATCCTTGATATGTTCATCCTAACCGATGACGGGTTTCCTTCTCTTTGTGGTATTCTACCCAGTAACCGATAGTTGTAAACCCTACTTTCTCTCGCAGAGTCTATCCTTTATATGTTCATCCTAATCGGTGACGGATTTTCTCTTCGATGGTATTCTATCCAGTAATTGATAGATGTAATTCCTATTTTCTCCCCTCTTTGAGTCTATCCTTGATATGTTCATCCTAACCGGTGACAAATTTTCTCTTTGATGGTCTTCTATCTAGCATTCGATAGATATAATTCATACTTTTTGTTCATTTGGTTTATCCTTGATATGTTCATCTTAACCGATGACGGATATCCTCCTTGACAGTCCCAGGCAAGTTTATCCTTGATATGTTCATCTTAATTGATGACGGGTGCCCTCTCTGTCAGATCTTTATTATCTCCTCACCCAGTAGCAGGTAGTAGATAATAGATTTCTTCTCCTCCTGTGTTGAAGTTTATTTCTTCCCCAGTCGAGTTGAGTGCGTGTTTCCTTAGTGAAATAGCTTTTCCTGCATGATTCAAGTACTTCAGTTTTATCCTGACTTACTCATATCCCCTACAAATGTTGTTGTACCCCGGCTGAGTCTTTTCCATGTTTGTATGGAATTCCTCGAGTCCCCCAGCAATTTTAAGTCATAGTCTGGCCTACGCATAACCCCTTTATCCCCCAGAGTCTCTGTCTCCCCAATGAGTCTTCCTTACAAAATGCATTATACTCCTGTGGACTTTCGGTCTCTGATTTCTTTTCCTTTGTGGCAATATTTCCCCACAAAAAAAAATTACTTTTGCATTCATATCATATGCATCATGAGGTCTCTTAGGGACCAAAATTTGTTTCTCGACGTTATTATTTAAGCACATTCTACTGAGTCGACATGAAGATTTTAACCTACGCCTCCTCGGTTAGAATGTCCTTAAGTAGGGGCAACTGTAAGACCCCAATTTTGACCCTAAGATCCCTCATGCAATTTCATCATAAGCATTCGCATTGGGATCATACCTTGGCATCCTCCTTACCCCTCTTTCATTGGGTTTGTTTTGGGAGAGATCACCAAGCACTATGTAATTGTGTCATACTTGTGTTTTATCATTTTACTAACCAAAATACCAAAAATATATCCTTGCATTTGCCTAATTCCTTTGTAGGTAGGGCATGATCTTCATTGATCTATCAAGATTCATATCTAGGGTTTGAGTCCCTCATGATAAAGAGTACAACCATGAATTGATCCAAGAATGGTTATGAGCATCATATATAAGTTCCATTGATTCCTACATGTTATATTGATCAAGTTTTCTTCAAGAGTTTGAGGTTGATTTGCCTTGGAAACCCTAGTTTGACTGGGTATCTTGAGTAACTTCTCCAACAAGCTATCTCACCAATTGATCAAATTTATCAAGAGACACTTCAAAATTCATCATCTTATTCGTATATGATCTACCATGATCCAAGAAAGTCAAAAGAATTGAAGGTTAGAAAGTTGGTTGATGGTGGTTGGCCAGATGAATTCATCTGATCAAAACTGAGTCTCCCTACACCTTATCTCCTACAATTTTCACCATATGAAAATGATTCCAAGAGAAACGTTACTCTAAATAACATTCCAAACAACTTTCATGTTGAGACCTAGAGCTATTTTTGCTTGGAAAATCATTTTCTATGTTGAAACATTATAGGTCATTTTGTCTAAACCCTAGTTTGAAAGTCAACTTCCTAAGGCCATAACTTGCTCAATTTTTATTATATGAACTATTTCCAAGTTGCACAATCAAATTCAAGGTGTCTACTTAAACTTTTATGTTTTGAGTGAGAGCCAATTCAACCTTTATGAGCATGTGATATGAGGTTACATTATAGGTCATTTTTGACCTATACCATTGAACAAGTGATTTTTCCAAACTTCAAAAATGCATAACTCTATCATTCTAAATCTAAATGACATGAAATTGGTGACCATTTTGAAGGTCTTTGAAAGATATACAACTTTTATGAAGACACTTTTATCATTTGAAGCTCACATAAAAAGTTAAGTAAGATGGAATATTGATGTATATGGCTTGACACTTAGAAAAAATTTCAACATGTTGAAATTTCCAAACTTCCACCTCAAAATTCTCTATGTTCCAAGCTCCAAATGAAAAAGTGTTGAACATCAAACTTGTTCCCCTTTATCCAAGATTCCCAAAGAACCCAAGTTCATGCATTTTGGATGAGGTTTGCTAGGTCTACGCATGGCTTTAACAGGGCTGCATCATTGGAAAGAATCAATTGCATAAACTTCAGTTCACAATGCCTTGCCATTCAAGCTTCACTCATACCTCAATTGGAACCTTTTTGGACCTTAATGCATTGAATTACGGGCCTGTACATGCCCATGCACTTGTGCCATCCACATTGCCAATTTTGGACAAATTTTGAAGTGTGCAAATATCATTCCCTTTGGCTATAAATAGAAGGCCTCTGAGCTCATTTAAACAACACTTTGTGCGCCAGCTTTGCCCCCCATTGAAACCCTCTCATTCTAAAGGAAAACCTGAGAAATTTCAACTTGAAATTTGAGTTTGAATCTCAACTATTGGAGATTCAAGAACTCCAGGATCCAAAGCCTTGCAACCTCTCTAATCACTTCTTACTAGCTTCTCAAGTGTGATCAGATCGTGTTTGGAGCAAGCCACATCAAGAACTGCATAACATTGAAGGTAGGTTTTTGAAAACTTCATCTCTTCGATTCTCACTCAATTCTACTCAATTCTCTTGGATCTTTGGTTGTCTGAAGTCCTACCAATGTAGGCAAGAAGATTGAGTTGCTTAGAGGTCAAATCGAAGCAACTCAGTTGACACACCTCAAAATTCAACTCCTCATATCTTTTTATATATTTAGAATTAGCTGAAATTGAGGTCAGATTCGTGCTCTATGCCATTTTTTCTTTCAGATCATGTCCTCCTTTTTTAGTTTGGTGATGGTTTAGGGTGTACCAGCCCGGTGAGGTCCACCGGAGAAGAAGACCAGAGTTACAACTCCGACGATGTGTTGGTATCTCTCCAGACCACATGATCCTTTTCAAATGTTTTAGTCTCACACGTTGGTTCTTATTACCATCCCTGCAGCGCATTGACTAGTGTCCATTGTGGAACGTGCGCTGAGGACCACTTGATCTGCCACCTCAATTAATGAGGGAGATCAAATGATCCATATTTTTTGCTATTTTTTGATTTTCATTTTAATCCTTTTATTTTCGTTAACTCATATTAATTTTAATATTGTTCCTAAAAATATGAGAGTTTCACCAAAATATTTCAAAATATTTCCTCTTTCATATTCTGAATTAAAATTATTTTTTGGATCATTATTAATATTTTTCATGATTTAATTGATTTTATGATTATTTTTAATTGTTTAAAAATAGTTTTAAGTCTTTAAAAATTCTGAAATTTTTTCTCCAAGGTCCTTTGACCTGTGATAAATCTCATGGCCATTTCTTTGGTGTTTTGATGAGGTTTTAGGAATTTGACAAACCATATTTAATTTAAATGTATTATTTTAGTCTTTTTGAGTTTGTTCTTGACCTGTGATAAATGAATAAATTCCAATTAATTTTGTTGACCATTTGTGATGACTTGTTTGAGTTTGACTCTTGTTGTTGGGCCTTGGTCAAGGTTGATTTGACTTTGTCAAGTTAATATCATTGGATTTAGGGGATTGATGGAATGTACATTCCATCTCCCAAAATGAATGGATGATATTAATTTGGTAAAAGTCCTCCTTTGACCAATTTAAGTTTTGATCAATTCCCCTCCCTCTTCATCTCATTCCCATTCTTTATGCATTTATCTCATTTGATCTATGATATCTCAAAGTCCTAAGGCTAGTTGATTGAAAAATCAACATAAATATGGATGAGATTAGGCCACCTCTTTTGCATATCCTTTTTGTGTGTGGTATGTTTCATGAGCATAGTCCATTATACTATGTCTCTAACATGCATTAACACCAAAATTCTATTGCCCGACCTCAAATAGTTATGACTTCTACATAAGTCATATTACGATTGCTTAACATAGCGCTAAATTTGTGACATAAAAGGCATAGCATTCTAGTTAGTGAGATTGTAAGTCTCCCCTCTTTCATTGTATTGTGTGGAAACTTGGCCTTCTTTCCTTCCTTTGGAAGATGTCTTGGCTCAAGGATCTATGCTTGTGATAAGTGGGTTGAGTATTCTCCAAAGAATGACTTAAAAAATGAAAAGCAAAAGCAAAACCATAATAACTTCTAACTCATTAACAACTAACTTTTAATATCAAGCCATTTATTTTAATGTCATTTAACTTTAGTCTTTATTCATTTGCCATTATTCATACCATTCTAATTGTTTATGTTAATGCAATTTTCACTTTGTCCATTTGGACCATATTGTGTGATATATCTTGTTTGTGTATACTTTGCTTGTTTGTGTGGTCTTTGGCCATTAATGTACATAATAATAACAAAAAACCCTAAAAAAACATTTTTGTAGACTGTTGGCTTAATCTTGGATAAATTGACTTAGAATTTAGGCAACATTCCTATGCTAAAGGACTTGGCTAATGCCAACTTTTATGTAACCAAGTGATGGCAATTTGAAACTTCATCTGATACATCATTCAAGATCCCTTTGAGTTCATCTGTAACATGATCATTGTGAAGTTATTATTTTGAACCTGTGACTTGTGGAATTCATCTGTTACATGGGATAATTTGAAGAAGATCATGGAGTGGCTAAAGCTTGGATGTGGCTATCTTTATTTGATGCCTTAATCTTCAAGAGAATATAATTGTGCATTTGTGTGTTGCTTGATTCTAAATGTCCAAGGGAGTTTGGGTTTCTATTGACATTCTTGTCTATTGGATTGCTACCCATTTGTCAGATCTTTTCAACCCTTAACTTTTAATTTTGTGCATAGGACTAGTCTCTTCATCTCCTCCCCATTTCTTTAATTTCAAAATCTCTCCCACCTTTTAAAATTTTCTTTTTTTGAACTTGTTTTGTTCTAAACTTTGACCACTTTGCAAAAAGATAGAAACTTTGGCCTTAAGCCATTGCGTTTTCAAACTTCTTTTCTTAAATCAAATTTGTAAATAAACTTAACTATACTTGACTTAAACTTTCAATAAAGCCAAAAAGAACTAACTCATTCAAACCATTTTAGGCCTTTGTGCCTTTCAAACTTAATTTTTTGTTAAAAGCAATTCATCCACTTTGAAATTTGTATCACGAACTACGAGGTTTTGATCCCTCATTTTTATGTTGGTACGTAGGCACAAGTCCGAAGGTCTTGTCAAACACAAAAATATAATTAATGAATTCTTTTCTCATCCCTCCCATTCTATTTGTTGGTAAACATCATTTTTGTACCAAATACATATGCACACAAAAAGGGCTCCCTAGGAGTACCTAGGACACTTTGGGTGCTAACACCTTCCCTATGTGTAACCAACCCCCTTACCTGTAATCTCTGACATTTTGTTAGTTTTGATTTAAAAACTTCTTACTTTTGGGTTTTGTTCGTACTTTTTCCCTTTTCCCTTGGAAGCAATAAAAGCGCGGTGGCGACTCTTGTTATTTGATGTCTAACTTATCCATAACTTGATGATCATGAATTTACCGCTACATCTATCAAGGCGCATAATTATGATATTGGGCGCGTCATTCCAACGATTTACTTTATACATAGACGATAATATGATGAAACTCAATTTTATTGAAGAAAGTTGACAACCTCCTTGCATAATCTTTGTAAGGGATTAGACCAGGATGACGTGTCTCCCATTCTCCCTTGATCTGATTAACCACCAAGGTTGAATCTCCATACACATATAGGATTTTAAACCTTAAATCAATGGCTTCTTCGAGACCTATGATACAAGCTTCATATTCTGCCATATTATTCGTACAATCAAACATCAATCTTGCAGTAAAAGGGATATGAGAACCCTTAGGAGTAATAATGATTTCCCCAATTCTATTACCGTAAGCATTTCAAGAACATAACATCTTCATCAGTGAAGTCAAACATGATTGATTAATAATCATCGATCGACTGGTGAGCCAAATGATCTGCAAGAATTCCTCCTTTAATTGCTTTATAAGTATGCTACTCAATATCATATTCAGACAATAGCATCTGCCAATGAGCTATCCTTCCAGTCAAATCAAGCTTTTCAAAGATATACTTGATTGGATCCGTTTTAGATATCAACCAAGTGGTATGATTGGTTATATACTGGCGTAAATGTTTGGTAGCCTATGCTAAACCACAACAAGTCTTCTCAAGCATAGAATACCGGGTCTCACAATCTGTAAACTTCTTACTCAGATAGTAGATGATATGCTCTTTTCTACCAGTTTCATCTTGCTGTCCAAGCACACAACCCATGGACTCTTCTAACACAGCCAAATACATAATCGACTGTCTTCCTTCCACTGGAGGAGACAAGATAGGAGGTTCAAGAAGGTACTCCTTGATACTGCCAAAATCCTTTTGGCAGTCCTATGTCCAAACACAACCTTGATCTTTACGAAGAAGTTTGAAAATTGGCCCACACGTGGCGATCATTTGAGATATAAATTTGGATATATAATTCAGATGCCCAAGGAACCTTCTAACTTGCTTTTTTGTCTTTGGCACTGGCATTTCTTGAATAACTCTGACTTTATCAAGGTCTACTTCAATACCTTTCTGGCTAACAATGAAACCCAACAACTTTCATGAACGAACACCAAAAGTACATTTATTAGGATTCAAATGGAGTTTAAACTTTCTCAACCACTGAAACAACTTCAACAAATACTCAACATGATCTTCTTCGATCTTCGACTTAGCAATCATATCATCAACATAGACTTATATCTCTTTGTGCATCATGTCATGGAAAAGAGTAGTCATGGCTCTTTGGTACGTTGCACCAGTATTCTTTAAACCGAAAGGCATCACTATATAATAGAATGTTCCCCAGGGTGTAATAAATGTTATTTTTTCCATTTCTTCGGGTGCCATCTTAATCTGATTATAACCAGAGGAACCATACATAAAGGAGAATACATTGAATTTAGTAGTATTGTCTACCAACATGTCAATGTGTGGCAGAGGAAAATTATCTTTTGGACTAGCCTTGTTCAAGTCTCTGTAATCAACACACATCCGGACTTTACCATCTTTCTTAGGAACAGGTACAAATTTAGCCACCCATAGAGGATACTCGGTAGTAAGAAGGAACCCATCATCAATCTGCTTTTGAACCTCCTCTTTAATCTTAACAGCCATATCAGGGTGAGTTCTTCTCAACTTCTGCTTAACTGGCAAACACTCTAGCTTCAACGGAAATCGATGCTCCATGGTATCGGTATCAAGACCTTGCATATCGTGATAATACCAAGCGAACGCATCCACATAATCTCTAAGAAGCTATACCATCCTCTTCTTAACATCTGGATAAAGCAGTGCCCCAATCTTGACTTCCTTCTTGTTATCTTTGGAACCCAAATTAATCACTTCCAACGACTCTTTATGAGGCTAAATGGTCTTCTCTTTGTGCTCAAGCAACCGAGAAATCTCATGAGGAATATCTTCATCATCCTCTTCTTCCATTTCGAACACAAGAAATTCAATGTTGGGAGAGGGCATAAGGTCATTGGTTTCAATGGGTTTAACAATTAATCTGCACAATGATTTTATGCTTACATTTAGAATATGAACAAATAAATGCACATTGTGATGCAGATATAAAAACGATTTTTATTTTTTATGTTACCATTTTTTAGAATAAGCAAAAAGGAAAAACATAATATCGATAAATGAAATAACATTTTATTAATGATAATGAAATTTGAAACAAAGCCCACATAGATTCACTTTCACCTTGGGCATAGTGAAAGGATTTTGAAAATAAGAAAAAGCAAATATATTACTTCTACAAGTGAATAACAGAAGGAACATCAACAATAATCCAATTATGGCACGTCGATCCATGTATCACAAAGTTTGGCACTCCTTGCTCTTCATCGTCTTCTAAGATTGCAACAACGGATTGATCTTTGGCATGGATAAAACCAGCACTGTGAAACACTTCCTAAATTCACTTTAGATCTCTTTGGGTTGCACTAGGTGAAAAACCCAAACCAACTCTATTCCTATTCTCTGCAAGCTCAACGATTTGTCCCCACTTAGCAGACTGACCATTCTCCACCATAGATTGGGCTTCTTTCAAGGATGACATGGATTCACCCTTCTTCTTAACAGAAATATCAATAGAAAGATCTTGAAATGATGTTCCCTCAGCTTCATCAGTATCAATGTAGGAAAGTGAGGAGAGATGACTCACTAACATGGCCTGCTCGCCACCCATGATCACTAATTTCCCATTTTTCACAAACTTTAGCTTCTGGTGTAAAGTTGAGGTAACGGCCCCAACCTCATGAATCCATCGACGTCATAAGAGACAACTGTAGGCGGGAAAATTATCCTTCACTTGAAAAGTGATCTAAAATAAGCATGAACTTATCTTTATCGGGAGATCAACTTCCCAAGTACAGTCTTCCTTGAGCTATCAAATGCTTTCATAACAACTCCATTGAATCTCATTGGGGCACCTTGGTAAGCAAGTTTAGACAGCGTAGACTTGGGTAGAACATTTAAAGAGGATCTAGTATCCATTAACACATTAGATAAAGCATCTTCGTGACAGTTCATGGAGATATGCAGGGCCAAATTGTGATTCCTCCCTTGCTTGGGCAGCTCTTCGTCACTAAAGCTTAAATTGTTACATGCGGTAATATTGGCCACAATTCCATCAAATTGGTCAATTGTCACATCATGATCTACATAGGCTTGATCTAGGACCTTCTGCAAAGCTTCTAGATGTGCTTATGAACTCATCAATAGGCATAACACAAATATCTTGGATGGAGTATGCAACAACTGGTCCACCACACTGAAATCACTCTTCTTAATCAATTTTAACACCTCATTTGATCAACATTCTGATTTGCAATACTGGATTGGTCGGCTTGCACAACAAGAGTTTTCTATGAATTTGATCTCTCTACCATCGCATCTTCAGTCCTCTTAGGAGCTGCATCAGCAAATAACTGACCATTTCAGGTCACCCCACTTACATCAGCGATGTTCACAATAGAAGGAAAAGCAGAAATAAACACTTCTTTTCCATCTTGTATCATAATAGCATTATAATTGTAAGGCATAACTTTATCAGACTCGTAAGGCGTTGGGCCCTCCAAAAGAAAGACCAATGGAGAAACAACAGTCTTATGACCGTCATATGAAATCACAATCGATTTTGGGGTATTAAAATGGGGAACTATGACGTTCAGCTCATGCTCATTTTTGTCCCTCGTAACCTGAATAAGGTGAAGGTAGAGAAAAACAAGAAATGGGGGTTTGAATTGTTTTCCCAGGAATTGAAATCTTGTTGCAACAACACACAAAAAATTAATAATAACAACATAAACGATTTATCCTGGTTCGCTTGAAATTCAAATCTACTCCAGTCCACCCGACCAAGGTGATTTCACCTTCAACAAGGACTTAATCCACTAATCTCAACAGATTACAAAGTTCGTCTAAGGGTTCAACAACCTCTTTAGCCCTCTCAATTCTACAGACCTAAACAAGTCACTTGAGGAATCAAAAGCAATTACAAGGATTACAAAGTGTTTCGCTAGATGCTTCTAGATAAGCAGTCTAAACACAATTTAAGAATAGTGAAAGACAACCACACAATATTGAGCAATAGCTCTTGTATGGAAACTATTTCTTACAACAAGAGTGGTGAATGAATAATCAGAGTATGATAATATTGTTGTGTCAAAGTTGTGTTTTAGCAAGTTGTGAAGAGGCCCTTATATAGAACATGAGATGATACTGTTGGAGAGAAATCAATAAAGATTTTGTGCCAACTGTGGGAGTTAAATGTAGTAAATTTCTTGTCTTTTCCATAGCAGGTTAGGAGCATAATCAAATGTTTTCTTAAAAATAATTGTACTATAATTTGAATGCTTCCAGCTTAAGTTTCTAACTAGATGACATCTGATGGCGTGTTTCTGAGCATGTGTCATATTGAGGTGAGCATGATCAGAGTCTTCAGATATCTCTTTGCAGAGTCTTCAGATAGAGTCTTCAGAAAGAGTTCTCAGAATCAGATAATTAGAGATTGAACTTTAGAGTCAGATTCTTCAGGTGATTGCTCCTCAGATGCATTGTATTCAAAGTTAGATGTGATTTATGTGCTGGGTCAGCGCTTCTGGACTAATTCAGATGCTAGATATTCGTTTCTTAATAATCAGAAGGTGACTTATCATAGTCATTTTAACTTAGAATTATGCACACTTAAGAAAATTGTTAGGGTAAAAAATTGTTTCATTATTTGTTATCATCAAAACTTAGAGATATATTGCAGAATCAAAATCTTGTTCTAACAATCTTCCCATTTTTTAATATAACAAAACTTAGGATTTTGATGAAACAATAAGCACTTTCAGAGATACTAAATTGCAAATGATCAGAGTGAGATAGAAAAGTGACTCCCCCTGAGATTAGCAATCTCCCCCTAAGTCTGATATTTAAAAAGGTTTTAAAGATGTTTAGTATCAGATATGGGTTTTTGGGGTAGAGAATTTCTTACCAGATCTTCTTAGGTTGCTTGACTTGATTTAGTAGTTTCTCAGATAAAAATTCAGTTTCCTTTGATTCAGATAGGTTCTGAGAATTGACTTAGAACTATGCAATACTTTTATATCAGAATGTAAGTAGTGCATTTTTGAGATTTAGATAAAATAAATCATCAAAAGACTTCTATCTAATTCTCCCCTTTTTTGTCACACTCAAAAAGTAAATAAGGCAGAAATTTATTGATTAGAAGAAAAACATCAGAGAGTACAGCTAGAAAAGAGCAGAAACTAAGCCTTAAAATTAAAAACACTTAGAAAAAATTACAGAGAAATCCTAAAGTGTCTAAGGTTTGGGTGGAGGAGGCATCCTCTGAAGTAGCTCAGCTAGCAGGTTCTAAATGCTGGAGTTGACCCGATCTTGTTTGTCGAGTCTGGCTTTGACCAATTGTTGTTCCTTCTGTAACTTTTCTAGAGTTTTGATGACTAGAGGGGCAAGATAAACTGTTGATGACTATCCATGAGTCAGAGCAACCTTAACAACTTTCTCAGATGCAACCTTCTGAGTAGCTTCTACAACCATTGCTGCTTCTGCTTCTCGCTCAGCTTTCTCTTTGGCTATAACTTCTATAGCAGCCTCCTTGGCAGCTTTCTCAGCTACTTCCCTTTCAGCCTTTTCATCTGCTTCCTTCACCAACCGAGCTTCTAGCCTTTCCTCAGCACCTCAAATGAATTCATTTCTAACTTGTTCAGAGAAGCCCTTCATCTTGAAGATCTCAGAAGTCATCCATCTGATGAATCTGTTCCAATTAGTCCTTACTTTAGAAGGATTCTCACTGGTGCTGGATTTGTTAGAGAGCTTCTTGGACCTAGAAGCTGAACTTTCCGAGAATTTGGCTAATGCCTCATGAAAGGTGGGTAGGGTGAGTTCAGGTTCAGAAGGTTCAGGAATAGGTTAGTCTGCTGGTATAGAAGGAGTTCTTTCTGAATCAACTGTGGTTTGAAAGTCTCCAAGGTTTGGGGAGGTTGTGTCAGGATAATCTGAACTAGAGTGTTCAGAGTCTGAGATAAGGTCATAGTAAGGATCGGAGTTGTGGGTGGTGGAAAGGGTTGGTGATAAGGGTTCGTTGAATAAGAGTGCTTCAGAGTGTGGGATGGAGGTTGTTCGGAGGTTGAAGAGAGGTAATGGAGGGGAAAGTGTGACGAATCTGAGAGGAATGGGGTCAGAGGTTGTGGGTTCTGAGTGGGTTTGGTTCAGAATGAGTTGGTATGGATGGTGTTGGTTCAGATGAGGTAGGGAGTGAGGTTGTTGGCTGTTGAGATTTGGATTTTTCTGTGGGAGCATTAATATGTGTGGTAGGTTGAGTGGAGGAAGTTGTAACTATGGTTGAGATTATGGGAGGTGGTAGAGGGAGTGATGAGGCAAGTTGTCTAGAGCCGGAGGAGTTCAGATCTTCTGAGATTGAGATCTTACCAGAAGGTGCTGAAGAAGAGGTCAGAGGCATTGGCTTCTTCTTGGCTGCTGGAGACTCTCCCAGCTTGAGAATCTTCTTCTTCTGAACAATCATCTTCTGAGAGGGTTACCTTTCTCTTCAAGAAGTTAGGAGGATGATCTGGGAGCCAATCCTACTGAAGCCAGAGATGTCGTAGTCTTGAGCTTCCAGATCTTGCAGATAACATGCTATAACTTTTGGAGGATCAATCCTTATGAAGAGGTACATCTCATTCAATTTCTCTCTTTTGTCCTTCAGTTCTTCCCAGAAGGTGTTTTTGGTGGGTTCGACAAGGACCTTGTCAATCAGTCTCATACTCTTTAGATTCCTCCCATTAAGGGGCTTCCCAATGTCCACTGTGACATCTTCCATCATATTCAACTGAATGAGATGATCCATCAGACCACTCTCAATCAGAACATTTGAGATCAACCTACCCAGAGGGATGTAGCTCATTGGCTTCATGTTGTTCCTGGTATCTCTAACAGAATCTCTTAGGTATTCAAAGAGAAGATATGGTAGGTTGAGCTTCAGACCCTTGTGCAGACAGTAGAGGATGCACTTCTGATATGTGTTGACATAGTCAGAAGAACTGGATGATAGACGATGGTGGATGCATACCAAAATTATCTTGAGCCACACCCTCATATTCTTGTGAAGCTCTTGATTCTTATAGGATGTTCGTCCTTCAGGGTTCTGGGAAAATATGGTGGGGAAGATTTCCTGGGACATGTACTTAGCTCTAGGATTGATGTTGTAAATTCTTCTGCCCCCGGCCTTATCCATGTTCAGAAGTGCAACAATAGCTTTTTCAGTTATTACTATCTTGATACCCATAAGATGAGAGATGATGTAATGATCGTCGCAGTCAGCAAATCTCCATAATGCTTTCACCAGATTTGTGTAGATAGGACCATAGAGACGGTTGAAGTAGGTGAGCCAAGTCGGATTCTTAAATTCTGGTGCTAGATCCATACTATTGTCTTTTAGGTTTTCAAAGTCCACCAGCAACTCACAAAGAACTTCCAGTTGTTCAAATAGTGTTGATAGGTTGATGTGGGCTGGACAATCAAGAACATGAGGTTCTTGATAAGAGGTTGTTGTTTGAAGAGCAGTAGTGGAGGCGACTTATTGTGAGGATTCACTTGTTGTTATGGGGCGCTCATATCTTGAGAGAACTCGAAGACTTGTTATTCTTGAGCATTCATGATGAATCTTCAGAGAAAAAGATGAAGCGAAGTTGCAGAGAAAAGTTGGTGGTTTAGGTTTGTGTAGGTAGTGAAGAGTGAAAGTGTGAAAGTGGGATTCGTGGGAGTATATAAACAAAATTAATTATTGCAAAAAATGGTAAATAGAGAAGGAATACAAAATTAATTATTGTTAAAACCGAGTTTTGACAATCATGGGAAAAATTAAATGCAAATAATGATGAGATTCTAATCTCAAGATTTGCACACTGCTCGAGGGGATCTCAACAGTTTGGCGCTTGAGTTCTGAGCAAGACAAATGTCTAGAAGAGCTAGAGCCACACGTTTGAGAGGCACGTGTTGATGTATCCAGAGTCAAGAATACCAAAAGGTTTTTGACTAGATAAGTTTCTGATAAAGATATCTTCTAACTTATAGAAGTGTCAGAATCAAAATCAGGTAAACATCATATGCTTGAGTCAGAGTCTATTTTTACATTAGAGATGAGAAACACAAGTTCAGAGTCATTCTGGGAAATCTGCCATATTTAAATTTTTCAGAAAAGAAATCTATCTTCAGCTAAGGGTTTTGTAAAGATATCAGCCCATTGATGGTTTGTATCTATAAATTTTAAAACAATTGTCCCTTTCTGAACATAATCTCTAATAAAGTGGTGTTTAATTTCTATGTGCTTCGCTCTAGAATGTAAAATTGGATTCTTACTTAAGAAAATAGCAACAGTCTTATCACAAAAGATAGGAATGTTACTCCCATAGATCTAAAAGTCCTCAAGTTGATTCTTCATCCAGAGCATCTGAGTGCTGTAAAGTGAAGCTGAGACATATTCTACTTTTGCAGTTGGCAAAGCAATGGTTGATTGTCTTTTGCTTGCCCATGAGATGAGGTTTCCTCCTAGAAACTGACAGTTCCCAGATGTGCTTTTGCATTCTAACTTATCTCCAGCATAATTTGCATCACAATACCCACAAGAACTTGTACTCTGATATTTTCTTATACATCAAGCCAAGATTAGGTGTTCCTTTCAGATGCCTAAGGATTCTCTTAACAAAAGTTAAGTGAGATTCCCTTGGATCTGATTGAAATCTAGCACACAGACATACGCTGAATAATATATCAGGACGAGAAAGGAGAGAGCCTATCATACCATGATAGAGTTTTTGACAAACCTTTTGACTTACCTCTTCCTTCTCCAGAATGCAAGTAGGATGCATGAGAGTCTTGGTTGGCTTGCTTTCTGACATGTCAAATTTCTTCATAAGATCTTTTATGTATTTTCTTTGATAGACATATGTGGCTTCTGATGTTTGATTGATTTGAATGCCCAAAAAGAACTTTAGTTCTGGCATTAAGCTCATCTCAAATTCTGCCTGCATTAACTCAGAAAATTATTGGCAAATAGAGAGGTTAGCATAACCAAATATTATATCATCAACATAAATCTAACAAATCATAAGATCGTTTATGATGTTTTTGCAAAAGAGAGTGGAGTCCACTTTACCTCTGATAAAATCATTTTCCAGAAGAAATGAACTAAGTCTTTCATACCAAGCTCTTGGAGCTTGTTTCAGACCATAAAGAGATTTCTGAAGTTTGAAAACGTGTTATGGAATTTTTGAATTTTCAAAGGCTAGAGATTGGTGGACATACACTTCTTCAGAAATGTAACCATTTAAAAACTCACTTTTGACGTCCATTTGATATAATTTAATAGAATAATTAACAGCAAAAGATACAAGGAGACGAATAGATTCTAACCTTGCGACTGGAGCAAAGGTTTCATTGTAGTCAATTCCTTCTTGTTGACTATAACCTTGTGCCACCAGCCGTGATTTGTTCCTGACAACTTCACCCTTTTCATTTAGCTTGTTTTTGTAAACCCATTTAGTTCCAATCACGTGGGTTCCCTTGGGTCTTGGGACAAGATCCCAAACGTCATTTCTAGAAAACTAATCCAGTTCTTCTTTCATTGCCAGAATCCATTCTTTCTCTTGAAGGGCTTCTTTGTAGGATGTTGGCTCTATCAAAGATACTAGTCCCAGAAGTGTTTCTTCAGAATCTTTGAATGTTGATTTTGTTCTAACAGGTTCATCCCTGTTTCCCAGAATTAGTTCTTCAAAAACATTATGCTTATTTCTTTGTCTTTTCTGATTTATTGTGCGTTCAGGTGCTTCTGAAGTTCCTCTTTCTGCTTCTTCAGAACCTTTGGTCTTTTCGCCAGAGCCTGCAAGTGTGATCTCCAGATCTGTAAATTTCTCAACTAGCTTTGACTTTTCAGAGTCAAGCTTTTCATCAAATCTAACATGAATTGATTCCTCCATAATTTGTGTTTCTGTATCGTATACTCGATATCATTTAAAACGTTCTGAGTATCCCAACATAATACACTTTTATGCCTTAGAATCAAACTTGTTCAGATAACTTTTAGTGTTCAAAATAAAGCAAGAGCATCCAAAAGGATGAAAATAAGCAACGTTGGGTTTTTTCCCTTGCACAATTCATAAGGAGTTTTCTAAAGAGCAATGATCTGAAGAAAGCTTCAGTTTAGGCAGGCCTCTAACTAACTCAAGTTTATTTAGCTGAGAAATCCTCCTCAAGCTAATGTGACCCAAACGTCCATGACACATCCATTGCTCTTCATTAATAGACATCAAGCATTTCACATTTTGGTTTTTCAAATCTGAAAGTTTTATTTTATAAATGTTGTTCTTCCTCTTTCTAGTGAAAAGAACTGTGCCATTTTTCTAATTGACAGTCTTGCACGTTTTTTGATTAAAAATAATATCATAACCGTTTTTTGATATTAAAAATAATATCATAACAAATTATGCATTAATCCCTCAACATAAAGAACATCAGAAATAGAGGGAAGAGATCTGTTACCAACTATTCTAGATCCTCTGATTCTTCCTTTCCGATTTCCTCCAAAGCCTACGAAACCAGCATCTTTAAGTTCCAGGACTTGGCACATATGCTTTCTTCCTGTCATGTGTCACAAGCATCCATAGTCCAGGTACCATAACTAGTGTTTTAACTCTGCATCATAGGATATTTGCAACATACACTATTTTATCTTTTGGTACCCAGAATCTTTTGGGTCCTTTAGGATTAGTTTTTTCAGAGTTTCTGAAAACTTTGGGTTTTCTAGCGTTACTGAACTTCTATGTCTGTGCCAGTGTATAATGGTAAGAAAAAGGAGATTTTGGTTTGTTTTCTATAGAAGGTTTCCGATCATCTTCATTAGAGTCATAACTAATTCCTCTTTTTCTATTATGACCTACACCATAGATCATAGAAGCCATTTTCCTTCTATCAAGGCTGTTGTTCAGAAATTTCGGAAAGGCTTTATCATATTTGTATATGATATTGTCAGAAGTAGGTGGAGCTTTGGAAATAGTTTCCTCAAGTTTTGAATATTATTTAGTTCAAAAATCCTTTTCTATTTCAAGAATAAAATTATTTTCTTTGACTTCAGAAACTTCTTTCTCATGCTTTTCACACTCTTCAACAATTTCTTTATGAACCTTTTTCAGGTTCTTGAATTTCTATCGAAGCTTCTGATACAAGCTCAGAGATTCTGACAAACAGGATTCAAGATCATAACGACAAAAGTTAGAGGATACCTCTTCAGAGCCAGACTCTGTTTCACATGAACTTCCAGAGGTAGTGGCCATGAATGCTATGTTTGCTTACTCCTCTTCAGAATCATATTCTGGAGCTTCAGATTCAGAGTCTTCCCATGTTTCCATGAGTCCTTTCTTCTTTGCTTTGAATGAGTTATTCTTGAAGCTTTCTTTTCTGGAGCTATCCTTCTTTAGCTTTGGACATTCATTTATGTAGTGTCCAGGCTCTTTGCATTCATAACACGTTACTTCCTTGTTGGGTCTGCCTCCGTAGGTTGAATATGGATGGTCTCCCTTATGTCTGGGCCTTCTGAAGTTATTTTATCTTTTTCTCCAGAGCTGTTTGATTCTTCTAGAAAGAAGAGATAATTCTTCTTCATCATCAGAATCTTCATTCTCAGAGTCACCAGCTTCTTCCTCT
Organism: Lathyrus oleraceus; assembly: GCF_024323335.1. NCBI lineage: Eukaryota > Viridiplantae > Streptophyta > Magnoliopsida > Fabales > Fabaceae > Lathyrus > Lathyrus oleraceus. The sequence goes on along the minus strand of NC_066582.1, from coordinate 444,280,891 downwards.
TCAACTTTAAAGGCTTTATTCCTTTCTGGATTTCTTCTTTCTAATCTAGACTTTAGAGAAACATATTTGCTCTTCTTTTGAGGTTCATCTTCTTCTAGCTCTATTTCATGACTTATGAGAGAGTTGATAAGTTCTTCAAGACTTTTATTGTTCAAATCCTTGGGCAACTTCAGAGTAGTAACCATAGGTCTCCATTTCTTGGGAAGACTTCTGATTATCTTCTTGACATGATCTATTATAGTATATCCTTTGTCCAGAACCTTGATTCTTGCAACCAAGGTTTGGAATCTTGAGAACATCACTTCAACAACTTCATTATCTTCCATTCTAAAGGCTTCATACTTCTGGATTAAGGCCAAAGCCTTAGTCTCTTTCACTTGGTTGTTGCCTTCGTGCGTCATTTTCAAGGAGTCAAAAATATCTTTGGTTATTTCCCTATTGGTTATCTTCTCGTACTCGTTGTATGAAATAATGTTTAACCGAATGATTCTAGCTTTATGGTGATTCTTGAAATCATGCTTCTGATCGTCGCTCATTCTGCTTCTTGGAATAGAAATACCAATTGCAGAGATAGGTAGCTCACAACCATTTGTAACTATATCCCAGAAATCATCATCATAGCCTAGGAAGAAACTCTCAATTCTGCCCTTCTAGTTGTCAAAATTTTCTCCATAAAAAACTGGAGGTTTTGCATTGTAACTATCTTTTTCATTTGGGTTGGCCATGCAGTTTTTCTCACCCTAGGTCTCTCTACACGGTTAAGTGTTTGATTCAGAAATCAATGACAGAGTCGGAGCTCTGATACCAATTGAAGGTAGAGAAAAACAAGAAAGGGGAGATTGAATTGTTTTCACAAGAATTAAAAGATTTTTGCAACAACATAAACATGATTAATAATAACAACACAAATGATTTATCCTGGTTCGATTGAAATTCAAAGCTACTCTAGTCCACTCGGCCAAGGTGATTTCTCATTCAACAAGGACTTAATCCACTAATCTCATCAGATTACAAAGTTCATCTAAGGGTTCAACAACCTCTTTAGCCCTCTCAAGTCTACAGACCTAAACAAGTCACTTGAGGAATCAAAAGCAATTACAAGGATTACAAAGTGTTTCGCTAGATGCTTCTAGATAAGAAGTATAAACATAACTTAAGAATAGTGAAAGGCAACCATACAAAATTGAGCAACAACTCTTGTGTGGAAACTATTTCTTACAATAACAGTGGTGAATGAATAATCAGAGTATGATAATTTTGTTGTGTCAAAGTTGTGTTTTAGCAAGTTGTGAAGAGACCCTTATATAGCCCTTGAGATAATATCGTTGGGGGAAATCAATAAAGATTTCGTGCCAGCTGTGGGAGTTAAATGTAGTAAATTCCCTGTCCTTTCCATACTAGACTAGGAGCATAATAAAATGTTTCCTTAAAAAGAATTTCACTATAATTTGAATGCTTCCAACTTAAGTTTCTGACCAGATGACATCTAATGGCGTGTTTCTGAGCATGTATCAGATTGAGGTGAGCATGACCAGAGTCTTCAGAGTTAAAGTCTTCAAATATCTCTTTATAGAGTCTTCAAATAAAGTCTTCAGATAGAGTTTTCAGATAGAGTCTTCAGATAGAGTCTTTAAATAGAGTTCTCAGAGTTAGATCATCAGAGCTTGAACTTCATAGTCAGATTCTTTAGGTGATTTCTCCTCAGATGCATTCTGTTCAGAGTCAGATATGATTTCTCTTTGTGCTGGGTCAGCGCTTCTGGACTAATTCAGATGCCAGATATTCATTTCTTAATAATCAGAAGGTGACTTATCAGAGTCATTTTAACTTAGAATCCTGGACCCTTAAGAAAATTGTTAGGGTACAAAATTGTTTCATTCTTTGTTATCATCAAAACTTAGAGATATATTGCAGAATCAAAAAAAAATTCTAACATAAGGTTCTGATCCAACATTTGTTGCAAGTCTCTTTTCACCACATAACATCCTCTGGAATCTCTGGAACATACTTGACAAGAAGCATGGTCATGCTCATAATAGCTTAGTTCACATAAAGTTGTGTGCATTTCAACCAAGGATCTTTTGATTAGGTTGACGTCAAAAACTCGATACTACCCAGGACATCCTTCGACCATATTCACATATGCATTGCCATGCTTGGGTAACAGATTAGCTTGCACATTGGGATTGGAATCCTAAAATGACAAGATACCACTTTGCATTAACCTTCTTACCATAGCTTTCAAGGCGAAACAAATCTCAATATCATGTCCAGGTGCTCCTTGGTGGAATGCACAATGTTGGTCAACTTTATACCACCATGGAAGCTCTTTCGGAACAACCGGTGAAGTTCTTGTTTGCACCAAATTCTTCTGTATAAGTCATTTGAATTGGGTTAAATTGTACATGTCTCTAGGTATGGTTCTGTTGATTCTATTGACTCACGCATTGTTGGGAACGTGGTTGTGTCATACCCCAATTTTGTCCGGGCATATTTAAATTTTCATAGAATTGATTTCATTTTTAATCATATGCATAACATGACATGCATTCCATCAGGAATAATACCTAAAATATCAGTCAGAATAAATTTATTGAAAATACAGACAAATCGGTTAAATTGTTTCTCAAGCATGTGCAAAAATCAGCGGGTAAAAAGTTTCATAATTAAAATTACAGACACCAGTATTATTAATCTACGGTTCACGTAGTTTAACCTGGTGTGCTCGTTGTATTTTTCAGCGGCTGTTTAGGTTGCGTTTTGACCCGCCTGAGCCCTTTAACCGATGCAAAGTTATTTCAGAATTTTGAAGAAATGTCGTATTTTTCAATAAGTATATTGTGTGCTGATCATTTTAGTGCATCCGATTTAATTTTTCGAACACTTTTTTTGCCCGATATTTTTAGTTGCATTCAGTCATTTTTATTTTCAAAATAATCAATAAAGCTAAATAAAAGTAAGTAAGCAATTATTTTAAGGTTATCTTATTTGATTTTGAATTTATTCCTAAACTCTTTTTTATTTAAACATAGTAATAGAAATAATAATAAAATAAAATAGGTTGGTCCAAGGAATTATTGACAGCTAGCACATTGGATCCCTTCTAAAACTGCCAGCTGGTACCAACGGATCTCTCACTAAAAGACAAAAAGAAAATGAAAAGAAATAAATAAGCCTCACCTATTACTCACCCTTCACGGGAACTCCCTTCTCTCTTCCTTCACAATCACTGCAAACCCCTATACCTACCTACCACACGTCTCCACTCTCTAGAAAAATCCTCACAAATCTCTCTTTTATCTCTCAGTAAAAGGAAAAGAAAATAATAAAGAAAAAAATTCCACAGTACCACGTTTCCTCTTCATTCCCCACACACTCGTCGCCACCCTCCTTCGAAACTCTCTGTAACAACTTCCATCATCACAAACTCCACCTTTCCGCGCCGCCTACGCTCAAACCCATCAGAAATCTCCAACTCCACAAACCCGATCCTCCGCGTTTCCTTCCTTCTCCAACCTCCATTTTCCCCCTTCTGAGGTTCTCATCCATCTCTTTTCAATATTTTAAATTACTCGAAGAAAACAAACAACATTAACTAACATTCAAGTCGCAAATTAAACTAAAAGGTTCTCGTTGAGTACAATGAACGTGAGGGGTGCTAATACCATCCCCTTGCGTAATCGACTCCCGAACCCGAATATGGTTGCGACGACCATTATTCTATTTTTCAAAGGTTTTATCGATATTTTCCTATTCCTTCATTGGGATAAATAAAGTTCGGTGGCGACTCTGTTCGAACAACAATTTTTCCGCGACCATCGCGAGGGATCGTATTTTTCGAGATGCGACAGGTGGCGACTCTGCTGGGGAAAATAGCTCAAAGCTAGAGAGAGTCAAGCCTAATTTAGTTCAAATTGCTATGAATGTTAAGATATTGTTTTCTTCCTTATTGTTTCTTTATATCTTGTTGTATTATTTGTGCAATATGATTTATCCTGCTATTACCTTGGGTGGTCTATGGTGCTTGATACTTGTTGTGAGATAAGCTCCCTACCCGAGCTTTGAGAAGAACTTAGAACCTGGACTTGTGTAGTATTGAACTGAGGGGTGTACACCTCATTGGGACAATACGAGAACTTCACCTAGAGTAGATCTGTTCAAAATTTCCATCATAATATGGTTAGCTCATTATTGCGAGGAAACGTTGAACATGGTCCGTGACTCTGGGAACCTCATCTTAAACTGGAGTCCGTCCTCATGATGGGCGATCGTGTAGTATTGAACCAAAGGGTCTACACCCTGTTCGAACAATACGAGGATCCCACTTAGAGTAGACTGATTCATAATTTCCATTTCGATGTGGCTAGCCCATTATTGCGATGGAAGACTGAACTTGGTCCATGACTCTAAGTTCTTATCCTGAAAACGAACAACCTCAGGAGCCATCCTTTGTGTGTGGGGTAGAGAACATAGAACCTCCGTATAAGGTGTACCATGTGATACTCATGATATCCTAGATCCTAATTATACCTGCATTACATTTTCTTTGCATACAAATATAAAATTTCATGCATTCGTATTTCATCAGCATGGATTGCATATCATTTTCCAATACAAAAAAAAACTCATCCCATCCTTTTGCCAATTACCAGCAGGTTGATTTCCTGACACTCGTACTGGACCTTTGAGAGCTACTAAAAGACAAGGGAGCACTGAGAACATAATCAAGTTGAGTTGAAAATGGATATGAACAACATGAAAGGAAAGGTAGACCAGATGTTGGAGGCTAGGCTAGCCCAATCAAAGAACAATTTTCAACATGGTGTCACAGAGAATGTTGGTTCCTCATCAGGCTTTACTGTAATTACCAACCCAATGTATGACCTTCTGTCTGACTATAATCCTCCACAAGTGAACATTCCTACTCAATCCCAGTTGATGTCATTGACAAATCCTGATGTTGAAAGGCTTCATGCCCTTGAGGAGAGAGTCCGAGCAATGGATGTAAATGACAATTTTAGGCTTGATATGTGCTTAGTACCAGGCCTAATAATCCCCCCGAAATTCAAATTACCCAACTTCGAGAAGTACAAAGGGGATAGTTGTCCAAGGCACCATTTGGTGATGTTCTTCCGAAAAATGGCATATCATACTCACGATGACAAGTTGATGAGTCACTGTTTTCAAGACAGTTTGATTGGAGCATCATTGAGCTGGTATATGAAATTGAAAAGAAGCCATATTCAGTCATGGGAAGACTTAGCCAATGCTTTTTTGAAGCAGTACAACTACAACTTGGACATGGCTCCAGACCGAAGGTAGCTGCAAAGCTTATCTCAAAAGAGAAACGAATCTTTCAAAGGATATGCACAACGATGGAGAGAATTGGCAGCCCAAGTGCAACCACCACTCTTGGATAAGGAATTGGTTGACTTGTTTATGGATACCTTGCAGAGTCCTTACTTTGAAAGGATGGTAGGCAATGCGTTATCAGACTTCGCCCACTTAGTGACAATTGGAGAATGCATCGAGAGTGCCCTAAAAAGCGGAAGAATCCAAGGCGCCTCGAGCAACCAAGCTAGAGAGACAGAATCCCTCAGCAATTCCCAAAAGGAAGAAGAGGATGAAACCAATGCAGTCATAACAGACGTCAAGCAACCAGCAACGCCGAGAGCACCATACCAGCAACCATGGTCTGCTCCTTTTGCAAATCAACGATCTCGTGGTCGAGGATATCAAAATAAGCCTTCGAACCAATCTAGGCCTCGAAACAATATGGAAAGAAGGAATGCTCCTCTCGATCCAATTCATATGTCATACAGTCAACTTCTGCCATATCTGATTCAAAGTTCATTGGTGGATCCCAAGTCTCTCAGGCCATTTCCAGAACCATACCCACCTGGATATGACCCCGATGTGCAATGTGGATATCATGTCGGGTCAATAAGGCACTCGACTGAAGACTGCAATGCTTTCAAAGCCAAGGTTCAACAGTTGATTGACAAAACGTACATATCCTTTCCAGACGGACACCTGTTGGTGCACGTCAACCTCTCGCCTGAATAAGTTCGAAGACTTCAAGGGAGTATCTCATAAGGCCAATGGTTCAGACAGGAAGACATCCTTAACATTAGCAATCATTGGACTGATTTGTTTCCATTTGCATTTGTAATTACTTTGTTGATTAAATGCTACTTGATTTTAAGTTTTGCTGTCTTTAATGGTAATATTAATGAAGTAATGACGCATGTTTTGAACAAATTATCTCGCATTCGCTCATTTTTCTTCTCTTATATAAAAAAAAATACATCCATGTTCTCCACCTCACCTCGTTTATCAAACTGTTGTTTTAGCAAAATTGGAGGGAGGATGACGAAAATAAAATACCCATAATTGTTGACTGTATGCTTTCAGATAAGATCCCGCTGATGATGTACAGGCATTGTTTCAAATTCCCAAACACTGGAGAGATAAGGAGTTAATCCCTAGTCAACCACTTTGAGCCTAGAAGTAGGTGTTTCTTTCGGATGAACAAACCCTTATGTTTAACCTGGGGAAGGGTAGTGTTCAGTTAATCTGACTACGCATTCAAATTTCAAGATGAAATATCCCATATGTGGATCAACTACATGACATTCTTCGCACACATCCTAAAGTGTCGAAGGAACCTTGAAAAATCCAAAAAGTTATGGTGGTTGTTCTTCAATGACCATTGACTTGGCAGTCACAACCTATAAAAAAAAAAAGAGCCCACTAAGTCGAACACCCAAGAGGCGACTTAGGCAAAAATTAGGGCAATCCCGATGGACTAAAAGCTTCAAAAGCAGTTCAGGCAAAAGTTAGGGATCAAGAAAAAAAATCAAAAGAGGTCACGAAAACCCTCAACAAAACAAAACAAGATTTAGTGACCACCATACCAAAATCAAAGGGTCACTGACATTCAAAAAAATGAAATAAGGTGGCTGCCATTTCAAGAGACCTTGAATAACCATCTTTATCCTTACACCTTTAAAACTCTCTGAAAAGATGAATGTGTATGTTGAATTAATTGAGCGTAGGATTGGAGTTTATCAAGAAGAAGGGTGGGTACAAAAATAATTTTGAGCCTCATATCCTTTGTTTCGATAACCATGAACCAGACCACGTTACAACCCATAAAAGACCTAATTGAAGCAGGGTTATTTCTAAAAGCATATTACAGCAACGTTGCGTAAACTGACTCCTAACGATTTGCTAAACTTCAACATCGATGTCATTATTCTCATTGTGTCTTTCACACTTTAAATTGCTAAATCAGCATTACATTTGGACTCATTGTCCGCTCGTTTCACATTATCACATCATTCAAATAAATTCTTTTCAAAACTTGCATGAGTATCGCATTAAAATTACCATTTCTGAACAAATAATTTTAACTGCAAGTCAGTACTTGATGTCAGGGAAATTCCAACAATCAGAGGAACTTGGACATTCGTTGGTGCTGACCCGAATCAAGACTACCTCATAACCCATGAATCAGATGCATGCCACCCAAAAACAGCAGTTGACCGGAGGAAGATTACTCCAGGAATCAGTCAGCCTAAAACAGTTTCCAAACATCTATTAATCAGGGGCAAGTCATTTCAAGAATCATTTGATCCAGAGTAAATCATCTCAAGACTCTATTAACTAGGGGCAGATCACCTAGAGGTTCTGTTGGCCAAGGGCAGACCCCTTCAATATTCAGTTAGGGTGAGTTAAGTCGCTTCAACACTCATACCGGGGCAAGCTACCTCAAGATCACAGAAAAGTCAACCAATCCAAGAGTCGGTTAACCAAGGATAAATCCTTTCATGGATCAAAATTCTGGGGCAATCCATCTCCAAATTATGGTACAATTGCTTTCAAATTCCTTTCGAGGTAAACATTTTGCATAAACCCATCACATTGGGGCAAGATGAGCCATACAGGAGCAAGTCATCTCCCTGACTTCAAGCTGTTCAAGCGAAAGCTTTTTCGCACGTCGGCAACCATAGAGTCCGAGACAAGTGTCGGGGAATCATGCTACCACCCCATAAAATAACCTTTTGACAGACAGAAGCCTTTCTGGAAAGAACCTTATCTTCCAACACCCACGCAGGGGCATTTTGAAAACATGGAAATCATTACATAAATCATCATCATGCATTAGTCATGTCACTTTGCTCTAAAATAAAACCATGCATAAAATTCATCGGGTCTAACCCCATAACATGAACCCGGCATCAAAAAGCCTTGAAATACAAAATCTGACACCAAATCCCAACATCACTTGACCATTTCAAAGTCCAGTTCTCGTCTGGCAATTTATTTCAAAGTCCAGTTCCCGTCTGGAAACTTATTTCAAAAGCCCAGTTCCCGTCTGACAACTTATTTTAAAAGCCCAGTTCCCATTTGGCAACTTATTTCAAAAGCCCAGTTCCCGTCTGGCAAACCTTTTTCAAAAAACCAGTTCCCGTCTAGCAATTCATTTCAAAGCCCAATTCCTGTCTGGAAATTTATTTCCAAAGTCCAGTTCTCGTCTGGCGAACTATATCAAAAATCAGTATTTGCATGACAAATCATTTGCCAAATACCAGTTCTCGTCTAGTAAATTATCTTTTAATATTAGTTCTCGTCTGGTAGGTTACTTATTTCGATACCAAATCTCGTCTGGTAGTCAATTATTTTCACCAGTTCTCGTCTGGTGGCCTGTTGTAAAAGTCAGTTCCCGTCTGACAAACAAAAACAAATTCAGTCCCGTCTGACATTTTAATTATTTTCCCCAGTTCTCGTCTGGTAACATATCCTTCAAGTTTTGTCCTCATCTGGCAGTTCCCATATAAAGTCCAACCTCATTGGCAGTCAAGAATAAAACCCTACAAAAATATCCAATTACCCAGTTGCATTCCCACATGCATCACACGAATCATCCATACATGGTTTTCCTACCAAACAGAAAATTCAAAAAAACACAGTCATATCAATCATCAGCATACTCATGCATAACACCCCACAAAATGGGAATTTCAACAAACAAATAAATAAAAAATCATTCGCATTCCTACATACACAACCAAATATTCCCAGCAATTGCATACGTACATGCATCTCATGCATCATCCCATTCATGGTATTCCCCCCTAAAGTGGGACATCATACAAAAACCAAAAGTAAAATGTCAGTATCCAAGGTCATTCATGAATATCTTAGACATTCCTTATTTCCAAATAAAGTTATTACCCTGCATTTGCTCGTGGGATTATATCTCAGTAAATCATTTTTCCGACTTTACGATTAATAATGGTGTTCCCAACATCTTTTCTATCATTGCTCCCAAAGCAGAGGTTACCATAAAAGTCTCTTATAAGCTTTCCCCCCTGCAGAGCTTTGCCATTAAATCTCCTCCAAAGGGAGTCTTTTCTAAAATGTTTCCCCCAACAGACGAACATCTGAGATACTCCTTCATTTATATGGAGAATTTTGTAAGAACAAAAATAGTTCTACAATAGATTCCATGATTTTGATGATAACAAAGGATGAAACCAAAAGTGGTACCCTAACGAAAAGTTTCTAAGTGTGCAGGGTTCTAAAGAAAGAAGAAACAAATCTAATGATGTCATCAGATGCAAAACAAGATCAGATGCAAAATCTCAAGTATCAGAAGCATCTAAAGAGGAATCTCATTCAAGAAGCTCTGACTCTGGACAAAACTGCAAAGTATCAGAAGCATCTGTATATGAAGTAAAGTCTAGAAGCTCTGACTCTGAACATATGCCTTCTGCAAATTCTGAAGTTATCAGCGCCATCTGAACATTCAAGAAATTACATCAGAAGCAAGTTTCTCCAGATACACAAAGACTCTAATCAGAATTGTTAATCATGATGAAGTAACGTTTAAGCCAAGTTAAAGTTCTGCAAATGGATTTCCTCAATTAGAAAGAGACGTTAATCTCCACTTCCAAGAAAGAAGATACTAATTGTGGTAAGTAGTCACTTCTAAGTGAAAAAGTCTACTGCAGAAGCTATTAATGGAATGGCGTAATTACATCTCAATATCCAACAGATTCAACGCTACTTCAACTCTACTTCAACTCCTATAAATAGAGAAGAAATCTCATTCAGTATACACGAAGAAATCACTAGCCAAAACTATACTGAAATCATATCACGCTCAAGAAAAACATCTTTGTTCTTCAAAGATTTTCACTAAGCTTTTGCTTATCAAGTGAAAAATTTGTTCTTAAGTTTGTAATATTTGCTTTCTTAGAAGCACTCTAGATTACACATCTTGTATCTTATTTTTATTTGATTTCCTCAAGTGACTCTTTGTAGTCTGTAGACTTGAGAGGACTAAGAGATTTTCTTCTCTCTTAGGGGTTGTTTGTAATCTTTCAAGATTAGTGGATTAAGTCCTTGTTGAAGGCGAAATCACCTTGGCCGGGTGGACTGGAGTAGCTTTGTGTTATAAGCGAACCAGTATAAAATCATTGTGTGATTTTCATTATTGCAAAAGCGCTTATTTTTCAAACAATTCAAACCCCCCCTTTCTTGTTTTTCTCACCTTCAATTGGTATCAGAGCTCCGGCTCTGTTATTGATTTTCAAATCAAACACTTAACCGTGTAGAGAGATCCAGTGCGAGAAAAACAAATGGCCCACTCAAATGAGAAAGATTCTTACAATGCTAAACCTCCTGTTTTTGATGGAGAAAAATTTGATTACTGGAAAGACAGAATCGAAAGTTTCTTTCTGGGTTATGATGCTGACCTCTGGGACATTGTCACAGATGGATACAAACCTCCAGTCTCAAATGGAGCTGAAATTCCCAGAAGCAAAATGTCAGAAGATCAGAAACGTGAGTTTAAAAATCATCACAAGGCCAGAACAATACTTCTAAATGCTATATCATACAACGAATACGAAAAGATCACCAACAGAGAGACGGCTAAAGATATACTTGACTCTCTGAAGATGACCCATGAAGGAAACTCCCAAGTCAAGGAGACGAAGGCTCTGGCGTTGATCCAGAAATATGAAGCCTTCAAGATGGAAGATGACGAAGCTATAGAAGCTATGTTTTCCAGATTCCAAACTCTTATTGCAGGTCTTAAAGTGCTAGACAAGGGATATACGACTGCAGATCATGTTAAGAAGATTGTCAGAAGTCTGCCAAAGAAATGGAGACCAATGGTTACTGCTCTGAAGTTATCAAAGGATCTGAACAACATCAGCCTTGAAGAACTTGTTAGCTCTCTCAGAAGTCATGAGATAGAACTAGAGGAGGATGAGCCTCAGAAAAGAAACAAGTCAGTGGCGCTGAAGTCCAGATCTGAAAGACGGAAGTCAGACAGAACCAAAGCTCTCCAGGCAGAAACTGCAGATACTGACGACTCTGAACCTGAAGACTCTGATGATGAAGAAGAACTGTCCTTACTAACCAGAAGAGTTAAGCAACTCTGGAAAAGAAGGAACAACAACAACTTCAGAAGATCAAGACCCAGAGGGGATAGATCAGAGTCAACTTCAAAAGGTAAACCTAATAAAGATATTACCTGTTTTGAATGTAAAGAAACAGGTCATTATAGAAATGAATGCCCCAAGCTGAAGAAAGATAACTCTAAGAAAGAAAGCTTCAAGAAAAATGCCTTCAGAACAAAGAAGGGATTAATGGCGACCTGGGACGATAGTGAATCAGGATCATCAGAATCTGACTCTGATGAACAAGCCAACGTAGCATTTATGGCTACCACATCCAGCAGCTCAGATGAAGAATCTGAAGAGGTATTTTCTGAACTTTCTAGATCTGACTTAGAATCATGTTTATCAGAAACTCTTACCTCTCTTCAGAAATTAAAACAAAAAGTTAAAAGCATTAAAGGCCTTCTTAAAGCAAAATCTGAAGAATGTAGTGAACTTGAGACAACAATTCTAGCACATGAAGATACAATCAAATCTTTAACGTTAGAAAGAGATGGAGCTAAAACAAAAAGCTTAAAATTAGAAGAAGTGTTGTCTCAAGCACCACAAACTTCAAATGAAATTATTTATAAATATGAAGAAGCCTTTCAACAATTTCTGAAGAATGGGATAAATAGGAGTATTATGGCATCCATGATTTATGGAGTAGGTCAGAATAATAAAAGGGGAATTGGGTATGATTCTGATTCTGATAAAACTTCTACCAGTAACCAAATTAAATCACCTTTTTCATACCACTATACACACACACAAGAACACAAATTTAAAAATGCTAGAAGACCCAAAGTTGTAAGAAACTCTGGGAAAACTAATCTGAAAGGACCCAAGAGATTCTGGGTACCGAAAGATAAGATTATCTATGTTGCAGATATCCTATGCAGCAAAGTTCAGACACCAGTCATGGTACCTGGACTCTGGATGCTCGCGACATATGACGGGAAGAAAGTCTATGTTCCAAAGCCTGGAACTTAAAGACGCTGGCTTCGTAGGCTTCGGAGGAGATCAGAAAGGAAGGATCAGAGGCTCCGGAACTATTGGTAATGGTACTCTTCCCTCTATATCTGATGTTCTTTATGTAGAAGGATTAATGCATAACTTGTTATCCATAAGTCAATTAAGTGATAACGGTTATGATGTAATCTTTAATCAAAAAACGTGTAAAGCCATTAATCAGAACGATGGCTCTGTCCTTTTCACAGGCAAGAGGAAAAACAACATTTATAAAATAAATCTTTCTGATTTAAAAGATCAAAATGTTAAATGTTTAATGTCAGTTCACGAAGAGCAATGGGTATGGCATAGACGCTTAGGCCACATTAGCATGAGGAAACTTTCTCAGCTAACTAAACTTGAGTTAGTCAGAGGCTTACCTAAACTGAAGTTTTCTTCAGATGCTCTGTGTGAAGCTTGTCAGAAAGGAAAGTTTTCAAAAACATCTTTTAAAAAGAAAAATGTTGTTTCTACCTCCAAGCCTCTGGAGCTTCTTCACATTGACTTATTTGGTCCTGTGAAAACAGCATCAGTCAATGGAAAGAAGTATGGACTTGTAATCGTTGATGATTACAGTCGCTGGACATGGGTAAAATTCCTAAAGCACAAGAGTGAGTCTCACTCTGTATTCACAAGTTTCTGTTCTAAAGTGCAAAAAGAATTTGACTCTAAAATTGTTAGAGTCAGAAGTGATCATGGTGGAGAATTTGAAAATAAAGATTTTGAAGAACTATTTGATTCTAATGGAATATCCCATGATTTCTCCTGCCCTAGAACTCCACAACAAAATGGAGTTGTAGAGAGGAAGAATAGGACACTCCAAGAAATGGCCAGAACCATGATCAATGAAACAAATGTAGCAAAGCACTTTTGGGCAGAAGCTGTAAATACAGCGTGTTACATTCAGAATAGAATCTCTATTAGACCTATTCTGGATAAGACTCCCTATGAACTGTGTAAGGGAAGAAAACCCAACATTTCATATTTTCATCCTTTTGGATGCATTTGCTTTATATTAAATACTAAAGAACATCTGAACAAGTTTGATTCCAAAGCACAGAAAGGTATTATGTTAGGATACTCAGAACGCTCTAAAGGCTACAGAGTATACAACACAGAAACCAAAATTGTGGAGGAATCAATTCATGTTAGATTTGATGATAAGCTTGACCCTGAAAAGTCAAAGCTAGTTGAAAAGTTTGCAGATTTAGAGATCACTCTGGTAGAATCTGAGAAAACTCCAGAAGCAACTGTCACTCCAGACTCTGAAGAAATTAAATCTCCAGAAATTCCAAGGAAAGTCAAGAGTCGTAGCAACGTATCTGAAGATTTGATTCTGGGAAACAAAGATGAACCTGTTAGAACCAGATCTACCTTCAGAACTTCTGAAGATATTCCTCTGGGACTAGTGTCTCTGATTGAGCCTACGTCCTGTGATGAAGCTCTTCAAGATAACGATTGGGTGGCAGCTATGCAAGAAGAGTTAGATCAATTCTCCAAGAATGATGTATGGGATCTCGTTCCTAAACCCAGAGGCACTCATGTCATTGGAACCAGATGGGTTTTCAGAAACAAACTGAACGAGAAAGGAGAAGTTGTCAGAAACAAAGCACGACTGGTAGCTCAAGGTTATAGTCAACAAGAAGGTATTGATTATAATGAAACCTTTGCTCCAGTCGCAAGGTTAGAGTCTATTCGTCTTCTTGTATCATTTGCTATTAATCACTCTATAAAATTATACCAAATGGATGTCAAGAGTGCATTTCTAAATGGTTATATTTCAGAAGAAGTGTATGTTAATCAACCTCCTGGTTTTGAAAACTCAAATTTTCCAGAACATGTTTTCAAACTCAAGAAATCCTTATATGGACTTAAACAAGCTCCCAGAGCTTGGTATGAACGTCTGAGCAATTTTCTTCTGGAACAAAATTTTATCAGAGGGAAAGTTGATTCTACACTCTTCTGTAAAAATCATAAAAATGATCTCATGATATGCCAAATTTATGTAGATGACATTATTTTTGGTTCTGCTAATATCTCTGTTTGCCAAGAATTTTCTAAGTTAATGCAGGCAGAATTTGAAATGAGTCTAATGCAAGAACTAAAGTTCTTTCTGGGAATTCAAATCAATCAAACTCCAGAAGTCACGTACATTCATCAAAGCAAGTACATTAAAGACGTTCTAAAGAAGTTTGATATGTCTGAATGCAATTCTGCAAAGACTCCCATGCATCCAACTTGCATTCTGGAGAAGGAAGAGGTAAGCAACAAGGTTTGTCAGAAGCTCTATCGAGGTATGATAGGCTCTCTTCTCTATCTGACTGCTACTCGTCCTGATATTCTCTTCAGCGTCTGTCTTTGTGCCAGATTCCAATCAGATCCTAGAGAATCTCATTTAACAGCTGTTAAGAGAATTCTTAAGTATCTGAAAGGAACCCCTAACCTGGGCCTGATGTATGAGAAAACATCAGAGTATAGGCTTTCTGGTTATTGTGATGCAGATTATGCAGGAGATAGAATAGAACGAAAAAGTACATCTGGAAATTGCCAGCTTCTGGGAAACAATCTAATCTCCTGGGCTAGCAAAAGACAGTCAACTATCGCTCTATCAACTGCAGAAGCAGAATATATCTCAGCATCACTGTGCACAACTCAGATGCTCTGGATGAAACATCAGCTAGAAGATCTACAAATCTTTGAGAGTAACATTCCTATCCTTTGTGATAATACTGCTGCTATTTGTTTGAGTAAGA
This sequence comes from Lathyrus oleraceus, assembly GCF_024323335.1. NCBI lineage: Eukaryota > Viridiplantae > Streptophyta > Magnoliopsida > Fabales > Fabaceae > Lathyrus > Lathyrus oleraceus. The sequence goes on along the minus strand of NC_066582.1, from coordinate 444,265,671 downwards.
ATCCTATTCTACATTCCAGAGCCAAACACATAGAAATAAAACATCATTTTATTAGAGACTATGTTCAGAAAGGAATAGTAACGCTGAAGTTCATTGATACAGAACATCAATGGGCAGATATCTTTACTAAGCCTCTAGCTGAAGATAGATTTCGTTTCATCTTAGAAAATCTGAACATTAAAAATTGTCCTGAGTAAAATTTGGCTCTGAACATGTAAAATGAGACTCTGATAAAAACAAATATACTTCTGCCTCTGACTCTGATACTTCTACCAAGTTAAGAAGATATCTGAGTTAGAAATCTTCAGAAATCCTTTGGTATTCTTGAAGATCAGAAACATCAACACGTGGGGAACATGCGTCTAACCCTAGAACTTCTAGACAGCTGTCAAAAGAAATCAAAGGTCAGAACGCTTGAAATCTCCTTGAGCAGTGTGCTTACTGTTGGGATTAGACATTCATTAATGAGCTGTAATCATTTTTCCCCCAAACGTGCTATTTTGGTTTTTGTGCTAACGCTGGTATGTGTGTCGTTTTGCATGTGTTTTTACCCTTAGTATATAAACACTTTTCTCACATTTCACACACTTATCACTCTCACTCACTCTTAAACCCTAAACCCTCTCTCGAAGTTTTCTCTGCAACCTTCTCAGTTCTTCATCCTCTTCATCAATCTTCGTCATGAATCCTCAAGAACAAGCTGTTTTTAACTTCTCCCAACAAATGGAAGCTGCTTCTAACCCCCAAACCTCAAACACTCAAACACCCATGGTTGTAGATGTTACCACGACCCCAGTTTACAAAGAACCTCACATTTTGGAACGCGAACAACACATAAACCTTTCAACTCCCTTTGAAGGTTTGGATGTTCTATGTGAATCGCTGGTAGATTTTGAAAATTTGAGAAGAAATGGCGTTGATTTAACTGAAGATCTTCGCAAGCAAGGTTGGGAAAACTACTTCAACAGATTGTATGGTCCAATCTATCCTCTTCTGGTGAAGGAGTTCTGGAGATGTGCAGATGCTGATGACCAGTTCATCGTTTCTTTTGTTCTGGGTGTGAAGATTGTCATCACTGAAGCATCAATTGCTTCCTTGCTAAACATGGAGAGAACTGGAGGTAAAAGGATTTACAACATTCCTCCAAGGTCCAAGCGCATCACAGAAGTCATTAACCCTACAATCTTCAAAGCAAATGTTGAAGGAAACCCCTCTAAGAACAAGGAGCTTCATCAGAACCTCCGAGTTTGGCTGAAGATTATTCTGGGAACAATCCATCATCGTCCAGCCTCCAACTCTTCAGATTATATCAACGCTGATCAGAAATGCATCCTCTACTGTATTCAGAAGGGTATTCCGATCAACCTCCCTGTTCTCCTCTTCAGATATCTGAGGGATTCAGTCAGAGAAACCAGGAATAATATGAAGCCCAGATCCTACGTTCCTCTGGGAAGATTGCTCTCTGACATCTTCATTGAGCATGGACTGGTAGATGCTCTGGAGAAGACCAGATGTATGGATGATCTGGCAATTGACGTTGGAAAGCCTCTGAATGCCAAAAATCTGAGGAGTATGGGAATCATCAAGGACATCAGAGTCAAGCCCACTATGAATGTGACCTGGGAAGCTCTGAAGGATCAGAGGAAGATGCCTCATGGCCTTGAAAGGTTCTTCAAGAACGAACCCAGAGACGCCATTGCTATCTACCTTCAGGATCGTCTGGATGAAGGCATTGATATCTCTGATTTCCGCCTAGAAGACTGTCTGGACTCTGTAGAAGATCTGGTCAGATACAAAAGAGGCCTTTCTGAGAAGAAGATAGCTGAGGAAGCAAGGAAGGCAAAGAAAGCCAGAATTGGAGAAACCTCTGGCACCAAAGCTTCAGCACCTCTGAATGTCTCCTCTGGTAAGTCCATTCCTCCTGTCTCTTCTGAATCTGTAATGGCTTCCTCTAACCCTCTCTCCTCTCAACCAATATATACCACCGCTGAAATACCACCTTCTTCTGACCAAGAGTTCTCTGATCATGAGTCCTCTGATCAAGAACACTCTGACCCAAACTCCCCAACAATAGCTGAAATTTATGCTAAAAATTTCGCCCCACAAACTCAAACACAAACTGAAGTAACCTCACCCCTCCGAACTTCTATTCCACAACAAACAACCACCATCTCCTCTGAAAATCAAACCTCACTTCCACCACAAACAACCACCACACCCTCTGAAACCCAACCATCTGTAATTCAACCATCTGAACCTTATATCACTCCACCACTTATTCCCGCTGTACCTGAACCAGACTCTGACCCCTTAGATGTAAACCCACTCTATGCTTCTTCCCCAGATTCTGAACTTCAACCAGAAGCAGAATCTGAACCCCAGCCAGAACCAGAAACTGAAACTCCCTCTCTGAATCTCAGCTCCCCAAACTCTCCAACTAATACTCCTGAACCTGAACCTGAACCTAAAATTATCACACCTACCCTTGAGGAGGCCATTATACAGGTTGCAGAAGCTTCAGTCCAGAAGATCAAGTCTCTGGCTAAAAATTCTGAAGTCAGTAATGATCCTAAATCTGTTAGGACACACTGGAACAGAGTTATTAGTTGGATGACCTCTGAGTCTTATAGGCTGAAGAGTATCTCTGAACAAGTCAGAAATGGCTACATCAGAGACTCTGAGGAAAGACTCCAAGAGAGACTGGCTAGAGAAGCTGAGGCCAGAAGGTTAGAGGAAGAGAGACTGGCTAGAGAAGCTGAGGCCAAGAGATTAGAGGAAGAAAGGTTGGCTAAGGAAGCTGAAGAAGAAGCTAAGAGATTGGAAGAAGAACGCCTGGCAAAGGAAGCAGAACTTCTGAGAATTCAGGAAGCTGAAGCCAAGGCTAAGGCAGATGCAGAAGCCCAAGCTGCTGCTGAAGCTGAAACTCAGCAGGCTCTGATTCAGGGGGAGTCTTCCTCTGCGATCCCTCTGATTCTTAACACTCTGAAGGAGATCAAGCAAGATCAGCAAGAGATCAAGCAAGATCAGAGTGAGCTCCGGGCAAGGATGGACAAGCAAGACGCTCTGAATGAAAACCTCCAGAATATGTTTGCCATGCTACTACAGAGACTTCCTCCTCCTCCAAACCCTTAGGCACTTAGGATTTTTTTTGTTTGCCTAGTGTTTTTTGCTTCTGTCTTTTCTTTTCTTTCCTTTTTAGCTCTGATATTCTCTTGAATCTGATGTTTTTTGACTGCTGCTTGCCTTTGTGCTTTTGTTTAATGAAGTGTTTTTCTCTCTATTATTTTTTTTATGTTTTTATGCCTTTTTGATTATGCCAAAAAGGGGGAGAAATTATTAAATAGCTCTGATGAAAATTATGTCTAAAACCTTAAGCATTCTGAAACAATTATAAAAATAGTTCTGATATAAATAGCTCTGATTAGATAATAGCTCTGATTAAATAACTCTAACTTTAAAGTTAAGCATTTGCAGAAAGTTTTCAGAAACCTAATTACTTGGAAAAGCTCTGGTAAGAACTTCTGAACTCCCTAGCGCTAACTCAGGGGGAGCTTTCGTTTATCTGATCTAATATTTTTCATGTTTCATCTGATAATTTTATTTGTTTTGTCATCATCAAAAAGGGGGAGATTGTAAGAACAAAAATAGTTCTACAATAGATTCCATGATTTTGATGATAACAAAGGATGAAACCAAAAGTGGTACCCTAACGAAAAGTTTCTAAGTGTGCAGGGTTCTAAAGAAAGAAGAAACAAATCTAATGATGTCATCAGATGCAAAACAAGATCAGATGCAAAATCTCAAGTATCAGAAGCATCTAAAGAGGAATCTCATTCAAGAAGCTCTGACTCTAGACAAAACTGCAAAGTATCAGAAGCATCTGTATATGAAGTAAAGTCTAGAAGCTCTGACTCTGAACATATGCCTTCTGCAAATTCTGAAGTTATCAGCGCCATCTGAACATTCAAGAAATTACATCAGAAGCAAGTTTCTCCAGATACACAAAGACTCTAATCAGAATTGTTAATCATGATGAAGTAACGTTTAAGCCAAGTTAAAGTTCTGCAAATGGATTTCCTCAATTAGAAAGAGACGTTAATCTCCACTTCCAAGAAAGAAGATACTAATTGTGGTAAGTAGTCACTTCTAAGTGAAAAAGTCTACTGCAGAAGCTATTAATGGAATGGCGTAATTACATCTCAATATCCAACAGATTCAACGCTACTTCAACTCTACTTCAACTCCTATAAATAGAGAAGAAATCTCATTCAGTATACACGAAGAAATCACTAGCCAAAACTATACTGAAATCATATCACGCTCAAGAAAAACATCTTTGTTCTTCAAAGATTTTCACTAAGCTTTTGCTTATCAAGTGAAAAATTTGTTCTTAAGTTTGTAATATTTGCTTTCTTAGAAGCACTCTAGATTACACATCTTGTATCTTATTTTTATTTGATTTCCTCAAGTGACTCTTTGTAGTCTGTAGACTTGAGAGGACTAAGAGATTTTCTTCTCTCTTAGGGGTTGTTTGTAATCTTTCAAGATTAGTGGATTAAGTCCTTGTTGAAGGCGAAATCACCTTGGCCGGGTGGACTGGAGTAGCTTTGTGTTATAAGCGAACCAGTATAAAATCATTGTGTGATTTTCATTATTGCAAAAGCGCTTATTTTTCAAACAATTCAAACCCCCCCTTTCTTGTTTTTCTCACCTTCAAATTTCAGTTGTCGGTTTGAGAGAATCTCATTTTTGCTGTTTGAGATGCTACTTCATCAATATGAAGAGTCTCATTCCAGATTTTTTAGAGATACTGCTCTAGTATCCTCGAAGAGTCTTAGATTCAATTAAGGTATCATTCCCTTGTTCGGAATATCTTAATTCTATCGTATAAGATGTTGCTTCGACTCGATACAGAGAATCTCATCTTTTGCTGTTTGAGATGCTGCTTCATCAATATGAAGAGTCTCATTCCAGTTTTTTAGAGATACTGCTATAGTATCATTGAAGAGTCTTAGATTCAATTAAGGTATCATTCCCTTGTTTGGAATATCTTAATTCTATCACATAAGATGTTGCTTCGATTCGATACAGAGAGTCTCATTTTGCTGTTTGAGATGTTGCTTCATCAATATGAAGAGTCTCATTCATTTTTAGAGGTACTGCTCTAGTATCCTCGAAGAATCTTAGATACGATTGAGGTATCATTCCCTTGATGGAATATCTCGATTATATCATGTAAGATACTGCTTCGTTGATCCCCAGAGAATCTCGTGCGTTCAAATCAAGACACTGTTCTGCTAATTATCAGAAAATCTTAGATACAGTTGAGGTATCATTCCATTATTGGAATATCTCGATTATGACATCCAAGATACTGTTCTGACGATTCCCAGAGAGTCTCGACTATTTCATTTTACCTTCTAATAACTTTTCTTACTGTATTTCTCACTGCATTTTCTTTATGCATTTCATCCTTGCATCTCAAAGGACAACATTTTGGTCTTTTCGTATTTAATTACCTTCCACCACGAACGTATGAAGACTGTCGTCATTCTTACTTTCTAGTTCAAGATAATTAAATAGGGGCAACTGTCATACCCCAATTTTGTCCGGGCATATTTAAATTTTTATAGAATTGATTTCATTTTTAATCATATGCATAACATGACATGCATTCCATCAGGAATAATACCTAAAATATCAGTCAGAATAAATTTATTGAAAATACAGACAAATCGGTTAAATTGTTTCTCAAGCATGTGCAAAAATCAGCGGGTAAAAAGTTTCAAAATTAAAATTACAGACACCAGTATTATTAATCTACGGTTCACGTAGTTTAACCTGGTGTGCTCGTTGTATTTTTCAGCGGTTGTTTCGGTTGCGTTTTGACCCGCCTGAGCCCTTTAAACGATGCAAAGTTATTTCAGAATTTTGAAGAAATGTCGTATTTTTCAATAAGCATATTGTGTGCTGATCATTTTAGTGCATCCGATTTAATTTTTCGAACACTTCTTTTGCCCGATATTTTTAGTTGCATTCAGTCATTTTTATTTTCAAAATAATCAATAAAGCTAAATAAAAGTAAATAAGCAATTATCTTAAGGTAATCTTATTTGATTTTGAATTTATTCCTAAACTCTTTTTTATTTAAACATAGTAATAGAAATAATAATAAAATAGGTTGGTCCAAGGAATTATTGACAGCTAGCACATTGGATCCCTTCTAAAACTACCAGCTGGTACCAACGGATCTCTCACTAAAAGACAAAAAGAAAATGAAAAGAAATAAATAATCCTCGCCTATTACTCACCCTTCACGGGAACTCCCTTCTCTCTTCCCTCACAATCACTGCAAATCCCTATACCTACCTACCTCACGTCTCCACTCTCTAGAAAAATCCTCACAAATCTCTCTTTTCTCTCTCAGTAAAAGGAAAAGAAAATAATAAAGACAAAAATTCCACAGTACCACGTTTCCTCTTCATTCCCCACACACTCGCCGCCACCCTCGAAACTCTCCGTAACAACTTCCATCATCACAAACTCCACCTTTCCGCGCCGCCTACGCTCAAACCCACCGGAAATCTCCAACACCACAAACCCGATCCTCCACCTTTCCTTCCTTCTCCAACCTCCCTTTTCCCCCTTCTGTGGTTCTTATCCATCTCTTTTCAATATTTTAAATTACTCGAAGAAAACAAACAACATTAACTAACATTCAAATCGCAAATTAAACTAAAAGGTTCCCGTTGAGTACAACGGACGTGAGGGGTGCTAATACCTTCCCCTTGCGTAATCGACTCCCGAACCCGAATATGGTTGCGAAGACCATTATTCTATTTTTCAAAGGTTTTATCGATATTTTCCTATTCCTTCATTGGGATAAATAAAGTTCGGTGGCGACTCTGTTCGAACAACAATTTTTCCGCGACCATCACGAGGTATTGTATTTTTCGAGATGCGACAGGTTGATAACTCGGTGTTTCTTGAGCAACTGAAGCAACATTGATTATTGGAGTAACTGACACCACATGCTGATGACACTGATTGTTCCTCAAAGCCTTCTTCGTCTCTCTTGCGAGATAATGTTTGCGTCGTGTTCCTTCTTCTTGGGTAAACCATTCCCATACTTTCTGGAACCATGAGATGAACTACCTTCTTTCAAGCGTCCTTCATGGACACCTTCCTCTAACCTCAAACCCATATTTACCATTTCTGTAAAGTCATTAGGCACACTTGCAACCATCCAATCATAATAGAATGGACTCAATGTTTTCAAAAACAACTTTGTCATTTCGTTTTCCTCCAACGGAGGGCTAACCTGTGCAACAATCTCGCGCCACCTATACGCGTATTCCTTAAAAGTCTCTTTGTCTTTGTGGGACATAGCACGGAGTTGATCTCTGTTCGGTGCCATATCAACATTATATTTGTACTGGCGAATAAAATCCTCACTTAGGTCATTTAACATTCGGATCTGAGAACTGTCGAGCCCCATATACCATTTCAGAGCGGCCTCAATTAAACTGTCTTGAAAGTAGTGGATCAACAATTGATGATTGTCAGTTAGAGTCGACATCTTTCGAGCGTACATCACTAGATGACTCAGAGGATAGAAATTGCCTTTTTACTTTTCAAAATCCGGAACCTTGAACTTGTGAAGAATCTTCATATTAGGGACCAAACACAAATCATGAGCATTCTTCCCAAACAGATCTTTCCACCTTAAATCTTGAACTTCTTTCTACATAGCCTGAAATTGATCTTGGAACTCGTCCATCCTCTCATAAACACCAACAGTCTCGCTTTGGTCAGTGTGAAAAATAGGTTCTTCAACATACGGAACAACATGAACCACATGAGGTGGTACTGACATCACAAGTTAAGTTACTGGAATTTCAGGTTGGTACCCTTTAGGCACAAAGTTGGGAGGCATGCCCCAAGGGAAACCAGAAGGCATGTGGTGCTGCGGAGCACTAATGCAAGCAATAGAGATGGGCATAGAGACAATCTCGGAAATCAGGGTCCTTTAAAGTAGAGTCGGAGGAGGAGGTGGAGGTTGATCCTGAGCAATCGACAAAGCTTCCATCATAGCAGTATGCCTTTCATATTTATCCCTCAAAGTTGTCACCTCTTCACGGAGCTCACGATTCTCTTGCTCTAGGCGGTCCATCTTTTTCAACTGATTAGCTTGAGTATTGTACTGGTGATACATCTTGTCTGAATGAAGACCAAGAAAGAAATAAGACCCCTGGAGAACTTTCTCAAAGCAAGACCAAGATGCAACATGATGCATGATATGCGAATGTAAATGTTATATTGTTTATTGTCCAAGGAACTTTGAGACATAAGTTGCAAACATAAGAATAACTCATTTCAATGTACTACAATATCATTTTATTAATAATAAAAGGATTACAATCGGAAATACAATTTCAATGATCATAAGCGGAAAGAAACTAGATCTATGGAATCATGTACGATGATGGCCCAACTCCAAGCTGACACTTCTTGCGAAGTCTTTTGATCTCTCTTTCGTAGCTGCTTTTTAGAGCATCCTTCTCTATCACGAGTTGGTCTACAATGCCTTTCCAAGCACTGGAAGTAGGAAGATGAGTAAATGACGAACTGTTAGAGGAAAATAAATCCTCTTGGCTTCTGGATCTCCTCATAGCACGTTGCTCGAGTAATTCTATCAAGCATTCCTTTTTCTTTAGTTGCTCCTGCAATTCTACTTTCTCAAGGTGTGAGGTGTTAAACTTTCTTTCCCAATCATCCCTCTCTTGCTTCATCATATCCAAAGCTTCTTGCAACTCCTCTATGCCTTTAATAGTGGGAGATTTGACCATTACTAAGGACATAGGTCTTTCATAAGCGTACGTCATCTTGAATTTATTTTCTCTCTTCTTCACCCAACTAGTGTAAGGCTCAAAAGCTACACAGTTCCTCAACCTAAGCTCATATTTTCTCTTCCTATGAACATTGTGCCAAGCATGCACTATCCTAGATTTTAACCCTTGAGTTTCCTTCCCTTCTTGGAAAAATAAACCTTCTAACAAGGTGTTATTAGGTTAGTCCTTCATAGAGAACCCAAGTTGTCGTCTTACTAAAGTCGAATTATAGTTGATTCCTCTTTATGTGCCAAGAAGAGGCACATTAGAGAACTCCCCATAACTATCAATAATCTCAACGTCGTCATAAATAGAAGAATACCAAGTAATGTCTTCATTGGTGAGAGACATAAGTCTTTGAGACCATCTCGAACAACCCTTGTTTTCTTGGAAGACAGGAGACTGCGTCAAGTACGAAATGAACCACTTGTATAGTAAAGGTGCATAACAAACTATAGTTCCACCTCCTTTAGAAGTCCTATTATGAATGGAGAAATAAGTATCACCGAGTGTAGCGGTAAATTCATGACCACTGAGCTATTGGTTAAATCAACGTCAATAAAACCAGAGTTGCCACCGCACTTTTATTATTTCCAAAGGAAAAGGAAGAAAGTACGAACAAAACCCAAAAGTAAGAAGTTTTCAAATCAAAACTAATAAAATGTCAGAGATTACAAGTAAGGGGGTTGGTTACACATAGGAAAGGTATTAGTATCCTAAGTGTCCTAGGTACTCCTAGGGAGCTCTTTTTGTGTGCAAGTGTTTTAGTTGAAAAAGATGTTTGCTAAAAACAATAGAATGAGGGGATGAGAAAAGAACTCATTATTTACATTTTTGTGTTTAACAAGACCTTCATTCTTATGCCTACGTACCAACATAAAAAATGAGGGATCAAAACCTCGTAGTTCGTGGTAAAAATTTCAAAGATGTGGGTGGATTGATTTTAACAAAAGCTTAAATATCTTTTGTTATCAAAGGGAGAATACTCAACCAAACATCCATCGATAATGAGAGCTTTACAACATTTAAGAGGGAGGGCTCCAACTTGGATTCAATCAACAATATATGCTACTCACCCCTAATAAATAGAAATACTACAATCAATATATCATGGAATGGGAGAACTGTATCTCAATCAAAGATAACTCAAATCTAAATGCTCTCTTTTGAAAAGTTTAAAAGAAAAAGGCACAAAATGGCGAAAAGGTTTATATGAGATTGTTAGTTATTTTTGTGTTTTGAAATTAAAGTCAATATGGTTAAGTTCATTTACAAGTTTGATTTAAGAAAATGTTTTTAAAATCAATGTCATAAGGCCAAGGTTTCTACTCATTAAAGCAAGTCTAAGTTTGAAATCACAAGCAAAGAAGGTTTTGAAAATAATGGGAGGGGGGAGATTTTGAAATTAAAAAAGTGTGAGGAGATAAAGAGACTATCCTAGACAAGATTTAAAAGTTTAGAGTTGAAAATATCTAACCAATGGGAAGCGTCCACAAGATAAGAATGTCAGATAGAAACCCATTTTATTTGGACTTTCAAGCAAGAAACATGCATAATCATCCAAGAAATTAATATGAAGACCAAATGATTTCAAATAAAGATAACTGAACATCCAAGCAAGCACTCCAAAAGAAAGCAGTCTTCATTGTCTTTCACATGTTTCAGATGAATATCCCTTGAAGCAAAACTCACAAAGACAATCATCAGATAGAAACAATAAGATCAAAATAACAACTTAAGCACAAAGAAAAAGTGAGCAACAGATAAACCAAGGGGAGTCTCATGCTGTATTAGATGAATGGCATTGGCCAAGAAAGACCTCAGATAATTGCATTGGCCAAGTCTCCATAGCACAAGGATGTTGCCTACTCTAAGTCCAAGGATCAGATCAAGTCACAGACAAAGGCTCAACAGTCCACCAATCTATTTTTTAGGGTTTTTATTTTTATTAAGTATTTTAAGGTCCTAAGACCATCAAACAAAAGAAAATCACAAGCACAATATAATATAAGCACAAAATATGGCTCAAGTGAGCAAAGTGAAAATGACTGAAACATAAACAAGTTGCATGAATGTAAATGGAAATGAATGATAAAATGCATAAATTTAAATTTCATTAAGGTAAAGGAAATTGAAAATAAAGCAATAATAAAAATATGTTAGTGAATGTTAGTCAAGAAGAAAATTGTTTAAGTCAATTTTTTGGAGAACACTCAACCATCCACTCACAAGCGTGACGATATGAAACTAGACATCAATCATGAGAAAGGCTCCAACTTGGATAAATCAACAAGTATGCCACTAGCTCTCACAAATGGAAAATAGGTACAACCTTCACACAATACCATGAGGAATGAGAGACTTACAATCTCACTTACAAAAATGGTATGACTTTGGGATAAATTTAGCTCTATGTTAAGAAATCGCAATTGGACTTATGTAGAAGTCACAACTATTTGAGGATGGGAAATAATAATATTGGTGTTAATGCATGCTAGAGACAAGGTATGAAAACCAAGCTCCTAAAGCATACCACGCACAAAAATAAAAGGGGATGAACATATCTCAATCAAGCTCATGTTGATTCATCTGACACAAGGTCATTGATGAATCAACTAGCATTTTGATCAAGGGATAAATCTCACTTGATCAATAATATCCATTCATCTTGAGGGATGAAGTTCAAACTTCATCAACCCCCTAAATCCAATAGTATTGATCAAATTGAAGTCTAATTCAACAAAGATCAAGGCCAAACAAAAGATGAGTCAACACAAAGTCAATCAAATGGCTCAACAAAATTTTAAAACAACTAAACAAATTAAATTCAAATTTTAAATGAAGAAATATAATTTTTAAAAGGGGAAAAACCTAAAATCCCTTCAACTCACGAAATAAATGTCCAAGGGATTTATCATAGATCAAACAAGGTCAAAGGACCTTAGACTAATTTTTTGGCATTTTTTAAAAAGTCAGAAGTATTTAAAATCAATTAAAAGTAAGTAAGAAATCATTAAATTTACTAAAAATATCATATCCAATCCAAAAAAGTAATTTTAATTCAAAAAATTGAATAGGAAATTATATGAAATTTTTTGGTGAAAGTCCTATATTATTTAGATTAAAATTGAATTTATAATGAATTTAATAAGAAAATGTCTATTTAAAATATTAAATCAGAAAATCAAATAAGTCAAAAAAAATGAGGGCCATCAGATCTCCCTTATTAATTGAGTTGGAAGATTTGATGGCCAAGCGCGTGTTATCCATGGCGCACCCTAGTCAACGCGCATGTACACTTGGTATTCAAGATCAATGAATGAGATTATAACATGGACATGGGATCAGACTGCTTGGACAATGCCAACGCACCACTGGAGCCCTAGCTCCGGTCGTCTTCTCTGGTCACCCTCACCGGACTAGTCATGATCAAAACCTCACCAAAATTAATGGATCATATACTAATTTAAAGACAAAATCACGAGGAACTCGAATCTGACCTCCAATTTCTTCAACTCTCACTATATAAAAAGATATGTGGAGTTGAAAAATGAAGCATGCAAGCTGAGTTGCTTCGATTCATCCTCAAAGCAACTTAATTTTATTACCTACATTGGTAGGGCTTCAGGCAAGCAAAAATCAAGCAAAATTATGGAGAAATGAGAGAGAATCGAAGGCTTAAAAATCTGGATAAATCACCTTCGGGTTGCATTGTTTACGCTTGATCTCGATGAAATTACCAATGGCCTTGCTTCCTCTTGCTTGCAGAAGATGTTTGAGATGAAAAAGATTGTGAACTCGATTTCAAAGAAATCTTCAAGGTTGTTCTTTCAACGGAGGTTAGGGGAAATGAAGGGCAGAGCTTGAGCAAGGGTCCTCAAATGATGAGGCAATGGCAATGTATTTATAGGCTCTTGAATTCATTTCCACACCATTTGAAAAATTGGCCAAAAATAGCAAGTTGTGTGCATGGGTGCATGGCCATGTGCTTAGGCCTAAATAACGATGCAATCCACTCCAAATTCATGCATAATGGATGCTGAGATCATAATATGGAAGCATGCAAAAGAGATTAACATTTGAGTTCAAAAGTTGCCAAAACAAGCCCTCCAAAGGAACCATGCGCAAGTCCCTCAATTTTGATCCAAATGAAATGATCTTGGACTTTTTGGAAATCTAGCATGAAGAGTAACAACTTTTATGTTGGAATGTTTTCCATTTGAAGCTTTTAACTTGATTAATTCTGACCTTGAAGTTGGAGGAATCAAACATACTTGAAAATTTTCTAAGTTAAAAGTCAAATGACCCCTTTTTCCACCTTGATTAACTTTTGCTATGAGCTTCAAATTACTTTAGTTCCATATTCACAGTTGTATATATTTCAATTATCTTAAATTTGGTCACAAATGTTACACCATTTGGATCTTGCATGATGGAGTTATGGATTTTAGAAATAGAGGAAAATTGTTTGTTCAATGATGATGGCCAAAATGGACCTATAATGTTTCCTCATGGCACATGACATTAAAAGTGAAATTTGACATTTCTAAAAGAATATAAGTTGAAGAAGACATATTCAAATTAATCATGAAACTTGTATCATCTTCATATCATAAAATTTGAGCAAGGTATGGTTCCTGGAAGTTGACCTTCCATTTAGGGCACTAACAAAATGACATATAATCTTTCACCATAAAAAATGACTTTCCATGCAAACTTAACTCTTGATGCCAACATGAAAGTTGTTTGGAATGTCATAAAGAGTTACTTTGATATTTGAATCATTTTTATATGACAAAACTTGTAGGAGATAGGGTCTAGGGAACCCTAGATTTGACCAATTGACTTTTCTGGTCAACCTCCTTGAACCAAATTGCAAACTTAAAGTTCCTTTAATCTTTTGGGATCATGGAGGATCATATATGCTTAAGATGTAGTTCAATGAAGTATCCCATGATATCCTTGACCAAATGTTGAAGAAACTTGTTGAGAAAGGCACACAGGATACCCAAATGAATTAGGGCTTCCAAGACAAACAAGCTTCAAACTTTTGATGAATTCTTGATCAAAATAACAAATAAAGAACATGGGGATCCATATATGATGCTTTGAACTAATGTGGACCATTGCTTGCTTGATTCCTTGCACTGAGGGTCTCAAACCCTAGTTGTGAGCTTGATGAGGCATATGTGGATGCACACACTACCTACAAAAGAAACAAAACTACACTAGACATATTTTTGGTATTTTGGTTAGTAAACAAAGAAAATAAAGTATGATTCAATCAAATGGTGATATCTCCCAATGAAAACCCAATGAATGATAGGTGAAGAGGATACTAAGGTGTGATTCCAATGCCAATGCAAATATGATGAGATGGCATGGGGGATCTTAAGGTCAAAATTGGAGTCTTACACCGAGCAAAGTTGGAACCAGATTCCCGATCAAGAAGATCCTCATAGGATTAACATCAACAAAATTGTCAATGTTAGGAAATAAGACAAACCCATAGATGAGTAAGGAAAGAACAATCTTGAATGCTACCATGCTATTAGCATTAGAATTAGCAAAATAAAAGGCTTTTTGCAATAGAAACTTCGAAGTCAACCCTCTGATACCTCCTTGACAGTGAGATTAGCATCTATGTTAGGCTTCCTCAGATGAATGGCTTCGGCCATAACCCGAGATTCAAGAATTCCTTCCACCCCACTAAAAGGAACTCTATCAGAAACTGGTACACCCAAAAGATAAGCTTACTCCTCCATGGTAGGCAACAACTGATAATCAGGGAAAGTGAAACACCGGTAGACAGGATCATATAATTGAACCAAAGTACAGAGAAGAACATCCTTAATATCAGTGGATAGCACAAACAAAAGTCTTCCAAAACGGTCTCAGAAACCCTTAGGATCATCCATAAAAGATGTTATCTTCTTTAATTCTATGAGATCGGGACATCTTAAACTGTATTTCTGAGTATTTCTTATTCCAATATCCATGATCAAAATATCTGCGATGTTTGCAACAAGAGTCTCTAAGTTCCTTGAAAATTGAGTAAAATTTTATGAATTCCATGAGCGCATGATGCAACAATCACAAACAAGGTGACACAAAGCACACAAATAAGGGCCAAAGGTTCGGAATTACGAGCATGGAGCCAAGGGTAAGAACCAACCCACAATGTATGTACTAAGGATATAATCACCTGTAGAACAAGGTTCTAAAAATTTCCCAGAGTTGTAATTCCATCTTTTGGATATTATCGGTTTATACGACTACTCGTCCACCAATAATATTCTGAAGAGAAACTCGTCTGAGCGTAGTATCGCATAACAACTAATTCAATTCAACACCTGAAAGGACAAGATGGGTTAAGGGTTCTAAGGTCCTCATCTTCTCGGGCTCTCAGGTAGGAAAAAGTAATGTCAACTACAACTACTCGCGTGACATCAGTACTCCCAAAGGGGCCTCCACTGAGTGGGAGATCTCAAGTCAGCTTATTAAGGATTAATTCCATGTAATCCAAACATGACTATACCACCTTTCTATCATAAGAGTTCTCAAGTCCGGGTATAGGACTTATCTCACCACACAGAGATCACCAAGCACCAGACATAACAAAAAATAACAAACAACATCAAACATAGAATATACACCTAAACAAAGATGGGATTAACCCACTAGGGACTACTCCCCAGCAGAGTCGCCACTTTTCTGTAGCGGTGAAAATTTTGTGATTAAGCTATTGATTAACTTAACTCGCAAAGCAAGAGTCGCCACCGCGCTTTTATTGTTTCCAAAGGAAAAGGGAAAAAGTACGAACAAAATCCAAAAAAATTGTAAAAGAAAACTAATAAAAAGAGAGCAAGGGTTCGGGGGTTAGTTATGCAAAGGGGAGGTATTAGTACCCTAAACATCAATGGTACTCCATGGGAACCTCTTTGAAGATATATACATTTTGGTTTACAAAAAGGGTTTTGTTTGTTAAAATATTTGAGAGATAAGAAAAGAATAATTTTCATTATGATTTGGTGTTTGCCAAGACTTTTAAAGTCTTATGCCTACATGCCAACAAAGTTCAATGAAGGATCAAAACCTCGTAGTTCATGGTAAAAATAACAAAAGGAGTTTGTTTTCATTCATTTTTACGGGAAAGACATTTTGTCATATTAAGGAGAATATTCAACTAGTCACCCACAATCATGAAAACTTTGTATCATCATGAGAAGGGCTTCAACTTGGATAAAGATCAACAAGTATGTCACTAGCTCCCACAGATGGAAAAGAATCATCATCAATACCATGAGGATAGGAGAATTATAACTCAATTATGGAAATGACTCATGTCTAAGGCCTTGAGAAAAAGTTTTAAAAAAAGAAGAAGTACACAAGGGTACAAAATGGTTTGAATGAGTTAGGCGCAGTTTCTAAGTCTTTTGAAATTAGTCTAAACATGCTTAAGATAGATTAACATTTATTAAGAAAAGGTTTGAAAATAACTTGACAAAAGTCAGGGTTTATTGAAAAAGTGGTTCAAGTTAAAACAAGAAGGTTTTAAAAAAGAGAGAAAATTTTGAAAATTAAAGAAGGGGGGAAGGAGAAGAAGAAACTATCCTAAAGAAGTAAAGTAAAAGCTAAAGAAGAAAGATCTAACCAAGAGATAGCAACTTTAGGACATAAGTCAAGCAAGAATTCACTCCTTTGGATTAAGCCTCAAGTAAGCAAAATAAGCAAATAGTAATCCATGTATCAGATGAAACTAGAGTAACCAATTCAAGTCTTCCAAAGGAAATCTCAACTCAAAAGCATCAGATGAATTTCAAGGTCTCGGGTCACAAGTCCCAAAGCAAAGGTCAAGATCCTAATTCTAAGTCCATAACTTCACAAAGATGCCAAATATTGTAACAACAAGCCATGAATCAGGATAATCAAGTTTCTTTTTAGGTTTTTTCTTTATTAATGTCTTATTTACAATTATATAAAAGAAAGGTCCAAATGGACAATGAGGAAAATGACATAAACATAATTAATATGATATGAAATGATAAATATAAAGCATAAAGTAAATGACATAACAAGTAAAGGCATAAAGGTAAATGACTTTCAAGTAAAAGTTAATACAAGTAAAGTGTTAGTAGGTGATGTTAGTAATCAAAGATAAAAAGATGTTTTGGTCACTTTTTGGAAGAAAAAAAAACTCAACTATCCACTCACAAGCATGAAAATATGAACCTTATACATCATTTATAAGAAGAGATCCAACTTGGATAAAATCAACAAGTATGCCACTAGCTCTTACAAATGAAAAAGGAGCAAAATTTTCACACAATACCATGAGGAATAAGAGACTTACAATCTCACTTATAAAAATGCCATTGCCTTTGGGACAAATTAACGCTATGTTAAGCAATCATAATTGGACTTATGTAAAAGTCACAACTACCTGAGGCCGGTCAATAATAATGTTTGTGTTAATACATGCTAGAGGAATGATATGTAAATCATCCTCCTAAAGTTATGCCACACAAGAAAAGAAAATGAAAGGGGATGATCAAGCACAAAGGTTAGGAGGATGGTCCATTACTTCAATCCACATTTCCTGACACTTAGGACAAACTTATGCATCAATCCAAAGTACCTTAAATGATTCATGATCACTTAGAAGGTAGATTTGAAATCATGAAAAAGATGGACACCAATCCATCCAATTGATCAAAAGAAAAGAAAGGGATGAAGATGAAAAGGGATAAAAGAGGTCACACCCAAATTGAATCACAAATTTGATCAAGTCATTATCAAAATCAATCATCCATTTTGGTGGATTAGGGTTTTCACCCCATCAACATCCAAGATCCATTGAGTTTGATGAGACTTGAAGTCAAAATCATCATGATCCAAGGCCAACAAAAATTCACAAGATCAAACAAATTAAAAATGCTATTAAAAGAATTAAAAATGCATTAAAGGTGTTTTTTAAATGATTTTTAAAATGAAAATAAAATGGAAAATCCACAAAGTCCTTCAAAACTCCAAATAAATGGCCAAGAAAATTATGAAAGGTTGGAAATAAAATGAGAAATATACAATAAAATTTTCAGAATTAAAAGATAAAAATCATGAAAAATAGAAAATTAATGAAATAAAATGTGAAAAAATAAAAATCAGATGAAGAAAAATGAAAGAGAATTTTAGAAATTATTTTGGGATTTTTTTGGAAAAAAAATGAAATTACTACGAATTTTTAAAGAAAAAAGTAATTTAAGATAATAAAAGAAAAATAATTAAAATCAGAAAAAACCAGGAGCGTTGGATCATGCCTCATTAATTGACGTGGCAGATTCAACACTCTAAACGATTAGAGACACGATGGAACACGCTGCAAACCAAACACAGGATCCAGTTTGAATTTAACCAATCAAAACATTCAAAATTCCAACGTGTGTGGTCCAAACTCAAACCACCTGAGAAATACTTCGGTCATCTTCTCCGGTGAGCTTTCACTGGAGTTTCATCATTTGGTAACTTCAGAACACAAGGCCACCGCCATTGTGATCCTCTTCTCATCCCAAATTCAACCTTATACTTCAAATTCAATTATGTGAACTGAGCAAAGGGAATTTCAAAGAAGTTTCATAAACAAGCAAAACACGAAAAGTAAAATTAAATGATGAACACGATCAATCAACACCAGATAAGTTAGGGGAAAGCATCAGAGAGTGAAGGACTACATTGTGGTAACTTGTTTGAGTTCAAGTGATGCTCAGAACTACCTTGTCCAGATGGTGATCAGAAGTTGATGAAGCTCGATCTGGTTAGAACACTTCTTAAGGTCTCAGAGCTTGGGAATTGTTGCAAAAGCTTCAAAGGATGCCGATGGAGTTAATAGAATCAAGAAAATGGATTGAAACATGCTGAAACTCAAAACATGATAGTTGAATTTTCTAGAAAAAACTTCAAGTTGCAGCAGGGGTTTCTTGGATCTCAAAAGCTTGGAAATGAAGGCAAATGCATCCTCTATTTATAGGCAATGTAATTGGATCAAAATAATTGTGGAATGATGTTGAATTCATGCAAAATGAATTTGATCCAAGTGTGTGAAAAGTGTGACTTGAAACACATCAAAACTTAGCCAAATGATGCGTTTTAAGTGTCAATTAACTTCTGGAGGTTTGATTAAACATGTTTAGGACCAAAGCACTTGCTAATTTGGCTTGGAATTGAGTTTAGTTATGATCAAATTTTGGGCAATGGTGATTTCTTCAGTTTCAAGTTACCATGTTTAACTCAATGGGGCATCCTATTCAAGAGGCTTTTTTATCCGATTATTTTAGCAATGCGTTAACATCATGGCCAAGATTACAATGAGCCAAGAAAGCTTGCATTTGGATTCTTGAGCACAAAATTATGGTGTGTTGAATTTGGCATAAAATATTGGTTCCATAACTTAGAAAAATTTGGATGTTTCATGGCTGAAGATGACCTATAATGTCCTAATGAATTCCATGGTCTTCCAAGCATAATTTGACCTTGGTCCTTGAAGCAAACTTTTTCGATGGAATCACAAATGACATTGTGCAAAAAGAATCATCTCCAAATGTTGAAAATTGAAGAAGTTATGATATTTCAAAGTTGGTACAAAGTCACCTGAAAGTATGTCAAATTTCACTTAGTCCAAAAATGACCTATAATGTCTCCAAACTTTTGATGATCCTCTAAGCATAATTGGCTCTTGTCATGTAAATATAAGTTGTAGTGGATGCTTAGAAGAGTCACATTAAAAAAAAGGGCATTCAAAAATGTTTAGAATTAACGGAGTTATGATCCTTGGAACTTTGACTTCAAAATATTAACTTTTAGGTCAAACCTCTTGGAACAAGCTTGTGCACTTGGACTTTCCTTGCATTTCAAAGCACATGGATGATCATATGAACTCATGATAAGATATACTTGACCACCTCTTTAGTAAACATCTCAAATCTTGAAGTTGCTTGTTGAAGAAGGCATGGAAATAAACACATGAACCTTTGACTTTCTTGAGAAGTAAGCCAACAAGCTTTGGGATGCTTTTGACTTGAAAAGCTATATATTTCATAATAAAATTAAGAGAAACAAGACATATTTTTGGCATTTTGATTAATCTTTAGATAAATAATGAATCAAATAAACACAAAGGTAAACAAATAGGTGTTTGGTGATCCCTGCAAGAAGCAAACCCAAAGATGGATAGGAGGGATCAAGATGTGACCTTGCTTGTATGTAAAAGAGCAAATGATATGTGGGATATTAGGGTTAAAAATTAGGGTATGACATATGTGATCATCCATGTACCTTAAAATGCAAGAAAAGTCCAAGTCCACAAGTTTATTCCATGAGGTTTGACCAAAAAGTCAACATTTGAAGTCAAAGTTCAAAGAATCACAACTCCTTCAATCATCAACATTTTTGAATGCTTATTTTTATATATGACTCTTCTCAACATCCTCTACAACTTATCTTTACATGACAATATCTAATTGTGCTTGGAGGGTCATCAAAAGTTTGGAGACAATATAGGTCATTTGTGGACTTAGTGAAATTTGACATATTTTCAAGTGACTTTTTCTCAACTTTCAAGGATTATAACTTCTTCAATTTTCAAAATTAGGCTGATTCTTTTTGCACAATATCATTTATGGTTTCCTATACAAGTTTTCAAGGGTTAAATGAAAATTATGCTTGGAAGGCCATGGAATTCTTTGAAACATTACATGTCATTTTCAGCCACTTGGGACTTAGACTTTTCTAAGTTACATGACCATGTTTTCGTGACAACTTCAACAAGCCACAACTTTGTACTCAAGCATCCAAATTCAACCTTTCTTAGCACTTTGTGATCTTTGTTATGATGTCAACACATTGCAAGAAGAATGGGATCAAAAAGCCTCTGGAGGAACTGAAGAAATCACCATGATCTGAATTTTGAATTTCACTAATCTTAATTTACAAGAAAAACTACCACGCGTTTTGAACCTAAACATGTTTTCCAGAAGTTAATTGACTCTTAAAACGCATCATTTAGATGAGTTTTGATGGATTGGAAGTCACACTTTTCTCACATTCTGATCAAATTCATTTTGCACAAATTGAGCTTCATTCCACACATATTTGGATCCCAACACATTTCCTATAAATAGAGTAACGTATTTGCTTCACTCTCAAGCTTTTGAGAGCCAAGAAGTCCCTGTTTCACTCTGAAATTTTTCTAGAAAATTGAACTATTGTATTTTGAATTCCAGCTTGTTTCAATCCAAATTCTTGATTCCATTAGCATCTTCGATCTTCTTTAAAGCTTTTGTAACAATCCCCAAGCTCTAAAACCTTCTAAAGTGCCCTGACCAGATTGAGCTTCATCAGCTTCTGATCACCATTTGGACAAGATAGTTCTGAGCATCATTTGAACTCAAACAAGTTACCACAATATAGTCATTCACTCTCCGATGATTTCCCCTATCTTATCTAGTGTTGATTGATCGTGTTCATCATTTAATTTTATTTTTCATGGCTTGCTTGCTTATGAAACTTCTCAAAAATTATCCATGCTCAGTGTAGATAAATGAATTTTGAGCATGAGGTCGAATTCGTGATGAGGAGGCGATCGCATTAGTGTTAGTCTCGTGTTCTGAATTTATCAAATGATCAAACTTCGATGAGGGATCATCGGGGAAGATGACTAGAGTGTTTCAGGTCATCTGAGTTTGGCCATTCACAATGGCAATTTGAAATATTCTGATTGGTCCATTTTGAATTAGATCTCGTGTTTTATTTTTTGCTAATTTCCATCGTGCGCCCTAGCCTGAGAATTGTTGGGTATGCCACGTCAATTATTTATAAAATGCATAGAAAATTCATTTTGTATTCAAAAAATACCAAAATAATTTATAAAATTCTCTTTTATTTTTCTTCATCTGATTTTTATTTTTCCACATTTTATTTTCTTGATTTTCTATTGTTTTATGGACTTTCTCTTTTCTCCCTTGTTTTAATTGGGTTAAAAATACTTTTATGCATTTTAAAATTCAGAAAATTTTATTTTATGCTTCTTATTTTATTTCCAACCTTCCATAATTTTCTTGGCCATTTATTTGGTATTTTGAAGGATTTTATGGATTTTCTCTTTTATTTCCCTTTTGAAATTGATTTAAAAAATGTTTTTGATACATTTTATGTTTGTTTGACCTTTGTTGACTTATATTGGCATTGGATCTTAGTTGATTTGATCATAGGTCTCATCAAATTCAATGGATCTTGGGTGTTGATGGGGTAAAAACTCTAATCCACTAAAATTGATGATTGATTTTGTTGATGACTTGATCAAGCCTTTGATCCAATTTGGATTTGTTCTCTCTTGTCTTTTTCTTCTTCATCTCTTTATTTTCCTCTTAATCAATTGAATGGTTTGTGTCCATCTTGTCCATGTTTGGATTGGTTCTTGATGAACTTTCATCATTTCAAACTACCTCATAATTGATCATGGATCATTTAAGGTAATTTGGATTTATGCATAAGTTTGTCCTAAGTACTATTAAGTATTGATTGATGTAATGGACCACTCTCCTAGCCTTTATGTTTGATCAATTCTCTTTTAATTTTTTTGTGTGACATAGCTTTAGGAGAATAATTTACATATCATTTCTCTAGCATGTATTAACACAAACATTATTATTGACCGACCTCAGATAATTGTGACTTCTACATAAGTCCAATTACGATTGCTTAACATAGCGCTAAATTTGTCCCAAGTAAGTTTTATAAGTTAGATTGTAAGTCTCCTACTCCTTGTGGTATTGTATGAAAAATATTGTTTCCTTATCACCTACGAGAGATAGTGGCGTACTTGTTGATTTTATCCAAGTTAAATCCCTTCTCATGGTGATGTAAAGATCCATATTTTCATACTTATGGGTGAATAGTTGAGTGTTCTCCAAAAAATGACAAATTTCCTTTCCATTTTTTATTACTAACATCATTTACTAACATATTATTGGATTACCTTACTTTAATGTCATTTATCTTATGCTCTTTATTTCTTGCTATTTACTTTATGTTTTTATTTTAACATCTCATATCATGTTTTCTCTTTGTCCACTTAGACCTTTGTTTATGTCTATGCTCTTTTTCTTTTGTCCATTTGGACTTCTGTTTTTTAAAAGACATTAATAAAGGAAAAACCCCTAAAACATTTTGGTTCTCTGGATTCATGGGCTTGAGGTTACTATCTTTGGCATTGTTGTGGAGTTATGGACTTAGAACTAGGATTTTGACCCTTGATTTGGGAGCTTGTGATTTAAGACCTTGGAATTCATCTGGTACCTTTGAATTTGGACTTCTTTTGAAGACTTGGCTTGGTTACTTTGGTTTCATCCGATACATGGTTTATTCTTTGTTTATTTGGCTTGCTTAAGGCTTAAGCCAAATGAGGGAATTCTTGCTTGACTTATGTCATAAAGATTGCTATCTCTTAGTTAGATCTTTCCTCCCTAGCTTTTACTTTATGCTCTAGGATAGTCTCTTATTCTCTTCTCCTTTTTTAATTTTCAAAATCTCCTATCTCTGTTCAAAGATTTCTTGTTTTCAAACTTGAACCACTTTCTTTATAAACCTTGACTTTTGTCAAGTGATTTTCAAAACCTTTTTCTTAATAAATTCAAACACATCTTAAGCATATTTAAACCAATTTCAAAAAACTAAAAAAATACATAATTCATTGAAATTATTTTGTGTCCTTTATGCACTTTTTCTTTTAAAACTTTTTCTCAAAGTTTAGACATGAGTCATTTCCATAGTTGAGATCTAATTCTCTTATCCCCGTAATATTGATGGTAATTCTTTTCCACCTAAGAGAGATAGTGGCATATTTGTTGATCATTATCGAAGTTGGAGCCCTTCTCTATGATGATGTAAAGTTCTCATACTTGTGGGTGACTAGTTGAGTGTTCTCCTTATACACATATGACAACCACCACATTCATCTACATTAATTCACTAATCTATATCAACATTTATGCAAGCTCACAATTTATCAACAACTAATCGTGTACTCATTCGATAACATTCAGAGCATATTGATTCTCACCCCAATACATAAAACATCATAAAACAACATCAAATAATTATCGTGTTCAGAAACAACACTGAAATCCGCATCGAAACGTTAAAACAGGCCGCATAGACCATGATGGTCTGTTTTCAGGCCATGACGACCATCATGGAGATGATAACCTAACTGTTATCTCCTCACATCACTCGTCACCATTCAACCTGATTCGTCATCCCTCAACAGAATCCAAGGGTCTTCCCGTCACGCAGGTGATGGTCATCACCCCTGGGCAGAACACAAAATGCGTTTTTCTGCCATTGACATTCAATGCATCCAAACTCGACTATAAACAATTCATACATAATTATATCATATTAATAGGTTGAAATCATACAAATTAACATTTAATTTCATCGTTTAACCAATAATTCACACACATCAACAATGGCAAAATAAGAGAAAAACCTAGAGGAGAATTAAGGTGTCCTCACTACCCTTTCATGAAATTAACACTCTTAATTGAGTAGTTTTCTCCCCTTACCTCAGAATTCTAGAAAAAGAACTCTAGATATGGTGATTTTATCCTCCCTTAAGCCATTTTCTTCTCTTTTCACTTTGCCTATTTTTCTCACTTCTGCAGTTTTTACGTATTAGTGAAACTGGATCCCCTTTCTCTTCCTATTTATTCTAACCTAAAATTCATATTTCTAATAACTTCACCTTGGACCAACTTAATTTTATTTCTCACCACTTACACCATAACTTCTCATAATTCCATTTTCCACCCAAATCTCATTATTTGTCATTTTCTAATTATTTAGTTAATATTCTACTATTTTAATTAAATAAACTAATTAAAATTATAATAACCGCAAAATACCACATAACATATTTTATCATCAAATAAATAATTTAAAACATATTAAATCATTTAAATTATTAAAATAAAGCAACAAAACTCAATTGAATAAATTAATGAATTTGGGGTGTTACATTCCACATCAGGAAAAAAAGTGGTGTTGTGAAATAGTTGTTGAGTTGCTGTCACCAATATACCGTACACAAACATTTTATATTTTCTCTCCATCTGGAAAGTGTTCAAGGAATTAGAACTATGTTTTGGGGGAGGGAGGGGGGAGAGTTTTGGAAAATGTTTTTTTAATATAGAGAAATCTTTATCATTTTTTGAAAAAAGGATTTTGCATAGAATGATAAAAGAGTGTTTATCATAACATATTTTTAATTTTTATAATACTATAATAACATAAATTATATTTGAATAATTTGTCCATACCCTCCAAGTTCCTCCAAACTCCTCCTCCAATATAATTTTTTAGGTCCTCTAAATTATGAAATTTTGGTTTTTAAATTATAAATAAATCCTCCAACACCCTCCTTACCTATATCCTTATATCCTTTTCACTCAATCATTCCCTTTGTTTAAAGCCATCTTCTCCCTTTCCATTCAAACTCCCAAAAAATATCTAGGAGTATCGGTTGAGGAAGATCCACAAACCAACAAACTTGAATCACTTGTCTATACACTTTCTTATTTCAAGATTATTGCTAAAAGACTCTTATTCAATGAATCCAAGTATTGTTAAATATCAATTTTCCAATCATTTAACTTTATACATATTGGTATGACTATTTGGATTGCACACTAAATTATAGATTATAATATGTTGAGCATTGTTAGAACTTGGAACCATAAGATTGGAACCACAAGATTGTTACAAGTGATTATGATACAAATTAAACAATCAAATAACTAAAAAAACAGAACTCTTGGACTTGTAACCGATTATACTAAACTTGTAACTAGTTATAGCTGATACAACAAATAAATCCATTCGATGGTAACTGATTACACTAACCAGTTATGCCCATGATGATTCTTTAGTTTCTTCATCTTAGAAGTAATTCTCGCCCATTTGTAACCGGTTACACCCCCGTGTTAACCAGTTACAACACTTGAATTATTAAAAACTCTTAGCACACCATCTTAATTTAAGTGTTCTAACTCTTCCATGCCCATGCTCATCTAAAAAACTTTTGAACACATCATTTGTAACTCCCTTAGTCAACAAACCAGCCACTTGATATTCACTTCTACAATATTCCAATCTTGACTTTCCTTCACTAACAAGTTCCTTCAAGTAGTCAAACCTCATCTCAATATGTTTTCTCTACCCATGTGCAATTGGATTCTAAGAAATATTAATCATGAAAACATTATCAATCATAAGTGTAACAACATCACCGTCATTGTTTCCTAGCTCCTTCAATAGATTTATTAGCCACACGACTTGGCACACATATAAAGAAGCAACAATGTACTCGGCCTCACAAGACAAGAGTGCAACTACCGGTTCCTTCTTCAAACACCATGAGGTTGACGTTCTACCAAACATAAAGATGTATCCATTTGTAGACTTTTGACCATATTTATCTCCGCACCAATTGGGATCGATAAAACCGAAAAAATTTCCTCTTATGCCCATGTACACTTTGGGAAAGAAAATTCTGCATCCAATTGTTCCTTTGGCGTATCTTAGGATCCTCTTGTCTTCTTCCAAGTGAGACACCTTTTGTTTCTCCATGAATTTGCTCACAACACTGACACTAAACACCAAGTTTGGTCGTGTATTGCACAAATAATGCAAGGATCCAATCAGTATCCTACACTGAGTTAGATCAACATCTTTCTCATCCTCACTTTTTGACAACTGTAGCCTCGGTTCAACCGGAGTAATGGACGCATTACAATTCTCCATTTCACACTTCTTTAATATCTCAACTGTATACCTTCTTTGGTGCATGATAAGTCCCATTTTAGGCTTGTGGAACTCAATTCCAGGGAAGTATGTCATGAGGCCAAGGTCAGTCATTTCAAATTCTTTCATAAGTTCACACTTGAACTTAGAAATGCACTTTTTGTTGCTTCCCGTTATCAATAAGTCGTATACATATAGACAAAGGATAATTACTCTTTCACTTGTATCCGTCTTCAAATACACACCATGATCGGATACACATTTATTGAAGCCAAACTTATTTAAGAAATCATTTATCCTTTTGTTCCAATATCTTGGAGCTTGCTTCAAACCGTACATTGCCTTCTTCAACTTGTAGAACTTTAGCTCTCGGTTTCTCGCAAGAAAACCAGAAGGTTGTTCTACATACACCTCTTCTTCAAATGGCATGTTCAAAAATGCAATTTTGACGTTCATTTGATAGATAGGCCAATTTTTGTTATTCACAATACCAATAAATAGTCAATGGTTTCAATCCTAGCAACCGATGTGAATATCTCTTCAAATCCTATGCCTTCTCTTTGCAAGAGTCCTTTTCAAACTAATCTAGCCTTATGCTTGATTAGTTCACTCTTGGGATTTGCCTTCACTTTGAATACCCGTCTCACACCAATTGGCTTCTTTACGTTCGGTAGATCAACCAAATCCCTAATATTGTTCTTCTGAATATATTCCAGTTCCTCCTTCATAGCACAAATCAATTTTGGATCACTTAAAGCCACTTCCATTTTAATGGCTTCATATTTGACCATAAGTGAAAAATGGACGAAGTCACCATCATCATTGACTTAGTTATCTCGGAATAGCTCACAATCTTGGAGTCTTTGAGGTAAACCTCTTTGCCTTGTTGATCTTCTCACATTGTTTTCAATTCGAGCTTCGGTAACAAGCGTTTTTGCACTTCCAAATTCTGCAGAATCTAAATTTTTAAAGTTATAAACGGTTACAACTTTTACGTAACCGGTCTAGGATACTGTAGTTGCTTTATCTCGTCAAAAATCATGTCTCGGATGATCACAACCCTCCTGTTTGGTGAATCAAATAACTCATAACCACTAGTAAAGTGATACCCGACAAGTGTCACCATTTCTCCCTTAATATCCAACTTCTTTCTATGCTACGGAACCGAAAACTCTCAAGTGGTTCATATTCAGTTTGAACCTCAGCCACGCTTCCTCCCGTGTTACCTTTTCAAGCTTCTTTTTTGGACACTTATTCAAAAAATAGGCAGTTGTGGATACTCTTTCTCCCTATGACTCTTTTGATAAGTTTTCCCCCTTTAACATGCTTCTTACAATGTTCATGATCGATCAATTCTTCCTTTTGGAAACACCATCTTACTGTGATGTATAGGGTGTTACAACCTCATGTACAATCCCTTATTGATCACAAAACCTCTCAAAGTCTTTTGATACATATTCGCCTTCACCGTCCATTTTGAGCACTTTGAGCTTGTGAATGTTTTCCTACTCAACCATGGACTTGTAATTCTTAAACACTTCAAATACCTCATCCTTTCTCTTGATTAGGTATGTCATTATATTTCTACTATAATCATCGATAATGTGACAAAATATATATTGCCAACAATGAAATCTACTTGCATCAGTCCATATACACCCGAATATACCACCTCAAGGTGATTCTGAGTTCTACAACCTGCATCCTTGCTGAATTTACCCTTATGTTGCTTTTCTTGAACACATTCTTCATAAATTCCAGTCGGTATGTATATCAATGGCAACCCCGTTACCATTCTATTCTTTTGCAAGTCTTCGAGATCTTAGAAATTGAGATGCCCAAGACGATAGTCCCATATACACTCATATCGACTTGTTGTTGTAGCAATACATCTATGCTCCATAACCTTCAGCTCAACCTTGAAGGTTTTATTGGAAGCCATAGGAGCTTCAAGGACCAAAACCTCGTTTGCATTCATAACATGCAACCCCTTGTTTTCCATGTGAATCTTGTAACCTTTCTCAAGTAATTGGCCAATACTTAGAAGGTTACATTTGATTCATGGAATTTATAATACATATTTGATCAAGGAATGTACACCATCCTTTCTCATGATCTAAATATCATCGATCCTATCGGCCGCTAGAGTGGGATCATCCGTGAACTTCACTTTGTCGTTCATGGAACAATTGATTTTAACAAACCAATCCTTCATCCTTATCATATGAGTAGATAAACCGGAGTCTAAATACCATTCCTTGTGTTCACTGAACTGAACCTTTCAAACTCATTCATGACAGCCCATCAATTAGGTGAAGAATCGGTGAAAAACAAGGGAAATATTAGCCAAAAAGAAGAAGAAATACCCAAGAATGACTGAAAAATAGTCAAGTATGAAAGAATGATACTTGTAAGACCCCAATTTTGACCCTAAGATCCCTCATGCAATTTCATCATATGCATTAGCATTGGGATCACACCTTGGCATCCTACATACCCCTCTTTCATTGGGTTTGTTTTGGGAGAGATCACCAAGCACCATGTGATTGTATCATACTTGTATTTTATCATTTTTACTAACCAAAATACCAAAAGTATGTCTTTGTAGTTGCCTAACTCTTTTGTAGGTAGGGCATGATCCTCATTGATCTAACAAGTTCATACTTAGGGTTTGAGACCCTCATGACAAAGAGCACAACCATGAATTGATCCAATAATGGTTATGAGCATCATATATGAGTTCCATTTATCTCTACATGCCATATTGATCAAGTTGTCTTCAAGAGTTTGAGGGTGATTTGCCTTGGAAACCCTAGTTTGACAGGGTATCTTGAGTAAATTCTCCAACAAGATATCTCACAAATTGATCAAATTTATTAAGGGACACTTCAAAATTCATCATCTTATGCATATATGATCTACCATGGGCCAAGAAAGTCAAGAGAATTGAAGGTTAGCAAGTTGGTTGATGGTGGTTGGCCAGATGAATCCATCTGATCAAAACTGGGTCTCCCTAGACCTTATCTCCTACAATTTTCACCATATGAAAATGATTCCAATAACAAAGTTACTATAAATGACATTGCAAACAACTTTCATGTTGATACCTAGATCTAGTTTTGCTTGGAAAATCATTTTCTATGTTGAAACATTATAGGTCATTTTGTCTAAACCCTAATTTGAAAGTCAACTTCCCAAGGCCATAACTTGCTTTATTTTTATGAGATGAAATATTTCCAAGTTTCCCAATCAAATTCAAGATGTCTACTTCAACTTTTATCTTTGGAGTGGAAGCAAATTCAACTTTTATGAGCATGTGATATGAGGATACATTATAGGTCATTTTTTACCTATACCATTGAACAAGTGATTTTTCCAAACTTCAAAAATGCATAACTCTATCATTCTAAATCCAAATGACATGAAACTAGTGACCATTTTAAAGGTCTTTGAAATATGTACAACTTTGATGAAGACACTTTTCTCATTTGAATCTCACATGAAAAGTTAAGTAAGGTGGAATATTGCGATATATGGCTTGACACTTAGAAAAAATTTCAACATGTTGAAATTTCCAAACTTCCACCTCAAAATTCACCATGATCCAAGCTCCAAATGAAAAAGTGTTTAACATAAAACTTCTTCCTCTTGATCCAAGATTTCCAAAGAACCCAAGCTCATGCATTTTGGATGAGGTTTCCTAGGGCTGCGCATGGCTTTAACAGAGCTGCATCATTGGAGGAAATCAAATGTACAAACTTCATTTCACATTGCCTTGCCAATCAAGCTTCATTCAGATTTCAACATGATTCATTTTGGACCTTAATGCATTGCCTCATGGGCCTGTACATGCCCATGCACTCGTGCCATTCACATTGCTAAATTTGGCCAAATTTTCAAGTGTGCAAATATCACTCCCTCATGCTATAAATATATGAGCTCTGTGCTCAATTCAACCATACCTTACGCGCCAGCTTTGCCCCCCAATTCAAACCCTCTTATTCTAAAGGAAAACCTGAGAATTTTCAATTTGAAAATTGAGTTTGAATCTCAACTGTTGGAGATTCAAAAACTCCAGGATCCAAAGCCTTGCACCCTTGCTAATCACTTCCTGCAAGCTTCTCAAGTGTGATCAGATCGTGTTTGAAGCAAGCAACATCAAGTTCTGCACAGCATTGAAGGTAATTTTCAGAAAACTTCATCTCTTCGATTCTCACTCAATTTTCATCAATTCTCTTGGATCTTTGGTTGTCTGAAGTCCTACCAATGTAGGCAAGAAGATTGAGTTGCTTAGAGGTCAAATCGAAGCAACTCAATTGACACACCTCAAAATTCAACTCCTCATATCTTTCTATATACGTGGAGTTACTTAAAATTGAGGTGATATTCGTGATCTACACCATTTTATCTTTCAGGTCATGCCCTCCTTTTTCATTTATGTTATGGTGATGAAAGAACCAGTCCGGCCAGGGTCATCGGAGAAGATGACCGACCTTTGGCTCCGGCGATGAGCTGGAAGTGTTCTGAGCCATTGGATGGATTTAAAATGTTTTAATCAGGGACGTAGCTTGTAATGACCAAGTGTGTGGCACGCTGACTAGCGTGTACCATGGAACGCGCGTTTCTCACCACTTGATATGCCACCTCAATTTATGAGGCAGATCAAGTGGTCCACGTTTTTTGCTATTTTCTGATTTTTTTATTTTAATTATCTTATTTTCATTAATTCATATTAATTTTAATATTGATCCAAAAAATATGAGAGTTTCACTAAATAATTTCAAATAATTTCCTCTTTCATATTTTGAATTAAAATTATTTTTTGGATCATTATTAACATTTTTCATTATTTAATTGATTTTGTGATTGTTTTTAATTGTTTAAAAATACTTTTAAGTCTTTAAAAATTCTGAAATTTTTTCTCCAAGGTCCTTTGACCTATGATAAATCTCATGGCCATTTCTTTGGTGTTTTGATGAGGTTTTCGGAATTTGACAAACCATATTTAATTTAAATGTATTATTTTAGTATTTTTAATTTGAATAAATGCCAATTAATTATGTTGACCTATTGTGATGACTTATATAAGTTTGACTCTTGTTGTTGGGCCTTGGTCAAGGTTGATTTGACTTTGTCAAGTTAATATCATTGGATTTAGGGGATTAATGGAATGTACATTCCATCTCCCAAAATGATTGGATGATATTAATTTGGTAAAATTCCTCCTTTCACCAATTTGAGTTTTGATCCATTCCCCTCCCTCTTCATCTCAGTCCCATTCTTTATGCATTCATCTCATTTGGCCTATGATATCTCTAAATCCTAAGGCTAGTTGATTGTAAAATCAACATAAGTATGGATGAGATTAGGCCACCTCTTTTGCATATTCTTTTTGTGTGTGGTATGTTTCATGAGCATAGTCCATTATACTATGTCTTTAACATGAATTAACACCAAAATTCTATTGCCCGACCTCAAATAGTTGTGACTTCTACATAAGTCCAATTACGATTGCTTAACATAGCGCTAAATTTGTGACACAAAAAGGCATAACATTCTAGTTAGTGAGATTATAAGTCTCCCCTCTTTCATGGTATTGTGTGGAAACTTGGCCTTTTTTCCTTCCTTTGGAAGATGTCTTGGTTCAAGGATCCATGCTTGTGATAAGTGGGTTGAGTGTTCTCCAAAGAATGACTTAAAATGAAAAGCAAAGGCAAAACAATACTAACTTCTAACTCATTAACAACTAACATTTAATTTCAAGTCCTTTATTTTAATGCACTTTAATTTTTAAGCTCTGCTCATTTGCCATTATTCATACCATTCTAATTGTTTGTGTTAATGCAATTTTCACTTTGTCCATTTGAACCATATTGTGTGATATACCTTGTTTGTGTATATTTTTGTTTGTTTGTGTGGTCTTTGACCATTAATGTACATAATAAGAACAAAAACCCTAAAAAACTTTTGTGTGGACTGTTGACTTGATCTTGGACCAATTGGACTTAGAATCTAGGCAACGTCCCTATGCTAAAGGATTTGGCCAATGCCAACATTTGTGTAACCAAGTGCTTGCAATTTGAAACTTCATCTGATACATCTTTGAAGATCCCTTTGAGTTCATCTACAACATGATCATTATGAAGCTGTTATTTTGAGCCTGTGACTTATGGCATTATGGAATTCATCTGCTACATGGGCAAACTTGAAGAAGATCATGGAGTGGCTAAAGCTTGGATGTGGCTATCTTTATTTGATGCCTTGCTCTTCAAGTTAATATTGTATGTATTGTTTGTTTCTTGATTCTAATATCCAAGGGAACTTCGGGTTTCTATATGGCATTCTTGCCTATTGGATTGCTACCCATCGATCAAATCTTTTCAATTCTTAACTTTTAATTTTGTGCATAGGATTAGTCTATTCATCTCCTCTCCATCTATTTAATTTCAAAATCTCTTCCTCCTTTTTAAAAAAAACTTCTCTGCTTGAACTTGTTATTTTTCTAAATTTTGACCACTTTGCAAACTAGAAACTTTGGCCTTATGCCATTGCATTTTCAAACTTCTTTTCTTAATCAAACTTTTAAATGAACTTAATTATACTTGACTTAAACTTTCAAAAAGCCAAAAAGAACTAACTCATTCCAACCATTTTTAGGCCTTTGTACCTTTCAAACTTAAATTTTATTAAAAGCAATGCATTCATTTTGAAATTTGTATCACGAACTATGAGGTTTTGATCTCTCATTTTTATGTTGGTACGTAGGCACAAGTCTGAAGGTCTTGTCAAACAGAAAAATATAATTAATGAATTCTCTTCTCATCCCCTCACTCTATTTGTTTGTAAACATCACTTTGTACAAAGTACATATGCACACAAAAAAGGGCTCCCTAGGAGTACCTAGGACACTTTGGGTGCTAACACCTTCCCTCTGTGTAACCAACCCCCTTACATGTAATCTCTGACATTTTATTAGTTTTGATTTGAAAACTTCTTACTTTTGGGTTTTGTTCGTACTTTTTCCTTTTTCCCTTAGAAACAATAAAAGCGCGGTGGCGACTTTTGTTATTTGATGTCTTGCTTATCCATAGCTTGATGATCATGAATTTACCGCTACAAGACTTATTGAAAATTTTGGTGAAAAGAGTTTTTTTTAACGTAGCTACTAGAATAATCACGTGCACCATCACGAGGAATCACGTGGGCGATAGAGATGTATGAGTTACATCGCGCAATGCATCTATAATGCGCGTGATAGGCATTTTTTGGGCTTTTTCTGACCCGTTCTAAGCTCTTTTTAGGGGATTTTCAGCAATTTGACAATGTTTACAAATTTTGGATACTGAAGCACAATTTAGAGAGCACAAGTGGTGATTTTTAGAGCATTTGAAGCCATTGGAGGCCATCTCTTCAAGGGACTTATTATGTTATTTTCATCTTTCAATTATGGTATTATTTTCTGAATAATGAGTAACTGAGCTCCTCTAGGTTGGGTTGGGTTATGATGAATCTTATTCAATCTTGTTGGAATTATATGTGGGTTTGACTTTGTATGAATCCTTTGAATTATTATCTTATTCAGTTGTTTCTTAATCTTAATGCTTTTTATTTAAGATATTCTGTTAATCTGATAATGGACAAATAGGGATTACTGACCCTTAGCATATCTGTTGGACCTAGGGTAGTTGTTCTACTTACGTTGGTTGAATAGGGATAGGAGACCCCGAGTAGTGGCATAAGGAATTAACGTTATGTATATCGCCTAATCCTACTTATGTTGGTGGACTAGGAATAGGAAGATCCGAAGTGAGTAGTGAGTTATTTCATGAGGGATTAGTTATAGAGGTCTTGTATATTTGTTGTGAGATTATAAGGATAAGATTATTCATACAAGGCATCATACATCAATAAGAAAGGATAAGGGGATTCGATACATAACCTAATTGTCTTAATATTTCTGTTTTAAACTCGTAGTTTGTTTTTTCGTTCTGAAACCTGAAACCCCCCTCCATTTATTGTTTTCCTTTACATTGCACAATTGTTGGCTTGTTCGAACATAATCCATGTGGATTCGATCTTTTATTATCGTGACACTATCGGTACACTTGCCGAGAAGTCATCAAGTTTTTGGCGTTGTTGTCTGGGACTGTTGATATTTCAACAAGGCAACGTCTTTGTAGTTTTTATTTTTAGTATTTATAATGTTTATTTTATTTTCGTGTTTATCATAGTGCTAATGAGGTATTTTTTATTTGTGCATGTGCAGTTCAAGATCAATATTAATTCCATTTGATCTAGAAATTGAAAGAGCCGCACATGCTCTCAGAAAAGCAGTTAGAGAAGCAGCTCTGGATGAAAGAATATCAGAAGAAGAGAAACTATTAAGGTCTTCTAACTCTGAAGAAAAAGTCATCAGGGAAGTTGCATATCCCCTCACTACGGGGGACTAGTGTAAATGAACAGATGAAGGACAAGTTTCTAGAGGGTTTGTACTGACAGACCCTGCTAACTTTGATATCAAGAATTGTGTGCTTTCAGGTCTAAGAGACAATACATTTGAGTGAATTCTATTAGAGACCACGGATGTGCAAACCTTCTACAAAACTACTTCGATGTGCAAACCTGATGATGTCATGGATGACCAAGTAAAGTTACGGTTGTTTGGTTTCTCACTTATTGGAAGGGAAAAAGATTGGTTACTATGACTTCCAAATGGAACCATTCAATTTTGGAAGGAATTTGAAGATAAAT
Organism: Lathyrus oleraceus; assembly: GCF_024323335.1. NCBI lineage: Eukaryota > Viridiplantae > Streptophyta > Magnoliopsida > Fabales > Fabaceae > Lathyrus > Lathyrus oleraceus. The sequence continues at coordinate 444,230,176 of NC_066582.1, read as the reverse complement.
TCCTTGAAATATTTTTTACTACTACTCAGTTTACCGAGTGCCAAGCAGAAATTTTTAATTTTGAGCAGTAGGAAATTGAGTCACTTTGTGACGCTTGGGAAATATTCAAACTTTTGTTGCGCAAATGCCCAAATCATAATATGAATAATATGGAGCAGATGCAAAACTTCATCAAAGGTCTCAAGAGTCAAACTCGCATGTTATTGGATGCTTTCGTCGGAGGTACTATCCGCCAAATGACCAAACCATAAATAAAAGACCTCATTGAGAAGATGTGTATGAATGAGTACCGTTCGAAAAGTGAAAAGTTGGTAAAGCCTTAAACTATGGGCACGCTGTTGTACCCCAAAATTTACCATCCCATTTTCATCCTTTCACTAAACTCTTAAATTGAGAATCATTTGCATACACTCATGTTTCATTCATGTGCATTAACATTCATTCATACTTAGTAGTTGATCATTATAGATTCAAAGGTCTTAGCTTGCAAAGCTAGGGTTTGTGTATGGATGAAACCTTAGAGGTTTGGCTTGGATATTCATCTGATCATAGGGGGTGGGAAACCCTAATTGCTTGACCTTTGGAGCATAAATTCAACAAGGTTCCATCATGGTACTCCTCAAGGGTCTCAAACCCTAATTTCTTGGTGATTTGGTAGTGAGGCTTCATGGATATCCTTTGGGCCTTATCTTGACTTCTAAACCCTAGTTGAGACTCATATATTGAAGACTTGCTTGTAAAAGCATCCTAATCCATCCAAAGGCCTTGATTGAAGGGTATACCTCATCGAAACCTTAATCAGGGGGGATGTGGCCCTAAGGTGCCTTGTGGCTTAATTTTTCATCTGATGGCCTTGGAAACCCTAGTTTCTTGATATGGGATTGAAGATAACCCATTATGGTATGCCTTAGGGTATCAAAACCCTAATGTTGTTTCCTACTCATTGAATGGCCTCCAAACCCTAGTTTCATCTGGGTCTTCACCCATTGTATGTTTATTTCTCTTGCTTTATCAAGGTTATTCAATAACCTCTTGTTCATGGTTCATTCATGTTGATCACTTGGTTTTGTTTCCATTCATTTGTGCTTGAGCCCATGGGTCCTAACTTAAGTATTTGGTCCCACAACTTCCATTTTTGCTTCCATCCATGACATTTCAAATGCCTAGTTCATATCTTGTTTAGCCAATCAATATTTAGTCAATAGAATCCAAGTCCATTCTATGTCATTGTCATTGCTTGTTGTTTTGCCCATGAATTTTTGGGCTAGGCCTTAGTTCATTGCATATCTTGGTTTCTGCTGAGGTCTTTGGTTTATGATTAATGATTCATTCAAGTCATAATCATGTTCATCAGTCATGTTCAAGTTCTCATTCAAATTCATCAAAATTCATTCAATCTAAACATCAAATACATCATATCCATTCAAATTCCATGGCAAGATCATAATCAAAGTCATTTATTCAAGAACCAAGCTCATTTCGTTCAAAATACCAATATCATTCATTACACAATCAGACAAATGCATATTCCATGAGAAAAAAATACAAATTTTGAACTTTGACCAAATGTTGACTTTGGCCAACAGTTGACTTTTTGGTCAACTTTGACCAAAGTCAACCCAACCTTTTTTTTTCATACCAAAATCCCCATCCTAATCCTAACCCTTATCTTCAAATTCTATCTTGTTTCTTTGGATTGCCAATGGTAGATGGATACTTTAAATTCCAACTTTGATGCCATGAACTCTTTTTTAACCATTGTCCATTTAATGGCATACCTAATTAAGGGACATAGACCAAGCAAGATGCATGAAGCCATGACCTACATTAGCATGAAACAAGGTCATAATGGTACAGGGCAATAGGGCAAAGCATGCTGTAAAGTCAGAACTGAAGCTAGAAATGCATGATTCATCATGCTACATGTGCAGAAGCTTTGGCATAGCAGACCTGCAAGAGGTAAGTCAGAATCCAACTGCAACCATGATGCAGAACCAGTTCACTAGATCATGACCAAACTGCAACATAAACTCAATAACTGAACCAATCTACCAAGCATCACATTAAATCACTTCCAGAATGCCTAGAAGGGCTTCACATCACAGCAGAACAATACAAGTTGCAGCTAAATTGAACCTGCAGATGGCCCTAAAAGAGTCATACTTCAGAACAGTCAAAATACTCATAACAGACATGGCACTTTGCAAGATTAATGGACATCAACAAAACAATCAACAAACAGGGCCATCACATAGCAGTTCAACATCCATGGCAACAAGGCAATACATCAGTTCATGCAGTCAGTAGCAAGTAGTTAATCCAATACATCAATAACAAAACAAAGCCACAACAGACCTGCTAGCTGCTAACTCCCTACAACCCAACAATGCAGTCCTGCATCAAACACGTCATGGCAATGCAAATCATCAACTGCCAGCAAAATATCACAACCATAAGGCTAAAATTCCACGAGTCCTTAAGGCCATGAACTATCAACATCAACTTGTAGCAACCAATATGAAACAACAACAACAAGCAGCATAAGCTATCTAACAACATTCAAGTTTTTATGGCAACTCAGTCAAGCATTTATAGGTGATGGTGGGATTCACTTCTACAACAATGCATAGCTAACAAACTGCTTTTTTAAAATTCTGATCATATCAATTTAATTAACATCAAAATCCAATTGATTCATTAACAACCATAACATAACATTTTCTCACATTTCCACTAACTGAATTTCCAACAATCAATAACAGTCGAAGCAATTTTTAGCCTAACTAACAATCCCCTAACAGTCAGTTTAACTAACATTTCACTAACAGGGCAATGACAGTTCAACTTTCAACTAATCCTCCTTTGATTAATGTTGACTAACTAATGTACTAACTAACTTTAAATTCAATTCACTAACTGCATAACCGATGGCCAGTGTTAACTCTTCTAACAAACTTACTCATTGATTGAACTAACCCTAACCATTGCCCTAACCTTCAACAAAATTTTCCCGACTCTGCCCCATTCTGTTACAAGCTATGAACCATATAAATCAAACCTCACACACACACACACAAAGGGGATCGATCACAATACCGAAAACCTCAGAATCTCTGCATCATCTTCAACCACTCAACTATCACCACAAATCAGTCAGAACACATCCCTAGCCTTCTACAAAGTCCCACCATTGGACCTTGAATGAAGGTGTGCTAAAAATTCCATTTGGTCACATCTTCATCTTTACTAACCTCAACATCATCACTCAATATTTGATCCAATCATTGAACCGGCAAGAGAAATCAAAGGAAAGAAAAGGAGAAGGAGAAGAATATCCAGAATTTGAAAGTGAAGAAAGAGAGATTAGAATCAGTACTTAGAAGTAGAGCATGATTGTTGTCATTAGCTTCGAAGTCTTCGGCCAGGTGAACCTCAAACTTTTCTTCTTCTTCAGTCATGGTTGCTAGAATGTAGAGGAGAACTTTGGGAATCAAAGCCCCAATCCCTTGGGCTCTGATTCTTTGGGAGTAAGATTTAATTTAGGTATGTGATGTCAAGCTTCTTGAGGAGATCCAAGCGGTTAGGGTTCTAGGAGTAGAATTAAGGGAAATCAATAGGGAATTCGTGGAGAATGGAAGGAGACGAACAAGATGGTGGGTTCAATTTTGTATTCTGGTGGCCACCGTTGTCGGAGGCGATTTCCGGTGCGATGGCCCACGGTGGTGGTGGATGAACGTTGCCCTAAGTTTTGAATTAGAGACTAGCACGTTTTTTTGAATTCAATTTCATCCCACGTGCCTGTTGACTTGGAAGCTGATTGATTCACCATGTGCTCAAATTCATTGCCATATTTTGATGGGCTTACTGCATTGGGCCTAAGTTTGTTTTCATCACCATCATCCCAATTTACTTGTTCAACCCCCCTGCACCTGGCTGCATTTCTCTTTGGGCTTTGACACCTAAGCCCATACATTTTGCTTCTTGAGGGACACCCCGTACAAGGCTTGCACCCCCATATGAGCCCATTCCATTTTTTTGCTTAATTTTGTAAATGTTTTTAGTTTAATCAAATTTTAATTAATTAGTAAATTTTGTTAATTAGAATCTTGAGGTAATTAGCTTAGAATTTTAATTAGAATTAAATTTAGGATTAATTAGAATATTAATTGATTTTTTAGGATTTAGTTAGATTTCTAAATAATTAGGTTTTGGAAATTGATTAGAATAATTTTAGAACTTGATTAATTTTTAGGCTCTAGTTAGGATATTGATTAGGATTTAATTTGTTTCCTAATTGAATATTCATGTGAATTGACCCTTTTACCCTTATGGATTATTTATTTTGTATTAGAAATGCATGTTTCTTTAGGATTAAATTTGACTTAGAATAGTTAACTAGTTTAATCTTGTTTCTTTCATGAAGCTTCAATGATTAATGTGACCTTAATTGTGGCATGACCCTTAGTTAGGACTTGTACATATTATTAATCTTTAGATTAGGTTGTACATGATTAACCATACATTCTCAAATTAGTTCAAACCCTCGATTCAAGTTTATCAAAATCAATTTTGATTAACTAAATCCTTTGACCGTGTATAATCTCATAGTCTATTCAAGTGATCCAAAGCCCCTTGATCACTTGATAAGACTCTTTATGTAAGTTGTGGATCTCAAAGCCTCAAGCCCAGACTCTCGTTTAAGGCATCCAGTCATATCAAGTAGTGGACTATACAAGACATATCAAAGGTGTTTCTTCAAGAGCTTATCTATCAAGACTAAAATTTCGTGACATGAGCCTTAAGAAATAGAGAATGAATGAGAGTGGAGAATTCCATTAACTCATTCTGAATATCTTTGGGTATGGGACAAATGGCCCAGTTGCTCATTGTATTCACCTCTATTCATAGACTTTAGCACAATTTGAATCAAATGATTGTCAAAGTCTCCCTTCACAAAGCAACAGTGCAATAACCAGAGGTCTCCATCAACAAATTATCAATCATGATTCAAGTTGTATGCCATGATCCCTAAGTAACAAATAATGATGAGAGTGGAGAATTTATATCCTTATTTATGGTATCCTTGGGTACAGGACGAATGACCTAGATGCTCAAGGTATTCGTTTTTGTTCATAGAATTTAATACAATTAGAATCAAATGATTGATAAAGTCTTCATCATCATATAGAGCAGGAAAGATTCTTCTTCAACAACTTGAAAGTTATGAGAGAATTACATGCCACAAGCCTTAAGTAGTAAAGAATGAATGAGAGTGGAGAATTCTATTAACTCATTCTGAATATCTTTGGGTAGGGGACGAATGACCCAATTGTTCATCGTATTCTCCTTTACTCATAGACTTTAGTGTGGTTCATATCCAATGAATGACAAGTCTTCTTCATCTTCTATTATCATATAATCTCTCTTGCTTCAGTCTCTTTGTTGTCTCATGCAGGAAACCTCATGTCTCCTCAGCCATGGTTAGCCTCCTTGTCTCTTTGAGCAGCGATTTTTGTCATGTACAACTTGTAGTTAGCATAAACATGGATATAAGTCAAAAGCCAAAATAAAAGAGAAAATGCAGACTATCACAACATCAACACAACAGGATTTGTACATGGAAATGTTAAAACAAAATATCACACTTCAAAAGTAACCAAATTCATATCCAATTATGTCAATGAACAACAACTACTACAAATCCTAATCCAAAGCATGGGAAATCAATATAAATTCGAGTTTCTACAAATCCTTATGTAAACCTCCCTGTTGTATAATTGACTTTCGAACCTTGATATTCGTTGTGATGACCATATCTTATCCTTTCTTTTAGGGGTTTTATCGATATTTCCCCTTTCCCTCTTTGGGAATAAATAAATTTCGGTGGCGACTTTGTTCAGCCCATCCCGCGAGCGTGCGATTGCGCTTTACTTCGTCGTGTTCTCATTTTTCGAGGTGTGACACTGGTACATGCGGATGTGGCTGGAATATTTGAAAATTTTAAACAAGTGTTGATGTAGATGTTTGATTGGCTGCATTGTATGGTAAAACACTAGCTGAATTCTAATGTCTTGACTGATGTCATGACATGCTGTGGAGATGTTTGTTTGACTGCATTGTATGTTAGAATACCTAGCTATACTCTGATGTCTTGGCTGATGTCATGACATTCTGAGTAGTGTACTGCAGCATTAGCTAATACAGGATTCATTGAATGTCAAACTGGATGTTATGACATTCATCCCTGTCAGCAGATACTGAGGAATAGAACAGGTGGTGTTCTACTATAACTCAGTATTTGTTATCAGTCTGCTTATCAAGGAAATAACAGACTTGGCATAAGGCCTACTGTCTGAATGTCAAACAGGATGTTATGACATTCATCATTGACAGCATATACTGAACAATAAGCAGATTGGTTTTCTGCTACATTTCAGTATGCAACTCAGTCTGCTTATCAAGAGGATAACAGACCTGATGTAAGGCTCTATGTGTGAATGTCAAATTGGATGTTTTGACATTTATTAATGTACGCTGATACTGAAGTATGGACAGATTGGTTCTGTACAGTACAGCAAATTGTACAGTCTGTTTTCAGGAAAAACAGACTTAGCATATGGTTAATGATTTGGAAGTCAAACTGAATGTTGTGACATTCATTCCTGACAGCATATACTATATTGTAGGTTGTTTAGTTTTTCTGTTTCAGCATTTTTCTCAGGCTAAAATCCAGGAAACCAACAACCAAGCTACAATTAAGGAACCTAACAAATAGCCTATTTGTTAGCACACTAATATGTGGAAATTAGTTAGAATCCTATGTGGCATTATTTGGGGAGGTCTTGAGATATTTTAGGAACTAAATATGGAGATATTTTAGGAACTAAATATGGAGATATTGTAGGAACTAAATATGGAGATATTTTAGGAACTAAATATGGAGATATTTTAGGAACTAAATATGGAGATATTTTAGGAACTAAAAGATTGAAGACCTTGTTTGTAGCAGAAAGTTTCTGCTGATGTTTGTAACAGCAAAGAACAAGTTTGCTGCGATTTCTGAAGGCCCAAATCCAGTTGGGTGATTAGGTTATAAATAGAATATTGTAACCTAGTTTTTGTAAGCCTCCTAGAATGAAAATTTAGGGGTCTATGTGAGGTAAACCTCCCAACCTGTTGGAAGGTTACCATGTGTTTCTCAGTGTTCAAAGCTGAGAGTATTTGTAACTCAAAGCCTGTAGGCAAGAGTGATTTTGTTCATGAATGAAGCTGTGAAGCAAGTTCAAGTTGTTTAACATTACATTGTAATTGTAGTGATAGGAATGGAAACTGGAGGTTTCTATCTAGGAGTTCCTATGTATAGATTGCATTGGGTAGGGATTAAGTGAAGAGTTGTAAACGGGGGAGTTTAACTCTGAATTAATACTGCTGATAGTGGATCTTCTTCCTGGCTTGGTATGCCCCTAGACGTAGGTGAGTTGCACCGAACTAGGTTAACAATTGCTTGTGTTTTTACCTTCTGCACACTATATTTTGTCTGTTATAACTCAGTCTGGTTTTAGTCTATTTATGAAGGGAATAACAGACATGACACATAGCCTGCAATCTGAATGTCAAACAGAATGTTATGACATTCATCATTGACTGCTGATATTGATGGACTGGTTGATCTGTTACAGTTCACTCATCTGTAATGTTGGGACAGGTGATGTTCAAACCAATGTTGAGACATCATGCTGATAACTGGGCAGGATAAATAAACATAAGGGCTATGTTTGATCTCTACTGTGTGTTTGCACTAGATGGACAGAACTGGATGTTCTTCTTTCCTGTGTTTGCATTAGCAGATGTTGTAACATCTGTGAATGTGTGCATATGAGTAAGGGATCATAATTTATATAACTGTCTTGCTGTATTAGTAACAATGTTAGATCAGATGTCATTACTTGGATTATAACATCTAAACTCTGACTACACCAGAATTTTAGTTGAGACAACTTCATGTAAGTATATCTTTTCATGAAATTTTACAATTAATTCCCAAGTTTGCTAAGTTTTTGTAGGTATTGCTGAAAGGTGGAAATCAGAAGTTTACATAAGAATAACTCAACATGATAGAGGAAGAGGAGACGGTATAACCTTCGGAAGTTCCACCAAAGATGAAGGATACTAGGGAGTTCAACATCACTTGCACTATTGGTGGATTAAAAGACCCACATGCTTTATGTGACTTAGGATCGAGCATCAATGTCATGCCGTTGAGAAAATTTAAGGAATTGGAGATAGGAGAGATCATACCGGGCAACATGACATTCACATTGGCCGATTCATTTGTGACTCATCCATTTGGTATTGTACAGGATGTGCTAGTTCATGTTGATATTTTGACCTTCCTTGCATACTTTGTGGTGATTGACATAAAAAATGATTCTGAAGGGTCAGTGATTCTTATGCACCCATTATTGGTAACCGGGAAGGAAAAAACAAATGTCGATGCAGGTTAATTAATCTTGAAGTTTAATAAGGACAAAGTGATGTTTAATGCATATCAATGGACACCATATGTGGAGGATCTTGAGACATGCTATAAATTTAAAGAGAAAGGTAGTGAAGTTCACAATAAGATGAAAAGAGGAGTGTTCACAGGCGTAAGGGTATCCCGTGCGCTTGACGTGTTTTGAGAATGAGTCGTCAAACTAATGACGGAAAATAAGCGTTGGATGGGAGGAAACCCATCATTCTTTTACTAGTTTTTGTTTTGCAGAATTTACTTTAGTTTTATTCAAGACCATCCTAAAGAGAAACTAGCTACTCAAGAATAACCCTATCATGAAGATTTACATTGTTCTTAATAAATTTGTTTGTAACTGTTTTTTTCTCCAGATTTGCAAGTTCTAACTTTAGCATTGATTGAACACATGATCCAAGAAAAGAAATAAAAAGGGACTTGATCATAATGAAAGCAATTGATAACTCGAAGGAAAAGGAAGAGAAAAGAATTAAAGGACTTATACTCAACCTTCAGATACCTCATCTAGTAAAGTTTGAGTCTAAATAATTTCTAGTGTTCACTTTTCTTTCTTTTGAGTGTACCCATGCAATTTTATTTTATCTGGTTGGAATTATTTCCGATTAAGTTCTCTAATTTTGATTGACATACATTGAGGAAATTTTGTGTTTATAATTTTGAGCCTCTGTAGCCACCCTGTAGTAATAGGAATATCCTTTTGCTAGTCACTTTGACCTAAGCCTTTCTTTCGATGACGTAGCCTACAACTCTTAGCCATATGACTTGAAATATTCTTTCTTTCCACCCTCTCTCTGGAGTTAGGTAGAATTTTAGTTATTAAAGTTGTACAAAAAATATTAAGTTTGAGTTTGCTCTTGGAAGTGAGCAAAGTTCTAAGTTTGGGGTTGTACTAGAGAAAACAGTCAAAATTTCAAAAATATTGAGAAGAAGTGGAAAATGCAATGGCATAAGGCCAAAATAATCATTCATACCATTGTGCGGTATTACGTGCACGATAAAGATGTATGAGTTACATCACGCGATGCATTAAAATATGCACGATGGAAACTCTTATGGGCTTTTTCTGATGCGTTATGAGCCGTTATGAGATCTTTTTAAGGGGATTTTAAGCAATTTGACAAGGGTTACAGATTTTGGAGACTGAAGCACGATTTGGAGAGCACAAGTGATGATTTTTAGAGAATTTGAAGTCATTGGAGGTCATCTCTTCGAGGGACTTCTTATGTTATTTTCATCTATCAATTATGGTATTATTTTCTTAAGAATGAGTAGTTAAGCTCCTCCAGGTTAAGTTGTGTTATGATGAACCTTACTCAATCTTGTTGGAATTCTATTTTGGTTTGACTTTGTACGAATTCTTTGAATTATAATCTTATTCAGTTGTTTCTTAATCTTAATGTTTTTTATTTGAGATACTCTGTTAATCTGATATTGGACACGTATGGATTACTGACCCTTAGCCTATGTGTTGGACCTAGGGCAACTGTTTTACTTACGTTGGTTAAATAGGGATAGGAGACCCCAAGTAGTGGCATAGGAAATTAACATTTTGTACATCGCCTAATCCTGCTTACGTTTGTGGACTAGGAATAGGAAGCTCCGAGTAGTGATTAGTGAGTTATTTCGTGAGGGATCGGTTATAATGGTTTTATTAATTCGCAGTGAGATTATAAGGATAAGATCATTCATACAAAGAATCATATGTCAACAAGAGAGGATAAGGGGATTCTGTAGCGGGAAATTCATGATCATCAAGCTATTGACAAGCTAGAGATGAATTAACAGGAGTCGCCACCGTGCTTTTATTGTTTCCAAGGGAAAATGGAAAAAGTACGAAAAAAACCCAATAAGTAAGAAGTTTTCAAATAAAAACTAATAAAAGTTAGAGATCACAGGTAAGGGGTTGGTTACACAGAGGGAAGGTGTTAGCACCCAAAGTGTCCTAGGTACTCCTAGGGAGCCCTTTTTGTGTGCATGTGTATTTTGTACAAAGTGATGTTTACAAACAAATAGAATGGCGGGATGAGAAAAGAATTCATTAATTATATTTTTGTGTTTGACAAGACCTTTGGTCTTGTGCCTACGTACCTGTAATACCCCAAAAGTTACCCTTAATTCTTCTTGGAAGCATGGGATTGTGTTTCACATTGCATTAGCATCATACTAGGTCATACTCATTGCATGTTACATTAGTGACTTGGAAGTCAGGGTTTGATTGATCACTCCTTAATAGAAGGAGCCCACACAAAGCAAAGTTGAGAGTTGGATTTCATTCTCCAATTATACAAGTCTCAAGGGTCTCAAGGAGTTCCATATGTCTTATTATGTTCCTCAGTTCATCAGTGGGAGATTCAGAGCTCTCAGAGTGTGCATATGGAGTTAATCAGAAATCAGGGTTTTAGGGCCATCTGCAACAGGCAAGGTTTTGGTTGGAAGTAAAGGGGGCTCATTAATGTCATGATTAGAGATACATCTTTGCCTAAGAAGATCCACAGTTATCACAACAAGATCCATTGGGAATCAGTGCAATCAGTTCATAGTCATTTTTGCCCTAAAACCAGGGTTTGGTATAAAATCGGTTTATTTCTGATTCCTTGAATGAAATTCATTTCCATGGCCCTCCACATGTCCACAAGGATATACATGCAAAAAATCAGCTCTTTATTTGAGCTAGAGGTGCTTCAATTGATCAATGGAATCAGAAATCAGACAGATTGGGAAAAGTCAACTGTGGGGCCAGAAAAGTCAACTCCCGACATTTTGAAAGTGGAATCTCAAAATTCATGCCTAAGGAAGCCTACATGTGAAATTTTATCAAGGTTGGATCATGGGTTCATCATTTAATCAGGAGTTGGAAAAGTTACCAAATTGGGAAATAGTTGACTTTCCATTTAAGGCAAGTTTTATGGTTTTTTGCACCCACTTTAAGCTAATTTTCCATCAAGATGCAAGCCCCATTTGAAAATTTCTTCAACATAAAAGTTGTTCCTCTTGTTTCAAGATTTCTAGAGATATAAAGTTTGTTTCATTTGGATTAAAAGTGAGAAAGTTAGGCTTGGTCAAAGTAAGACATTATTTTAAAACACTTAGAAATTTTTCTAAGTCCAAAATTTGCAAAATTTGTCAAGACTTATGGACCAGATTTCTTGCACTTTAAGGCATCTTTTGAAAACACTTTATTCATGACAGTTGTACCTTGATATGTTCTCTTTCACACCTTTTTTGGAACCACCCCATTTGGATCATTGGTTTGGAAGATACACCCATCTAAAGTTGGTATCATAGGCTGAATTTTTTGACAGCATTTAGGCCAATGGCCCAACCATTTTGCAGCCATGAAACCTGAACTTTATGGTCATTTTCCACCCCTTTCCACTCACCATTTCAAGATGTGTTCAACATGAAAAATGTTAAGTTCCATGCCCTCTTTCTACTGTTTGCATTGCCTTGCCATTTGGACATGTTCTCATCGAGTTACAAGGTCATAAAGTCACCCTCTTGAACTTATTTCAAAACAGAAAAACCATGTCATGTTGCACAAACCAACCAACACACTCTTTTCCTCATTTGGTCATTTGTTTTATGATCACTCACTTAAGTTTTGCTACTTTTAGAACTTGCTCATATTACCCCACTTTTTGCATCATTTTGCATGAATCAAAAACAAACATTCCAAGCCCATTAGCCATCATTGAATCCAACATATATAAACATCATAAAACCCTAATCTGAGATGGAAGCTGCCACTATTTTTCAAGCAAGCAAGGCAAGAGGAAAAGACCAAGTTTCACTCCATTCTATTTCACAAGCATTGAAACACCATTGAAGAGCATCTCACTTCCTTCCATTCCTCCACTATCAAGAAGCAGTGGACTGTCTTCCACTAGGTAAGTTTGCTACTCTCTTCCATGGCTTTGCTCATTCCATGAATATTATACTTGTTCACCACTTGTTTCTTCCATGCCTATCATCTATACTTCATGCTATTTTTCAATTATACCACATCATGTCATGCTTATTTTCCATGTTAACAATATACCATGCTTGTTTATGGAGCCCTCACCATGAGGCTTTGCTTTAAATTAGAGTTTTGTAACTTTGAATTTTCACTCATATCCATGTTCATATGCTTGCCTTGTTGTTCATTTTTCTTCATGCTAGAGTCATCATTTTGCATAAAATAAAATACCATATTGTTCCTCTCATTTTGTACTTGAAGTTTGCTTTTTATATCATCCCGTTTCGAGCACCGTAGCTCGAGATATGTTGGTTGCAAAAAGGACATGAAGTGCTGCGTTTTTCACAAGTCTAATATGCATGCTGTTTGTTTTCTTCACGTTGCATGAGCGGGACGCGTGGCAGGCTGTACAGCCGCCCGATCGCGTGCTCCCCTGTTCGATCCTGGCCGTGTGCTTTGGTTTTTGTCTTATGTGATTTAAAATGCCATTGACCCATTGATAGAAATGCTACATGTTGTTTCCATTTAATTATTTCTTTTCACTTTAAATGCTGTCACGTTTTCTGCTGGACCAGGCCTATGCATACGCGATATTCACACCCCCACACAAAGCCCACTTCACCATTTTATTTTCTTTTTCTTTTTCTTAATTCTTATTTTTATTTTATTCTGTTTTCCTTTAATTATTTAAAAATATTTTATTTGTTCATAAAAATGCCAAAAAATATTTTTTACTTTCCTTATTTCCTTATTTAATTTATTTTTTATTTTTATTTTCGTTTTTATTTAATGATAATATTTTATTTCAATTATTTGTTTCAAATAAGCCATTTTAACACACTTTTTTTCATTTATTTTATTTTCATAACTTAGAATTATTTTTAATTTCCGATTTTTGGGATGAGGGTTGACCATTGTCTCATGGTCAACCTGACCTTTTATTGGAATTTTGTTTCCCATTTTTAATTTATTTTGGATTTATTTTCGACCTAGTTTGCTTGGTTGACTTTTCTTTTGACTTCTGTTTTATTTCAATTAATTTATACACCAATTTTGATTATTTCTGAAATCTTTTTGGGGGATAATGATGTCCTGACCCTACCTAACTTAGTTTAATTTTTCATAATTTTTGTGATTAATTTACTATTTATTTGACATTTTTTAAGTTGACTTGACTTTTCGGTTGACTTTTCTATGATTGACGTTTGACATAGGGATTGCTTAGGGCAATTGAAGAGATATTTTGATCCTCCCTTGTTCATCTTATGTGCCACATATTAAAGGCCTTTCATCTTGATTTTATTTGATCCTTGCATCATTTCCCGATTAAATTATTCATTGATTCTTTGTGTGCATAATTTCACTTGTCTTATTCATCTGATATTTTTATACTTGTTTCTTTCATCCATGTCTTTATTGTTTGATTGTTTAATATGTTTATACTTCTCATACATTGTTTAATGCTTCATTATTTCATTCTTAGATTATTTGATTTGATTATATACTTGTTTATATCTTACTTGTTTGATTAACTGTGGCCTACTTGTATGTTGTATGAGGCGTATATTATTATTGTTTGATTGCCATGTACAATCCCCATTCATTACAAATGTATCCCTCTCCCATGAATTGTATAATGTTTATTTCTCTCATTCTTTATTCATCTGTTAATACAAGAAATAAAATGAACATCCAATAACCATTTCATAACAAGATCAAAACCTCGATCCAACGTCGAGTAATCATTTTCAAAACTTAACAGAACCAGCACGTATTCATCCATTTACCTTGTAAGTCAATTGCTTTATGCATCGCCATCAACCTTGTAAGTCGATTGCTTTATGCATCACCATCAACCTTGTAAGTCGATTGCTTTATGCATCGCCATCAACCTTGTAAGTCGATTGCTTCATGCCTCGCCATCTACCCTTATCTCTAGCACCTCTCCTTGCTCCATTCGTCGATTCTTGTTCCGTTTAGGTAGCACCCATTAGATAGAACCCTTTGTATGATGACATAGGTAGGATTCTCATATCCTTTTGTATGATAACATAGGTAGGATTCCCATATTCTTTTGTATGATAACATAGGTAGAATTCCCTCATTACTTTGCATGCTAACATTAGGTAGATATCCCCATTTATAAATCCTAACACATAGGTCCACATTGCATGACAACTCTAGGGCAGAGCTTCCCTATTCTTTTAGACCTTCCGTGCGTCTCTGATCCTGTGGCATGTCAATCCGTCCTATTGCAAAGAGGTAACTGCCTAAGACTCGATTCAGCGAGCTGCGACACCTGCTACTAGGACGTGAACACATTTCCCACTCTCCTTTGACACAACTGGTGTCTTCCTTTGTAAGTCCATGTTCAGATGGCAATCCCTATGTAGCCGAACTACGGAAACTCTGATTCTCATGTTCAGATGAGATACGTAGGCACAAGATGCGATGTCTTACCGAGTTTGACTGACAACTAACAACTAATCCTTGATTGCTTTCGCCGTCGTTGCGATTCTTTTCTCTCGCCCTCGTTGCAATCGAGACCTTCCCTTTCTCTTGCCCTAGTTGCAATCGAGACCTTTGTACCCGTAGTTAGTTGAACTACGTTTTGCTCTGATTCTCATTCCAGATGAGATACGTAGGCATAAGACGCGATGTCTTAGCGAGCACACATCCCCTTCACCCATAGGTAGCCGAGCTACGAAGACTCTGATTCTCATATTCATATGAGATACGTATGCAGTGGATGCGACATCCGTGCGAGTCATTTTCTTTTGACCCCTCTTTTAGTAAATAGTATATTAGATAAACACACTAATACCTTCCCTTCGCATAATCGACTCCCGAACCCAAGATTTGGTTGCGAGACCTTGTCTTTTCCTTTCCTTTCTCCAGGTTTACTTCGAGCGTTTCCTTTCCCTCCTTTGGGATAAATAACGCACGGTGGCGACTCTTCTATCATTTCTTTCTCGCCGGTTGTTTTTTCGCATACTATATTTTTTAGGCTGCGACAGCTGGCGACTCTTCTGGGGACCCGGTTTCCCTAAGCGAGTCCCTCATAGCTTTTGTAGGTTTCTTGTTTGCTGGGTGTTTATTCTTTTGTACAGTTATTTATTTTCAGCATTTACCTGCTTTACCTTATTGCATTCATGTACATATATTTGTTGTATCTGTGGGTTCTGTTGGTTGACTGTTTGTTGGGATGGGATGTTTTATGAGAGATAAGCCCACTACCCAGACTTGAGTGTACACATAGGTGTTAGAGTGGATAGTCATGAGGCTTACGTGGTATGTTGCTACGTTAGGTCGTTCATGAAACCCACATCCAGACGAGGTTTCTTTTGGATATATTTTGTCCTATGGGTGTTCCATAACGACAGATGTTCCTCTAGAAATCATCAACTCTGGTGACCATTTCCCGAGGACTCAGTCAAGGCCTCTCCTCCGAGACGTGATTATGTTAGCTCTGGTGGGTGCATTCTCGCTGCTCAATCCGAGGACCCCGAGACTGGGAACTTGCTTTAGGATATCCTGTTGAGGGGAGTCAGTGGAGGTCTTTTATCCCGTAATAATGCCAAACCTTCAGTGGTAAACGTATTATTCTCGACTGAAGGGCTGAAGCTGACAAACTTTTGTTCTTAGAACCTACCAGTGAGGGGTGGGCTAAATTCAGGAAACCTTAACCTCCAACCAACCCGGTTTTCTGGAGCAGAGTTTTGATCTTGTATTATATTCCTCAGTGAGTTTCTCTTCAGACAGAGCAACCGACAGATGTTCAAGCAGATACAGCAGTCCTAATTTCCATGTCACTGCATTGCATCACATCATTCTGCATTCATATCATTTAACACATGTTTATCCATTACTAGGGGGTTTACATCTTCTTCTTGATTCCGGTCGGGGTTTTATGGTTCTCCTGAGATGGATATTGGCAGAAAGAGACACGTCGCCTACAAGTTTCCTGTGGTTTGTTTGGAGCCTATTCAACAACTGATGAAGTTAATGAATCACGATTTTGTAGAAGGATTCCGAAAGGAGTACAGTTTGATTCTAAGTTTCGTCACAGTTCTTTCCAAGGATCAACATGATGCTCTCTTCACACTGTTGCAGTTCTATGACCCTCCATTAAGGTGTTTCACATTCCCGAATTATATTTTGGTCCCTACTTTGGAGGAGATTTCCAGTTTTCTCAGAGTTCCTATCAAGTCACAGTTGTTGTTCTACAGTTCTGAGTTTTTGCCCGATCTCAGCATGGTTGGTTCAGCCACATATTTGGGGAAATCAGTCTTGAAGGCTAATATGTGTCAGAAGGGAGGAGTCAGTGGTTTTCATTTGAGTTTCTTACTGGGAGAAGCAAAGAAGAAACTTGAAGATGGTGACTAGAGGGGTTTCAATATTGTGTTGGCTCTTTGTGTGTATGGGATTGTCCTGTTCCCTGATGTTGCCAAATTTGTGGACATGGACGCAATACGCCTCTTCGTGTTGGGAAATCCAGTGCCGACCTTGCTAGGAGATTTCTTTCATTCGGTGCACCACAGGAATGAGAATAGAAAAGGAGGATTGTTGAATTGTTGTGCGCCTTTGTTTTATAAGTGGTTCAGTTCTCACCTACCCAAATAAGGAGCGTTCATTGATGTCGAGGACTCGTTGAGTTGGTCGAAGAGATTGATGGGGTTGAGAGCTGAAGATATTTCTTGGTGGTCTGACCGGAGCTTGCTTCGGGCGGATATTATTCACAGTTGTGGGAACTTCCCAAATGTACCGTTGGTAGGAAGAAGAGGAGGAATCAACTATAATCCTTCTCAAGCAGTTAGACAATTTGGATATGCTTTAAGAACTCCGCCTTTGGAAAAGGATGTGGAAGAATCTCTGTTTTTCCATTCTTCGCCTGATTTGACTGTATCCCGTAAGGCAGCAGAGGCCTGGCTCAAGGTGATCAAGAGAGGAAGAATTGTGCTTGGAAAAGGAGATTGTAGAACTTACCCTCAGTATGAAGAGTGGCTTCAAGGAAGAGTCGAAGAGTTTGGTCTGCCGTTTCCTATTGAAGAACCTTTGTATCCACCTACTCCTGAGCAGTCAACAATGGTGAGCCGAGATGAGTATGACAAATTGAAGAATGCCATGGAGGAGCTTCAAACTGAAAACTCGGAGTTAAGTGTGAAGTTGCAAGACTGTATGCATCAATTCCATGAGGCAGAATATCAGAAGGGGGAAGTCGTCAGATGGCAAGAGGAAGCAGAGAGGAAATTGGCCGTAGAGGTGGACTTCTTCAGGAAGACAGACAAAGCCTTGGGGTCATCCAGTTCTGAGTTGAGACGAGTCAAGCAGCAGTTAATGGACGCTCATGGCAAGTTAGCAGGGTGGCAAGAGCAATGTGATGCATTTTCAGCTTCTCGGAAAGCAAAAGAGGAGGAGATGGTAGCTCAACTGACTGGTCAGATGGAGAAATTGAAGATTCTGCTGAAGGAGAAGAACAATGAACTGTTGTGCGCCCGTTCAACCAATGGTTACATCACAGATCAACTCAACGAGGCTCAAGAACAGATTGAAGAACTCAAAGTGCTGGCGGGTTTGAAGAAGTCTAAACTTGAAGAGGTATTCGGAGAAGACGATGGGAATTACTACAGAGAGCACATCAACAAGTTGGATGGAGTTATTCATAAAAGGAATTTGCTTATCCGGCATTTGATAGAATCTCCCGATCATCCCGACACGGTGGCATTAGTGGCTGAAGTGAGGAGCAGTCCTTATGGGTTGTATACAGGAGGCTGATTCCTGATTTTTGTTCCTCTCTTTACTTATTGTCTTGTTGCTATGTAGTGATGATCCACAGGCTTGTTGTGGAGATCCTCTTTTGATGTACTGTTGGCTAAGGGCCTTTTCCTTGAACTCATTTGTATGATGGTTTCCCTTTATTGCATCTTGATCTTAGAAGCTTATCCATGACTCAGTCTTCTTGCACTTTCACCTGATGTGAGACTGGAATCAAGGGGTTAAAATACCCCTTTGGAATCAATGAACATGTCATTACATTAACATATTCATTTGCATATCTTGCATAACAGGTACCGCTGCGGTGTTCTCATATTATTTGGTGTTCCACTAGCAGGATAGCTGATTCAGGAATTCACCAGTACGGTACCCGCAAAAATCAGCAGAGAGCAATGGAAAGCCTATAAGCAGAGCTCGCCGAGATGAGGATCCGCATGACCCAATTCATGGATGTGGTTCAAGGGGTGGCCCAAGGACAGCAAGAGCTCAGGTAGATGATGCAGAGGAATCCCGCCACTACTCAACCAGAGACATTGACTGATCCCCCAGCTGGAGAGGTTAACGGACCTAGTGGACCGGGGCCTACCCCGATCCCGCATGTCAACTCTGGTCAACAGCCCGTTCATGATGATCAGGACGACCAGTTCACCCAGATGCATGAAGACTTTGGCATGGGCCATGGCATGGACCCCATGTTCAGGAGATTAGAGGAGAGGCTGAAGGCGGTGGAAGGACAAAACCCTCTGGGGGTAGATGTTTCTGACTTAGGGTTGGTCCCAGGCGTGAGGGTGCCACCGAAATTCAAAGTCCCAGTCTTTGACAAATACAATGGCATCTCTTTCCCCAAAACTCACGTGCAAGCCTATTTCCGTAAAATGGTTGCATACTCTGACGATGAAAAGTTGCTTATGTACTTTTTCCAGGATAGCCTAGCTGGGGAATCTCTAGAATGGTATATGAGGCTGGACAGAGCCCACGTCCGTCGCTGGAGGGATTTGGCGGAGGCTTTCGTGAAGCAGTATCAGTATAATGCAGACATGGCTCTGGACAGAACCCAACTTTAGAATCTGTCTCTTAAAAGCAATGAGTGCTTCAGGGAATACGCTCAACGCTGGAGGGAGACAGCTTCCAGTGTTCAACCTCCTATGTTGGAGAAGGAAATGGCTAACATGTTCATGAACACTCTGCCCGGGCCTTACTTGGAGCGCCTGGTGGGTTGCAATGCCTCCAACTTTGCTGATGTAGTCTCTATCAGTGAGAGGGTGGAGAACTACCTGAAGACATATAAGATCCAAAGTGGAGGTGGATCTTCATCAGGGGGTGAAGAAGCCGTTTATTGGTGGACAGAAGCAGAGAGAGGGTGTGTAAATTCTTTGTCTTCATACCAAAGCAGGGGTATCAGAAGAAGCAGTTTTCAGAACTACCATCAACAACCGTATGTTGCGGCTGTGACCATTTCGGCTGCAGCACCACTACAACAACAACAACCACATCGTCAACCACATCAGTACCAACAACAGCAACAGGGTAACAGACCCGCCTATCAACAGAGGCAAAGGATGATGGACAGGCGTTTCGACACTCTTCCAATGTCGTACGCTCAGTTGCTTCCTAGCCTTCAACAATTACAACTTGTGCAGTTACGCACTCTAGCTCCTCCTGTTGACAGGCTTCCAGTGGGATATGACGCCAACGCTAGATGTAATTTCCACTATGGGGCACCTGGCCATAATATTGAGAACTGCAAAGCTTTTAAGCACGTAGTTCAGGACCTCATAGATTCAAAGGCCATCAACTTTGCGCCGGCTCCTAATGTCGTCAACAATCCCATGCCGCAGCATGGTGGTGCAAATGTTAACATGGTGGGAGAAGAAGTCAAATTCGTCAGAGATGTGCTGAAGTTGAAGACTCCGCTGTTGGAGATTAAAAACTGCTTGCTGAAGGCCGATGTTTTCCCCGGTTGTGGGAAGGGTTGTTTGGATTGTGCTTCAAAGAGTGGAGTTTGTTTGAAGCTGCAGCAGGGTATCCAGGCCTTGCTTGACAATGGTATCCTCCAAGTTGAAGACTTGTCTGTCAAAGAGTTTGCTGAAGGGGTTGCTGAAGAAGTGTTTGAAGACGCTGTTGAAGAATTCATAGATGTTGTTCCCGCTGACTCTGTAATTCGTAATGATGTATTTAATTTTTCCAATGTTGTTGCTAATATCCCAAATAATGTGGTTGATTCTGATGTAATTGAACTTGATTCCGATGTTTTGGATGCTTGCATTTCAATGAATGAGATTTCTGAGTATGACTGTGATGTTGCTACTATCACCATTTTCTACCCAACTGCTCAGATCAGTGTGCCAGAAGCGCAACCGGTGCCACCAGTGCGACCATCCACTATGACCATCACGACCCCTGGTCCTTTACCTTTCACCAGTGAAAGGGCCATTCCTTGGCATTATGGGGGGAATGTGTACACACATGATCATGGAGTGGAACAACCACTGAAATAGAGGAGAAGTCTGAATCTGAAGCTGAAATAAAAGATCCCGCAGTGGATAATGTTGGTGGAATCGGGCGATTCACCAGGAGTGGTAGACTGTTCTCACCACCGGTTACCCAAACTGATAATGCTGACGCCGCGGCGAAGACCAAAGGCAAACAAGTCGTGAATGAGGGTACCTCTGCACCACAGGATGGTTCTGAGCCTACTTTTGCGAAGGATGTGGATGAGCTTCTGAGAATCATAAAGAAAAGCGACTACAAGGTAGTCGATCAGTTGATTCAGACACCGTCTAAGATATCCATTCTCTCACTCCTGTTGTGTTCAGAGGCACACAGGGAGGCACTTCTGAAGGTTCTTAATGCTGCTTATGTGCCTCAGGAGATCTCAGTGAACCAACTAGAAGGGATCATTGCAAATGTTCATGCAAGCAATGGGTTGGGTTTTACTGATTCTGACTTAACACAAGCTGGACGCAATCATAACAAGGCTCTGCACATCTCGATGGAATGCAAAGATACCGTGTTATCACATGTTCTGGTGGATACAGGTTCCTCTCTCAATGTGCTACCCAAGAGAGCCCTGTCAAGGTTAGAAGTAGAAGGTTTGGTCTTGAAGCCTTCAGATCTTATTGTGAGAGCCTTCGATGGTTCAAAGAGGTCGGTGTTTGGAGAGGTAGAATTGCCAATTCTGATTGGATCACAAACCTTCAACACTGTCTTCTATGTGATGGATATCAGTCCCTCGTACAGTTGCCTGCTGGGTCGTCCCTGGATCCACAATGGTGGGGCAGTCTCCTCAACTCTACATCAGAAGATCAAATTCCCAGTCAATGGAAGAATTATCATTGTCTGTGATGAGGAGGACATTCTGGTCAGTAACCTGTCTACATTCAAGTATGTAGAGGTAGAGGGTAAATTTCATGAGACCCTATGCCAGGCCTTTGAGGCGGTTCAGATCAAGGATGCAGCTCCGGTGGAAGAGGTGAAAGCGGGTGCCTCTATCTCATCCTTCAAGCAGGCACAGGCCTTGGTGGATTCAGGTGTTGCTCCCGGTTGGGGACGTCTGTTGGAGTTACCAATGAAAGACGACAAGTTCGGGATTGGGTATCGGCCAACTCTGACTTCTACAACTTCAGCACTTCAGACTCGTCAGGGGCCGATTACTTTCTCCAGCGCTGGCGTCATCCAATATGGCCAGATCTCTGCGATCAACGATGAAGATGGGGATAGTGATTGTGACATCGACAACTGGGTGCGTCCGAGGATCCCGGGTGAAGTCATCAACAATTGGTCTTCTGAGGAGATTGTCCAAGTCACTTTTCTGGAGGAGTAATTTTTCTTGTTTATTCATGCATGTCTAAGTCTTACGTTCCGCCCAGGGCGTAATGACTCATTGTAGGGCTCATCTATGCGAATACCTGCATTTTTATCATAAATAAAGGACGTCTTTTTGCATTCAAAATTTTGTTCACTGTTTTTCTATTTTTGCAGTTTTCAAAAACCCAAAAATCAAAAAATATTTGGCAATGTCTTGTTTAGTTTTCACTTTTTTCACACTCATAAGCACATACCATCATTCATGCAGATGCACATCACCGGATCCTATTGATAACGGTTCTGCTATGGCTCGCTTCGACTTTGAAAATCCGATCCTTCAAGCTGAAGAAGAGGGTGATGAAGACTGTGAACTCCCTGAAGAGCTTGCCAGGTTGTTAAAACAGGAGGAAAGGGTCATTCAACCGCATCAAGAGTCTACTGAAGTGATTAATCTTGGCACTGAGGACGTCAAGAAAGAAATCAAGATAGGGGCCGCTTTGGAAGATGATGTGAAGAAGGGGTTGATTGAATTGCTGCGAGAGTATGCCGACATCTTCGCTTGGTCTTATCAGGATATGCCAGGGCTTGACACAGACATCGTGGTACACCGTTTGCCTCTCAAAGAGGGTTGTCCTCCGGTCAAGCAGAAGCTTAGAAGAACAAGACCAGAGATGGCTGTCAAGATAAAGGAAGAAGTGCAGAAGCAGTTGGATGCAGGGTTTCTAGCAGTTACCAACTATTCGCCATGGGTTGCAAACATTGTTCCAGTACCTAAGAAGGATGGAAAAGTACGGATGTGTGTTGACTACCGGGATCTGAACAGAGCCAGTCCTAAAGATGATTTCTCATTACCTCACATCGACGTTTTGGTGGATAACACGGCTCAGTTCTCGGTATTCTCCTTCATGGATGGCTTTTCTGGCTATAACCAAATCAAGATGGCACCAGAAGACATGGAGAAGACAACTTTCATAACCCCATGGGGCACCTTCTGCTACAAGGTGATGCCGTTTTGTCTGAAAAACGCTGGGGCAACATATCAACGAGCTATGGTGACTCTGTTCCATGATATGATTCATCATGAAATCGAGGTTTATGTGGACGATATGATTGCCAAATCTCAGACAGAAGAAGAACATTTGGTGAATCTGCAGAAACTGTTTGAGCGTTTGAGGAAATTCAAGCTGAGGCTTAATCCGAACAAGTGCACTTTCGGGGTAAGATCTGGAAAGCTGTTGGGTTTTATTATTAGCGGAAAAGGGATTGAGGTGGATCCTGACAAAGTGAAAGCAATACAGGAAATGCCTGAGCCAAGGACAGAGAAGCAAGTCCGTGGTTTCCTAGGGAGGTTGAACTACATTGCAAGGTTCATCTCTCACCTAACAGCCACGTGTGAGCCAATTTTCAAGCTGCTAAGAAAAGATCATGCTATCAGGTGGAATGATGATTGTCAAAGGGCTTTCGAGAAGATAAAGGAGTATTTGCAGAATCCTCCTATCCTTATGCCTCCAGTCCCAGGGAGACCGCTGATTATGTACTTGACAGTACTCGACAATTCTATGGGTTGTGTTCTCGGTCAACACGACGAGACAGGTAGGAAAGAGCATGCCATCTACTACCTGAGTAAGAAATTCACAGACTGCGAGTCGAGATACTCAATGCTTGAAAAGACATGTTGTGCACTTGCATGGGCTGCTAAGCGATTAAGGCAATACATGCTGACTCACACAACCTTACTGATCTCCAAAATGGATCCAGTCAAGTACATATTTGAGAAGCCAGCTCTCACCGGAAGGGTTGCTCGTTGGCAAATGGTTCTGACAGAGTATGCCATCCAGTATACATCCCAGAATGCCATCAAAGGGAGTATTCTGTCAGACTATCTTGCTCAGCAACCGATTGAAGACTATGAGCCAATGAAGTTTGATTTTCCAGATGAAGACATCATGTACCTCAAGATGAAAGACTGTGAAGAGCTAGTTGTTGAGGAGGGACCTGATCCAGATGAAAAGTGGACTTTAAAGTTTGATGGGGCCGTCAATTCCAAAGGAAGTGGAATTGGTGTTGTCATTACTACTCCGAAAGGTGCCCACATGCCTTTCACCGCTCATCTGACTTTCGAGTGCACCAATAATGAAGCTGAGTATGAAGCCTGTATCTTGGGTATTGAGCAAGCCATTGATTTGAGAATCAAGACTCTGGAAATCTTCGGAGATTTAGCTCTAGTGATTAATCAAGTGAACGGTGATTGGAATACTCTCCAGCCTACTCTGGTCCCCTACAGAGATTACACGAGAAGACTGTTGACTTTCTTCACAACAGTAAAGCTATATCATATACCTCGTGATGAGAACCAGATGGCAGACGCCCTGGCTACTCTATCCTCCATGATAAAGGTGATTCGGTGGAACCATGCTCCCAGAATCGATGTTATGCGCCTTGATAGGGCCGCGTATGTGTTTGCTGCTGAACTGGTAGTTGATGACAAGCCCTGGTATCACGACATCAAATGCTTTCTGAAGAATCAAGAGTACCCTGCAGGGGCATCCAACAATGACAGAAAGACTTTGAGAAGATTGGCAGGCAGTTTCTTCTTGAACAAGGACGATGTGTTATATAAGAGGAACTTCGATATGGTTTTGCTCAGATGTGTGGATAGACACGAAGCAAACATGTTAATGCAGGAGGTTCATGAAGGCTCCTTCGGTACTCATGTCGGAGGACATGCAATGGCCAAGAAATTGTTGAGAGCAGGTTATTACTGGATGACCATGGAATCAGATTGTTTCAAATATGCTTGGAAGTGCCATAAATGCCAGATTTATGCTGATAAAATGCATGTGTCGCCAAATCCGCTGAATGTGATGTCTTCGCCGTGGCCGTTTGCTATGTGGGGCATTGATATGATTGGAAAGATTGAGTTGACTGCTTCCAATGGGCATCGCTTCATCCTTGTTGCCATCGACTATATCACCAAGTGGGTCGAAGCAGCGTCATTTGCGAATGTCACCAAACATGTGGTTGCCCGATTCATCAAGAAAGAAATCATTTGTCGTTATGGGGTTCCCGAAAGAATCATTACTGATAATGGTTCCAATCTCAATAACAAAATGATGAAGGAGTTGTGCCAGAAGTTCAACATTCAGCATCACAATTCTTCCCCTTATCGTCCTAAGATGAACGGTGTTGTTGAGGCAGCAAATAAGAACATAAAGAAGATTGTGCAGAAGATGGTCGTTACGTACAGAGATTGGCATGAGATGCTACCCTTCGCCTTGCATGGGTATCGTACTTCAGTACGTACGTCGACCGGGGCCACCCCTTACTCCCTTGTGTATGGTATGGAAGCAGTCCTACCTGTGGAAGTGGAGATTCCTTCTCTAAGAGTCCTGTTGGATGTCAAGTTTGACGAAGCTGAATGGATTCGGATAAGGTTCAACGAGTTGAGTCTTATCGAAGAGAAGCGAATGGCAGCCATTTGCCATGGGCAGTTGTATCAGAGTCGGATGAAGAGAGCCTTTGATCGGAAAGTGCGTCCTCGGTGTTTCCAAGTCGGAGATTTAGTATTGAAAAGGATCCTTCCTCCTCAGACAGATCACAGGGGCAAGTGGACTCCTAACTGTGAGGGACCATACATTGTCACCAAGATTTTTGATGGTGAGGCCTTAATGCTTGCAACTATGGATGGTGAAAACTTCACTTCCCCTGTGAACTCAGACGCAGTTAAAAAATACTTCGCATAAAATAGACCCGCTGGATAATAAAAAGAAGAGTCCAGGCAAAACTGGGCATCCTGACGAACCAAGAAAATGAGAAAGGTTCGAGCAAAAGTTAGGGTTTAAAAATGAAAAGATTGTACACCCGGTAAGTTGAAAACCTGAAAAGGCAACTTAGGCAAAAATGGGTATCCCGGTGGATTGAAAACCCGAAAGGGCGATCCAGGCAAAAGTTAGGGATTAAGCGAATGACTACGTTCTGAGTAGTTCTGAATCTCATCCCGCATCGATAACTGGAAACTTTCGAAGGATAAGAAACAGTTCAATCACTTTTTTCAGAAAGTTAATCATCTGGAGAATCTTGAAGACGAGCGAGTCATAGCAGAATTGGAACCCGATAGAAATCCATTTCACATTGCCATTAAATTAATTTATGTTTTTATCTTTTGTGCAATTACCTCTTTCCAGGGATTGCTTCCTGATATAAATGCCTATTCATAGGCCATTCAATCAATAAAATCATGTTATTCAGTACGTCTCTGTGTTCATTTTCATTTTACTTTTTTGTTTGCAAAAATGACGTCCGAATTTTTGATAAAACATTGCAACATGAAACATAAGAGCTTTACAGGTACATGCTCAATAAACATTTAAAATTGCTGTAAATTTTGAGTGCTTTGGATCGTCTATTCAGAACAGGTACACTTGGGGCATTTCCTTGAGGTTCCCAGCAGATGATCACGGGTGTTTCTCTTCAACAGGTGGTATTTGGTACCTTATCCCTGTAGAGCTGCCCCGAACGTTGGATTCTTCAGTCCCTAGCAGTTTCTCACTACTGTGCTTCCCCAAGCAGGTGTTTCAGACTATACACTCCCCCAGTAGAGTTGACAGTGCCAGACTGTATATCCCTAGTAGAGTTGACAGTGCCAGACTGTATATCCCCGGCGGAGTTGACAGTGTCGGACTGTATCTTCCCAGCAGAAGCATTTGCTCCTCAGAGTTCGATGCCAGATCGATAATCTCGACGCCAGACCCACAGTCTCTTTCCTTGAAGCAGAATCTCGGTACCGCATCGGTGTTTTCTTCCCCTACTGAGTCATCTCTCTCGCAGATTATGGTTGCCAGAACCGCTGTCGCTTTCCTTAACAACAAGCTCTCAGTGCCATTCTCTCCTTAGTCAGAGTCTCAGTATCTTCTTATTGCTAAAACACCGTGTGGCGGGTCATTTCCCCACGGAGTTCTTTGTGTTGTATATTCAACAACATTGCCAGGGTCCAGAAGATTGTGATCATTTCCCTAGCAGAATTCCTTGCCTCGGCTTGGCATTCTCCCCAGCATTTCGTATCCCTGCATGTAGAATCATATTGCATTGCATCCTCCCAAATCGGGTAGCATTTCCATTTTCATGGAGCATTACGCCATCGAAAAATTCAAACATACGCATGTGAAGCATAAAACATTCTCGGTATCCCAAGTGATAAACCAGAAGTTATTTCCAGTGCTCAGACTGAAGGTTGTTCATGACTCGTTATCCCCAACATAGGTCATTGGCCCATGTGCCACCTCAACTATTACTTTCCCTATTTCTGCCGACGCTGTCAGGCATGACAATTTTTCGGTATTCAGACTGAAGTGGCATTCAGGCCAATTTTCCGATATTCAGATCGAAGAAGTTTTCGACGTTCAGGTCGATGTAACTTGCGGCATTCAGGCTAATTTTCCGATGTTCAAATCGAAGAAGTTTCCGACGTTCAGGTCGATGTAACTTGCGGCATTCAGGCCAATTTCCCGATGTTCAGATCGAAGAAGTTTCTGACGTTCAGGTCGACGATGTTCAGATCGAAGAAGTTTATGACATTCAAGTCGATGTAACTTGCGGCATTCAGGCCAATTTCCCGATGTTCAGATCGAAGAAGTTTCCGACGTTCAGGTCGATGCAACTTGTGGCATTTAGGCCAATTTTCCGGTATCCAGACCGAAGTGGCATTCAGGCCAATCTCCCGGTATTCAGACCGAGGTGGCATTTAGGCCAATTCACCGGTGTTCAAACCGATGTTAATAATCGCATATCTTTCGATGCTCAAACCGAAGTCATTTCCAGTATTCAGACTGATGAGCGGCATTCAGGCCATGGGTTATTTCTCTGTGACTATGTCTTTTGGTATTCAGACTTACATTCTCTTTCGGTACTCAGACCGATTCTCACCGTACCAGAAGAGTTTTTGTTCAAGACCACCTTTTTGCCGATCCTGACAGGTATTGTTACTTCACTTCACTTCAGTGTAAATTTCCGGGTTTTTATTGTATTTAATCCCTTGATACCTCGAAAGTGCGAAAGTCGTTGCTATCTTTCTTTCGGGTCTCCAGTTGATTGAATTTGGGCAGTTGTAATACCCCAAAATTTACCCTTCATTCTTCTTGGAAGCATGGGATTGTGTTTCACATTGCATTAGCATTATACTAGGTCATACTCATTGCATGTTGCATTAGTGACTTGGAAGTCAGGGTTTGATTGATCACTCCTTAATAGAAGGAGCCCACACAAAGCAAAGTTGAGAGTTGGATTTCATTCTCCAATTATACAAGTCTCAAGGGTCTCAAGGAGTTCCATATGTCTTATTATGTTCCTCAGTTCATCAGTGGGAGATTCAGAGCTCTCAGAGTGTGCATATGGAGTTAATCAGAAATCAGGATTTTAGGGCCATCTGCAACAGGCAAGGTTTTGGTTGGAAGTAAAGGGGGCTCATTAATGTCATGATTAGAGATACATCTTTGCCTAAGAATATCCACAGTTATCACAGCAAGATCCATTGGGAATCAGTGCAATCAGTTCATAGTCATTTTTGCCCTAAAACCAGGGTTTGGTATAAAATCGGTTTATTTCTGATTCCTTGAGTGAAATTCATTTCCATGGCCCTCCACATGTCCACAAGGATATACATGCAAAAAATCAGCTCTTTATTTAAGCCAGAGGTGCTTCAATTGATCAATGGAATCAAAAATCAGACAGATTGGGAAAAGTCAACTATGGGGCCAGAAAAGTCAACTCCCGACATTTTGAAAGTGGAATCTCAAAATTCATGCCTAAGGAAGCCTACATGTGAAATTTTATCAAGGTTGGATCATGGGTTCATCATTTAATCAGGAGTTGGAAAAGTTACCAAATTGGGAAATAGTTGACTTTCCATTTAAGGCAAGTTTTATGGTTTTTTGCACCCACTTTAAGCTAATTTTCCATTAAGATGCAAGCCCCATTTGAAAATTTCTTCAACATTAAAGTTGTTCCTCTTGTTTCAAGATTTCTAGCGATATAAAGTTTGTTTCATTTGGATTAAAAGTGAGAAAGTTAGGCTTGGTCAAAGTAAGACATTATTTTAAAACACTTAGAAATTTTTCTAAGTCCAAAATTTGCAAAATTTGTCAAGACTTATGGACCAAATTTCTTGCACTTCAAGGCATCTTTTGAAAACACTTTATTCATGACAGTTGTACCTTGATATGTTCTCTTTCACAACTTTTTTGGAACTACCCCATTTGGATCATTGGTTTGGAAGATACACCCATCTAAAGTTGGTATCATAGGCTGAATTTTTTGACAGCATTTAGGCCAAACTGGCCCAACCATTTTGCAGCCATGAAACCTGAACTTTATGGCCATTTTCCACCCCTTTCCACTCTCCATTTCAAGATGTGTTCAACATGAAAAATGTTAAGTTCCATACCCTCTTTCTACTGTTTGCATTGCCTTGCCATTTGGACATGTTCTCATCAAGTTACAAGGTCATAAAGTCACCCTCTTGAACTTATTTCAAAACAGAAAAACCATGTCATGTTGCACAAACCAACCAACACACTCTTTTCCTCATTTGGTCATTTGTTTTATGATCACTCACTTAAGTTTTGCTACTTTTAGAACTTGCTCATACCACCCCACTTTTTGCATCATTTTGCATGAATCAAAAACAAACATTCCAAGCCCATTAGGCATCATTGAATCCAACATATACAAACATCATAAAACCCTAATCTGAGATGGAGGCTGCCACTATTTTTCAAGCAAGCAAGGCAAGAGGAAAAGACCAAGTTTCACTCCATTCTATTTCACAAGCATTGAAGCACCATTGAAGAGCATCTCACTTCTTTCCATTCCTCCACTATCAAGAAGCAGTGGACTGTCTTCCACTAGGTAAGTTTGCTACTCTCTTCCATGGCTTTGTTCATTTTTCTTCATGCTAGAGTCATCATTTTGCATAAAATAAAATACCATATTGTTCCTCTCATTTTGTACTTGAAGTTTGCTTTTTATATCATCCCGTTTGGAGCACCGTAGCTCGAGATATGCTGGTTGCAAAAAGGACATGAAGTGCTGCGTTTTTCACAAGTCTAATATGCATGCTGTTTGTTTTCTTCACGTTGCATGAGCGGGACGCGTGGCAGGCTGTACAGCCGCCCGATCGCGTGCTCCCCGGTTCGATCCTGGCCGTGTTATTTGGTTTTTGTCTTATGTGATTTAAAATGCCATTGACCCATTGATAGAAATGCTACATGCTGTTTCCATTTAATTGTTTCTTTTCACTTTAAATGCTGTCACGTTTTCTGCTGGACCAGGCCTATGCACACGCGATATTCACACCCCCCACACAAAGCCCACTTCACCATTTTATTTTCATTTTCTTTTTCTTAATTCTTATTTTTATTTTATTCTGTTTTCCTTTAATTATTTAAAAATATTTTATTTGTTCATAAAAATGCCAAAAAATATTTTTTACTTTCCTTATTGTCTTATTTAATTTATTTTAATTTTTATTTTCGTTTTTATTTAATGCTAATATTTTATTTCAATTATTTGTTTCAAATAAGCCATTTTAACACACTTTTTTCCATTTATTTTATTTTCATAACTTAGAATTATTTTTAATTTCCGATTTTTGGGATGAGGGTTGACCATTGTCTCATGGTCAACCTGACCTTTCATTGGATTTTTATTTCCCATTTTTAATTTATTTTGGATTTATTTTCGACCTAGTTTGCTTGGTTGACTTTTCTTTTGACTTCTGTTTCATTTCAATTAATTTATACACCAATTTTTATTATTTCTGAAATCTTTTTGGGGGATGATGATGTCCTGACCCCACCTAACTTAGTTTAATTTTTCATAATTTTTGTGATTAATTTACTATTTATTTGACATTTTTTAAGTTGACTTGACTTTTCGGTTGACTTTTCTATGATTGATGTTTGACATAGGGATTACTTAGGGCAATTGAAGAGATCTTTTGATCCTCCCTTGTTGATCTCATGTGCCACATATTAGAGGCCTTTCATCTTGATTTTATTTGATCTTTGCATCATTTCCCGATTAAATTATTCATTGATTCTTTGTGTGCATAATTTCACTTGTCTTATTCATCTGATATTTTTATACTTGTTTCTTTCATACATGTCTTTATTGTTTGATTGTTTAATATGTTTATACTTCTCATACATTGTTTAATGCTTCATTATTTCATTCTTTGATTATTTTATTTGATTATATACTTGTTTATGTCTTACTTGTTTGATTAACTGTGGTCTACTTGTATGATGTATGAGGCGTATATTATTATTGTTTGATTTCCATGTACAATCCCCATTCATTACAAATGTATCCTTCTCCCATGAATTGTATAATGTTTATTTCTCTCATTCTTTATTCATCTGTTAATACAAGAAATAAAATGAACATTCGATAACCATTTCATAACAAGATCAAAACCTCGATCCAACGTCGAGTAATCATTTTCAAAACTTAACAGAACCAGCATGTATTCATCCATTTACCTTGTAAGTCGATTGCTTTATGCATCGCCATCAACCTTGTAAGTCGATTGCTTTATGCATCGCCATCAACCTTGTAAGTCGATAGCTTTATGCATCGCCATCAACCTTGTAAGTCGATTGCTTCATGCATCGCCATCTACCCTTATCCCTAGCACCTCTCCTTGCTCCATTCGTCGATTCTTGTTCCCTATTCTTTTAGACCTTCCCTGCGTCTCTGATCCTGTGGCATGTCAATCCATCCTATTGCAAAGAGGTAACTGCCTAAGACTCGATTCAGCGAGCTGCGACACCTGCTGCTAGGACGTGAACACATTGCCCACTCTCCTTTGACACAACTGGTTTCTTCCTTTGTAAGTCCATGCTCAGATGGAAATCCCTATGTAGCCGAACTACGGCAACACTGATTCTCATATTCAGATGAGATACATAGGCACAAGATGCGATGTCTTGCCGAGTTTGACTGACATCTAATAACTAATCCTTATTTGCTTTCTCCCTCGTTGCGATTCTTTTCTCTCGCCCTCGTTGTGATCGAGACCTTCTCTTTCTCTTGCCCTAGTTGCAATCGAGACCTTTGTACTCGTAGTTAGTTGAACTACGTTTTTCTCTGATTCTCATTCCAGATGAGATACTGTAGCGGTGTATTCGTCGCTATATGATCTATCGATTAAATCATAAGCAAGGGATACATTGAAATTTCGAGTCGCCACCGCACTTTTATTTATCCAAAGGACTGGCTAAAAAGCGAACAAAAGCCTAAGAAGTTTTACACGTAGAAAACTAATAAAAAGATCAGAGAGTCTGGGTAAGGGGTAAATTACGCAATGGGAAGGTGTTAGGCACCCACTACGTCCTAGGTACTCCTAGGGAGCCCTTTTCACACTTGTTGTAAAAGATTGTTATTTGTTATGACATAAAGATTGTGCAAACATGATTGGAATGGTGAGAAAAGAATATACAATTTTATTATTGGGTTTGAACGGATGAACCCGCTGCCTACGTACCTTCCATCAAAGGTAAGGATCAAAACGCCGTAGTTCGGCTAAAAGATTTCCAAAAGTTGGTGGATTCAGTTTTAAACACAAGCACTGAGGCTTTTCATTATCAATGGGAGAACACTCGACCAAAAACAACATCCACCATGCGAGGATAGCTTCGACGTACTAGAGGGGTTAGCCCTGTTTTCAGTACGGAAGTCTTACTGTCGACTCACTAAGGATAGGCAAGTTTTACATCAACCACAATGATAATTGAAGCCTATGGCTAATGTGAAAAGATTAACAATGGACAGAGCCAAAACAAGTGAATGAGTGAAGTTACTGATTATGATTATGAAAATGGAGTCAAAGTATAATTAAGATTGATTCAAATAAGTATTATGAAAATGGAGTTGGAAAAAGGTCAAGGACTTGAGTCCAGGTTTTAATTAGAAAACATGAAGATGTTTGCACAACACTTATGTCAAATTTGAAAGATAAAGTGTGAAAAGGTTTAGGACATAATGAATGATGAATGGATGAGGATGGAAAGTAAAACTTCTTAGAAGGTTCACTTCTTGAAATCATATAGCAGATGATTCAAGTGTGTCCTTTGGAATAGCAATGGATAATAACAAACAAACAAAGCAAAGAAAGGCGGATACCGGATGCCAATCAATGGTCTTATACCAATCTCCTAAAACAAAACGGGATATCAGAAGCCACTCAGTGGTCTTATACTAATCTCCACAGGCAAAGAAATAAAAGCGGATACCGGATACCAATAGATGGATTTACACCAGTCTCCTAAAACAGAAATGGATATCAGATGCCACTCAATGGACTTACACTAATCTCCTAAGAAGAAAACAAAGATGAGAGATGGAAGTTAACTGCCAATCTGTCTGGACTTAGGTTAACTCCACAGTATGGTCCTAGGAAATCCAATGCCACATTACTGGGACTTATAATGGATCCTCACATACAAGAACAAAAGCAACAATATGATCACAGGAATGCAAATGCCAACTTACAGGGACTTATAATTGCAACCTCACATAAACAGAGAAAACAAAACATGGATGTCAGATGCCAATCTGTCTGGACTTACTCTAACATACACAGTATGATCCTAGGAAAACAAATGCCAACTTGCAGGGACTTACAGTTGTATCCTCACATACAAGTAAACAAAGGAACATGTGATCATAGGAAAGCAAATGCCAACTAGCAGGGACTTACAGTTGCTTCCTCACATACAATCAAATGCATCAAGCAAAGATAAGATGAGTGGCCAAGGTGATGGTCTTATACTCACTTCCATATCATAGGAGCAATGGCCAAAGAAATGGACTTACAATTGTCCTCAATGGGTAAACAGCAATGATAATGTCACAAAGACAAATGAGATGATTATGCATTGATGGCAATTGATGATGATGAGTGCACAAAGCATGAGAGCAAACATGTGTATATGAAGCAATCAATCAATCAATCAATATCAAACAGCACACTCTATAGCCAAACAAGGGGGTTCACACAAGAGGGTTTGACTATGAAAGTCCACTGTAATGGGTGAATGTCGCTCTTAACCTTGCCATTGAGAGGCTAAGGTGAAGCAGATGAATAGGAGATGAGGGGTGTGCCTCATTGCTTCTATCTCAGATCAGAGAGAGCATCAAATAATAGAAAGTGGGGGAGTTCAGAAAGATGGAACTCTTTCCCCATTATTGACTCGATTAGATCTTGGGTTTTTATCTCAATGCTTCAACCATGTAATGGGAGCAAAGAGAGGACACACTGAATAGTGGGGGATAGATTGCTTATCCCTACCTTCCACCAATTGCCTCAAATGAGGACTTTTCCTGCTTGGGACAATTTTAAACAAACACAGGCATTGCCTCTTAAGGAGGACTTCAGACAGTTTGCCCGGTCAAATAACAGACCGGATCTCCAGACTACATGAAGAAGAAAGGTTTATACCTCAAAGCAAATGCTAAATAGCAAAGCAAGCAAGTTCAAAGAACTTAAGCAACTAAAGTACCTGAAAAAGTCAAACTTATTAGTAAACAAATCAACAGTTCAAACCAAAAGAAATGGATAAACAACAGTCAACCATAAACAGAGGTGCCAAGGCACAAGGCCAAACTCATATGAGTCACACCTACAAAACAAGGGTTAGCACAATATATAATCCAACTCAATCAAATTTGAATGATCTTTGAGGCATTGGTGCTTAACCTGAAACAATAGCTCAATTGTAAGCTCAAAAGACCACTAGGACTAGCCTAGGGTCAAAGATGAAGGAAAAAAGCCAAACAGCAAAGAAAAGTCAACCCAATTCATGTTCAAACATTTAAGAAGTAATCTCAATTGGATTCAAACTCAAATCATGCATCAATGTCATTTCATGAACATAAGAGTGCAAAGCATGGCAAGAGAAGCATACAAAAGGTCAACAGCAAGACTTCATTCAAAAGTCAACCCAAACATTCTCAAAAATCATCAAATAAATCACATTCAATCCTAACATCTAGCATGGCAAGCATGTCAAATTTCATGGCATTTGGATGAGAGGAAGGCAGTCAATTAAAATCAAGAAGTCAAACCAAATTCAAGCATGCACAATGAAGGTCAACAAACATGGGTCAACTTCAAAAAATTATATCAAATTGAAAACAGAAGAGAAATGAATGAGATTAACACCAATTCAAAGCTCAAGGTGTCTAGTTATCACATATGAAACTTCATGGTCATACAATATGATGTGAGAATTTCACAAAGGAAATGGCAATGTGTAGCACAAAAAGTCAACAATTGACTAGGCAGGGAAGAAAATTCACAATCAAATGGAAAACAGCAAGATTAATTCCAAGAAAATTCATACACAAACTAGACATGTGATAGATGATTCATGCAAAATTTGGGGTCATTTGGAGGCCAGGAGACATGTGAACAAAAATCAAGAAAAGGCACATCATTGGTGTGACACAAATTGTCACACCCTAGTTCAAAAAATCATAACTAGCAAACCACAAATGATAAATGCACAATCTTTATACCAAAATGAAGATGAATGAGTCTAGTTTCATCACAAAAAATTTCAAGCTCAAAGGATGCATCATCATTATTTCACAAAAGAAATGGCAAAAGGTGTCAAATATGCATACTTGTCAAGAAATCTCACACCAATTAAAATCCAATTAACCAAAAAATAATTAAAATTCATGATTAAATACTAGACCTCTTCATGAACATGATGCAAAAAATGGCATGATTTTTGGATGAAAAATGAAGGAGAAATGAATTGTTGAAGTTTGATGAATAATTGGATAAAACATGAAACACATAGCATGGTATGGAGTCAAACAAAGTCAGCGCATGGCAAAGATGTAAATATGTATTTCATTTAGCAAAACGCACAGTTTTGGGGAAGGAAATGAAATGTTCTGATTGGTCCTCACCAATAGAACAGTAACTCGGCCAATCATTCAAATTTTCTGGGTTTAAGAAAAACCCTAGGGTTTTAGCACAGCATTCATGGCATTTCAAGCAAGTTCATCAACATCAAAACAAATTCGAACATCATTACGCAACAGCATAGCATTTGGTGATGTTCATACAGCAACTAGACAACAACATACAACACAGTTCATACGGATTTTCTGGGCAGGGTAAGGTTTGAAAAGCAGCAGCATACATTCATCATCATCATGCAACTCGAATTTTCAAAATGCCCAGCATGACCAAACAAGCACATTAATAGAATCAATATGCAACATACAACATGAATGTGCTATCCATTTTCAATAAATCAACCTAAACAAACCAAATCGATTGAAAACATATTCATACACACAAATGAAAATCCAGATTTCTTGGCCATGACACAACCATTTCAAGCAATTTATAGTTTGTTGGAATCAGCAAGATGTAAACTACCTAAAGCATGGCAT
This sequence comes from Lathyrus oleraceus, assembly GCF_024323335.1. Lineage (NCBI taxonomy): Eukaryota > Viridiplantae > Streptophyta > Magnoliopsida > Fabales > Fabaceae > Lathyrus > Lathyrus oleraceus. The sequence continues at coordinate 444,193,637 of NC_066582.1, read as the reverse complement.
CATTTGGAAAAATGTGTGAATCGAAATTTTACCACAAATGAAGTTCAGTGATGATGCAGTGCTTCCTTGGCCTTCAAAGCTCGAAACAGGTGGCCCTTATGCTTGGAGATGTTGGATGGTGAAGCTCTTTCAGCTCAAGAGTACTTAAACATGCCCAACTCTCGATTTGCCATGGAAGGTATCTTGGAGAAACAGAACAAGAAGGTGGCTGTGCAGATGAGATTTGATGGCTCAAAGGAGCTCACAAAGATGTTTAGATGAGAGAACAATCAAGGTTGTTCAAGGGTTTTTGGTGTTTTGAGCAGAAAATGCAAATATGCAAAATTGCAAGAATGAGAGAATGAGCTTTTCTGCGTGTGGCTGCTGTGTTTCTCTAGTCTCTAGGGTTGCAATCTGGCAGAAAATGAGCTTAAATATCCCTGTTTAAACTTAGTTAATCAAGTGCTAAACCACATTAACTTAAATGAACCATTATGCATATTTGCTAATTTGGAAAGTATGGAAGTGGAGGTGTGAGTTTGTGGTCGAAATGGGCCTTTGGACAGGCTGCAAGTAACATTTGTGTTTGCTGTTTTTGGTCTGCTGATGGATTGCTGTCCTTGATTTACTTATGTGAAGCCATTTGCAAGAATTGCCAAGTTTGCAACTTTGGCCAAAATAGTAGTATGATGGTGGAATGAACATGATTTAGGGCTTGGAGCAAGTTTCAAATATGATTCTAAACATTTCCCAATTGGCCAAAGTGAGAAAAAGTCAAAGAATCAAAAAGTCAACTATGAGTCAAACTTGGTTTTTAAATGAAATAGGTCAAAAAATGCCATTTTGATTGGCAAGGTTTTGATGAATGAAATTTATATTTTTGGAAAGAGGAGGAAAAATGTGGTTTGTAGGAAAAAACCCCACCAAATTTGGCCTTATGGTTCATGAGATATGGCTCTTTGAAGTTCACAAATTTTTGAATTTGAATTGATCATATCTTGCAAACCACACATGGGATTTGGGAGTTCTTGGACTTTTTGAAAATGGGAGAACAAGATCTTCAACTTTCATGTTGGGCAAAAATTAATTTGAAGCTTGTATCATGATGCAAGTTGAGGATCAAGAAGTTTCCATTTTTGGCAGTTGAAATTACAGGTCCACTTTCTATTTTGGGAAATTTTCTGTTTGACTTCAAATTCTTCCATGATGAGGTTGGACATGATAGATGAGGCTTATATAAGCATGAATGAGCTCCTTCAAATCAATTCTATCCATCAAATCACTGATTAAATCCACAGTTGACCAAGTTTGACTTTTCTAGGGTTTTGCACTGACTGAACCTCTTCTGATGAATTCCAAACCCTAATTCCTTGAGAACTTGACTTCAAATGATGTCCCAAGATATATGAGCTCTTGATTATTGATCATGGTGCCCAAATTCTGCAAGAATGGCCACCATCCACTGCAATGACTGACTGTTGACTGTCTTTGACCTAATTGCTGATGATTGCTTCAACTGCAAGCAACAAGGTTAGAATGACAATATTTTTGTACTTTTTGGTTAATAAACATATGAAAAGCAAAGATATACAAATGCAAAGTATGCTTGGTGATCAAGAAAACAACCCACAAGGCAACCTACCCACTAGGAGGAAAGCTAAGGCATGCAATGATCCTTGAGGCCATGATATGATATGATGTGGGCCATGAGGGATCTTAGGGCCAAAATTGGGGTCTTACAGATGCCCCTATTTAAGGTCATTCTAGCCGGAGAAGTGAAGTTTAGAAATCTTCATCTCGACGCGGTAGAATGGGCTTAAATAACAGTAATGAGACAAATTTTGGTCCCTAAGAGACCTCATGATGCAAATGTATGCATGCAAAAGACACAAATTCTGTGGGGAATATGATTCACACAGAAGAAAAGACGATCCATCGGAGTAATACACTCACCAGGAACAGAGACTCTGACAAGACTCTAGTTGGGAATAAACAAAACTGACACAGCGTGAACGAGACACGACTCTGATTAGGGGAAAAACAGAAAACAGACTGGAGACCTCACTGGGGAGTGAAGGACTCAAACTGGGGAAAAGATTTCCAAATGGAAAATAAATCCATTGGAGAGACACAAGCTGACCCCTGGGGAGAAGCAAAAGAAAACTTTACTGAGGAAGCACCCAAGAAATGAGATGTCACCAAGCATAAGGGTAACAAACTCAGGAAGGAACACCAAGGATACCGGGTTGTAGGTATGTAACAGGTGACCGACCAAAGACGTGAATTGGTGTGTGTTCCAAAACACTCATCATCCTGAAGTGAGCGAAAGCAAACTTGTTTATAGGATGGATATTTGATTCTGTAAAGAATGCAAATCTTACTCAGTTGGGGAAACAAACAAAGTGTTCGACAAGAGAGTGCATGAGATATATTATTCATAGCCGTCAAAACGTGAATAATGTACTCGCATGGAAAATTATCCTGAACCGGGTTGTAGGTTAATAAAGGATAAAATCAACCGAAAAGAAAGGCATCGGGATACCAAACTTGGTATATAATGATAACCAATCAAAAGGAGCAACAGACATTACCAACAAAAAGGTAAATGAAAGGCAATCTGCTGAGGATAATTTGCAAGTATCCGGCAATTATCGACAGGGACTAGCTGGGGATGCATTGGTATACAACCAATGATCCGGGGAACAAATCACTAGCATACGGTGAAAAGACCCACTGGGGATAAAATTGCTAGCATACGGCAATTATCCACAAAAGACTTGCTGAGGATATAAGTGCTGATCTGAGCAACTTATACAAGCAAAGGAAAATCAACATCAAATATTGAATGAAGATAACCACAAAATTAGGGTTTACATCTACCGAATACGGGGTAGAAGACCAACAACTCCGCGTGGGGATAGAACAAATCACAAATCCGCACGGGAAACCAAAATAGGGTTTATAACAAACCACAAACTGCTGGAGAGCAGGAAAATAGGATTTACAACTACCGGGTAGTAGGTAGAAAACCAAAACTCTGGCTGGAGAATAAAAGGTGTATAACCACAAATTCTGTTTAAGAAAGCCAGGAAAAATAGGACTTATAACTACCGGTTATGAGGGTAGAGGCCCAAAACATTCCGCTGGGGAACAACCCACTGGGAAGCACCAGACATCTGACAAATAGCCAATTCGGGAATAATCCGAAAAGACAGACTGAATAAAGACACGTCCTAATGAGGATGTAACTCAAATAGGAAAGTCCATCCCAATATATGTGTTGGGAGGAAACGGAAGAAACCGTCATCCACGAGGATATATCTCAGTGGGGAACTGCAGAAGGAAAGACAACATTTTCTGCTTATGGGGCTGACTCTATATGGAGAGATTTATAACACCCGACATCTGCTTGGGGAGATCTGTAAAGAGATCCATATCACCCGTTGCAAGAGACACGACAAACAAAAGATATATGGCGAAAAATGCAACATGAATATCTGAATGTTTATGAGTATGCATGAATATGCGTGATTTATGTTTGATGAATGCTGACAAAACAGACAATTCTAACACAAACAGGTTCAGGAACTGAACGTCCGGTATTATACTTCCAGGGGAACAACCAGCTGGAGAGCCAATCTGCGGAGATCTTCATGCTGTAAAGCAAAGATCTGCAAGTACTGCTGAAGAAGCTGGGAATCAGAGATATCATGAAACAACCCAATCAGGGTACAGACAGTCACAACGGGCAAAACAGCCACCCAGACGGATCTGTAGGGGAACAAGAGAGGTCCCAAAGTATCTGCAGGGGATCCCAGTGTCAACTGAGAATCAAAAAGTGCGTTGCACAAGCACGAACTGCTGTAGAAGCAACTCCACAAAACTCCGCTGGGGAACAACCCACTGAGGGAGAATGATATCATCCAGGTAGAATCTAACTGCATAAGCAACTCTATTGGGGAAAACTGTCGGCTACTCTCTTGGGGCACGAACCACTGAGGAAGGACAGATCAAGTAGATTCTGCAACGAACCACTCCACTTGGGGAGAATACACATAGCAAACTGATCACAACAAGTAGATTCTGCAATATAAGCCACTCTACTTGGGGAGAATATACATAGCAAACTGATCACAACAAGTAGATTCTGCAATATAAGCCACTCTACTGGGGATCACAAACAGTCAGGAAATCAATCCATTCTCTGGATGCTAGAGCCATCATCCGACCATGCCGGGGATTGAAGGAGTAATCAACGGGCAAAGCTGCCACAACAAGCACTCTGCAGACTATGCTGAGGAAAAGATGGTTGCAAAACTGGGATGTCAACCCAAATCAACCGCTGAATAGGAAAATAAATCCTGCTCTGCTAAAGAGAAAAACTCTGATGGAGAGATAGCAACAATTCCGCAGACGACTTCGCCGGGGAAAAGGTAAAGTACCGGGTATCAAACCACTGACTTACCGGGTCTTCAAAAAGAAAACAAACGTGCTGAGGAAACAGACAAATCCTGCTGGCACACTGCATGGGGAAAAGAGGTAATAACTCCACTTGCAACTCTGGTGGGGATATTAATAACAACTCTACTCGCGACTCCGAGGGGAGTATCAGTCAATGGCTATACTCATGACTGTGCTGAGGAGACAAATAAAGTCTGGGGATACGACCCACTGGAGAAAATGACGGGGCACCAAGATGACAAACCATCAACCGCCGAAACTTCTACAAGAAAATATCCATGCTGGGAAAACTGCTGCTGGAGAAAACGAAGTCCTCAACAACACTCTGCTTGCGACTATACTGGGGAACAACCCCAACAACAACTCTGTCTGAGGAACAACCTCAACAAAGATCTGAAGAAAGAAGATACAACCAAACCAGGAATGTGAACAAATGTCTTACCTGTTGGAAATCATGCCACCCTCGGGAGAGCACTGAGATATTCTTGAGTATCCTTTCAATCTTGTGAATGTTCACTTTGTTTAAAACAAAAAATTTTGAAAAATTTGATTTGTTTAAAACAATGACATTTTATCAATTTAAAACATGCAAAACATTTGTTGAATTGAAACAAATAAGAGTGCAAATAATTGGATAAAAAGCTCAAATTGATTTGATGGAATGGTAGCCTGCAAATGGCAAGACTCCATAGATCTGTACAAGTTTGAAATCAGTGATATATATTGGAAGAGGGCTACATTGAACATAATGATCCTTTCTCTACCAATTTGAATCTCGATGTATCCGAAGCTTCAGTTGACGACGAATCGAGAATCTTCTAACGGAATGACGACTGATGGAACAGAAAGTCTTGTCAGGATGCAGTTACTTGCCAAATCCCTAATTTTTGCCTAGATTGCCCCAGGGTGAGGTACTCAATCTAGCGGGATGCAAATATATTCTTTTTTTTTAAGTCTCTAATTTTGCCTGGATTACCCTTGCGGGTTCTCCACCGAGACGCTCATTTTTGCCTAAGCCGCCCTTTCGGGTTTTCAACTTAGCGAGCTATTCTATTTTTTCATTTGCATATACTTTTTTTTTAGGCAAAGTATCTCTTGACTGCATCTGAATTCACAGGACGAGTGAAATCCTCCCCATCCATTGTTGTAAGCATCAAAGCTCCGCCTGAAAAGGCTCTCTTAACAACATATGGACCCTCGTAGTTTGGAGTCCACTTGCCCCTGGAATCGGGCGCAAAAGACAAAACTTTCTTGAGCACGAGGTCACCTTCTCGGAACACACGAGGCTTGACCTTCTTGTCGAATGCTTTCTTCATTCTCTGCTGATATAACTGACCATGGCACATGGCAGTTAATCGCTTCTCTTCGATCAAATTCAACTGGTCGTAACGACTCTGAATCCATTCAGCATCAGTCAACTAGGGACTTGAGGGTATAATTTTTCTTTTTCTTTTGGAAAAATTGTTGAAAAAAAATTTTTCCTGATTTTTGATTTTTTTTTTTCTTTTTCACCCTCTTTTTTCTTTCTTTTTTTTTTTTTTTTTTTTTGCATTTGCAATGCCCCAGTTTGACTGTTTTGCTGATTCTCATGATACAGCTGAATGAGCTTCTCTTTGTGCTCAAGAAGGCGGGTAATCTCGTCAGGAATCCCCTTTAACATCATCTTCCTCTGCCCCAGATACAAGGAATTCAAGATTGGGAGATGGCGTTGGATCATTATGTTCAATGGGTTTAGAAATCCCTGCATAATGATTCTGGATAATGAAAAGCTTTTGAATTTTAAACAAGCAAATCATTTATGCAGATGAAAAAGCTGTTTTTGTTTTTCAGGGTTTTTTGTGATCACTGATTTCATGCAAAAGCAAAAAGTGAAAACAAATGAAAAAACAAATGTTTAACAATGCATTATTTGAATGAAAACATCATTGTATTAAATGCTGCCAACAATGTCATCACTTCTCCTTTTGGCATGGGAGAAGGGTTTCAAACAAAGTGAACAAATCATGCTGATTTATGAATGACCGTAGGAACATCCACAGCGACCCAATTGTGGCAGACACCACCAGGAATGATGAAACTGTTCAGATCTTCTGCATATACTTCCAAGATAGCAGCAGCTTCTTCGGGTTGATTGGCATGGATGAATCCTCCACTTGAATAAACCATGCTCCTTAAGTGCCCCAGAACAGTAGCCAATGCCAGCCCGGGATCGGTTAACCAGGAATAAATCCATCAACAGGAATAAATCCATCAACAGGAATAAATCCATCAAAAGCACTAAGGCTGGCAAAATCCTCCTCGGAGTCCATAATTCTCTTGCTCAGGATGATCCATCAATCTGGCAGAGATGGCTCTGGTATAATACCGGCAAAGTGCGTCTTCAAAATAAATGAAGATCGCAGGGTCAGACCACTGGATGGGAGACCGGAACAAAACACCTGCTTATGCAAATGATGCATGAAGTGTTTATGCATATGCTTGTTTTTTACAAAGGAACCCGAGGGTTTTATTTGCAAACTTTGAAATATTTAAGCATTTTGATCTTACATGAGAACATCTCATCAGATATATCAGGTGAAAAATTTTTTTCCCGGTTTTTCATGTTTTGAAATTTTTTGCAAATAAACTCCTTTGAGTTCCTTGAAAATTTTCTTTTTCTTTGATGATATGAATGCGGATGAATGCGTGAATGTATGAATGCAACAAACACACTCAAGGATCAAGCAAAGCACACCAAACAAAGGTCGTGGGAAAGCTCATTGTATCCCTAATATCAATCATCCATTTTGGTGGATTTAGGTTTTCACCTTATCGACACCCAAGTTCCATTGATATTAACGGTACGTGAACCGGTTCAGACATTCTTAATATCAACCAGCCGCTTTGGTGGATTTTAGGTTTTACACCTGATCCGGGATCCATTGATATTAACAATGTTTGAACGACTCAACCACGAATCACGGGTTTGTTGAGAGTCACGAGCATGGAGTCTCGGTTAAGAACCACCCAAAGGGAGTGTACTAGGGTTTAAACCTGCCAGACATGTTCTATCAGAGGTTCCCATAATCATCGTTCCATCTTTCGAATATTATCGGAGGAACGAATACTCGTATTCCAAGAATATTCTCAAGAGAAACTCTTATGAGTGTAGTATCGCGTAACAATCGTATCAGAACTGACATCTGAACGACCTCCGCACTACGGTCCTAAAAATAGGCCAAGATGGGTTTGGTAAACTAAGGTCCTTGGCTTCTGCGGAACATGATTGAAAGAATAATGCCTAACCACAAATAACTTGTGTGACATTATTAGTTCAACATGACCTCCACCAAGTGAATGGGCTCGCAAGTCAACTGGCTAAGGACTACTCCACACCAGTCGACAAGACTATGCCATTCTCCTATCCTAGAGTGCACTCGAGTTCGGGTATAGAACTCATCTCACAGATCACCAAAGCAAACAGCAATTGTATATCAAGCAATTCACACATTACAATCAATACAGTGATCCCAAATTGTACAAAAATATGTCAAGTGAACAATAATAATATAGCACAACAAGGGTGAAAAGTAGGCAATACCACCAAGGATTCTGGTGAGGTTTCCCCAGCAGAGTCGCCACTTTTCTGTAGCGGTGTATTCGTCGCTATATGATCTATCGATTAAATCATAAGCAAGGGATACATTGAAATTTCGAGTCGCCACCGCACTTTTATTTATCCAAAGGACTGGCTAAAAAGCGAACAAAAGCCTAAGAAGTTTTACACGTAGAAAACTAATAAAAAGATCAGAGAGTCTGGGTAAGGGGTAAATTACGCAATGGGAAGGTGTTAGGCACCCACTACGTCCTAGGTACTCCTAGGGAGCCCTTTTCACACTTGTTGTAAAAGATTGTTATTTGTTATGACATAAAGATTGTGCAAACATGATTGGAATGGTGAGAAAAGAATATACAATTTTATTATTGGGTTTGAACGGATGAACCCGCTGCCTACGTACCTTCCATCAAAGGTAAGGATCAAAACGCCGTAGTTCGGCTAAAAGATTTCCAAAAGTTGGTGGATTCAGTTTTAAACACAAGCACTGAGGCTTTTCATTATCAATGGGAGAACACTCGACCAAAAACAACATCCACCATGCGAGGATAGCTTCGACGTACTAGAGGGGTTAGCCCTGTTTTCAGTACGGAAGTCTTACTGTCGACTCACTAAGGATAGGCAAGTTTTACATCAACCACAATGATAATTGAAGCCTATGGCTAATGTGAAAAGATTAACAATGGACAGAGCCAAAATAAGTGAATGAGTGAAGTTACTGATTATGATTATGAAAATGGAGTCAAAGTATAATTAAGATTGATTCAAATAAGTATTATGAAAATGGAGTTGGAAAAAGGTCAAGGACTTGAGTCCAGGTTTTAATTAGAAAACATGAAGATGTTTGCACAACACTTATGTCAAATTTGAAAGATAAAGTGTGAAAAGGTTTAGGACATAATGAATGATGAATGGATGAGGATGGAAAGTAAAACTTCTTAGAAGGTTCACTTCTTGAAATCATATAGCAGATGATTCAAGTGTGTCCTTTGGAATAGCAATGGATAATAACAAACAAACAAAGCAAAGAAAGGCGGATACCGGATGCCAATCAATGGTCTTATACCAATCTCCTAAAACAAAACGGGATATCAGAAGCCACTCAGTGGTCTTATACTAATCTCCACAGGCAAAGAAATAAAAGCGGATACCGGATACCAATAGATGGATTTACACCAGTCTCCTAAAACAGAAATGGATATCAGATGCCACTCAATGGACTTACACTAATCTCCTAAGAAGAAAACAAAGATGAGAGATGGAAGTTAACTGCCAATCTGTCTGGACTTAGGTTAACTCCACAGTATGGTCCTAGGAAATCCAATGCCACATTACTGGGACTTATAATGGATCCTCACATACAAGAACAAAAGCAACAATATGATCACAGGAATGCAAATGCCAACTTACAGGGACTTATAATTGCAACCTCACATAAACAGAGAAAACAAAACATGGATGTCAGATGCCAATCTGTCTGGACTTACTCTAACATACACAGTATGATCCTAGGAAAACAAATGCCAACTTGCAGGGACTTACAGTTGTATCCTCACATACAAGTAAACAAAGGAACATGTGATCATAGGAAAGCAAATGCCAACTAGCAGGGACTTACAGTTGCTTCCTCACATACAATCAAATGCATCAAGCAAAGATAAGATGAGTGGCCAAGGTGATGGTCTTATACTCACTTCCATATCATAGGAGCAATGGCCAAAGAAATGGACTTACAATTGTCCTCAATGGGTAAACAGCAATGATAATGTCACAAAGACAAATGAGATGATTATGCATTGATGGCAATTGATGATGATGAGTGCACAAAGCATGAGAGCAAACATGTGTATATGAAGCAATCAATCAATCAATCAATATCAAACAGCACACTCTATAGCCAAACAAGGGGGTTCACACAAGAGGGTTTGACTATGAAAGTCCACTGTAATGGGTGAATGTCGCTCTTAACCTTGCCATTGAGAGGCTAAGGTGAAGCAGATGAATAGGAGATGAGGGGTGTGCCTCATTGCTTCTATCTCAGATCAGAGAGAGCATCAAATAATAGAAAGTGGGGGAGTTCAGAAAGATGGAACTCTTTCCCCATTATTGACTCGATTAGATCTTGGGTTTTTATCTCAATGCTTCAACCATGTAATGGGAGCAAAGAGAGGACACACTGAATAGTGGGGGATAGATTGCTTATCCCTACCTTCCACCAATTGCCTCAAATGAGGACTTTTCCTGCTTGGGACAATTTTAAACAAACACAGGCATTGCCTCTTAAGGAGGACTTCAGACAGTTTGCCCGGTCAAATAACAGACCGGGTCTCCAGACTACATGAAGAAGAAAGGTTTATACCTCAAAGCAAATGCTAAATAGCAAAGCAAGCAAGTTCAAAGAACTTAAGCAACTAAAGTACCTGAAAAAGTCAAACTTATTAGTAAACAAATCAACAGTTCAAACCAAAAGAAATGGATAAACAACAGTCAACCATAAACAGAGGTGCCAAGGCACAAGGCCAAACTCATATGAGTCACACCTACAAAACAAGGGTTAGCACAATATATAATCCAACTCAATCAAATTTGAATGATCTTTGAGGCATTGGTGCTTAACCTGAAACAATAGCTCAATTGTAAGCTCAAAAGACCACTAGGACTAGCCTAGGGTCAAAGATGAAGGAAAAAAGCCAAACAGCAAAGAAAAGTCAACCCAATTCATGTTCAAACATTTAAGAAGTAATCTCAATTGGATTCAAACTCAAATCATGCATCAATGTCATTTCATGAACATAAGAGTGCAAAGCATGGCAAGAGAAGCATACAAAAGGTCAACAGCAAGACTTCATTCAAAAGTCAACCCAAACATTCTCAAAAATCATCAAATAAATCACATTCAATCCTAACATCTAGCATGGCAAGCATGTCAAATTTCATGGCATTTGGATGAGAGGAAGGCAGTCAATTAAAATCAAGAAGTCAAACCAAATTCAAGCATGCACAATGAAGGTCAACAAACATGGGTCAACTTCAAAAAATTATATCAAATTGAAAACAGAAGAGAAATGAATGAGATTAACACCAATTCAAAGCTCAAGGTGTCTAGTTATCACATATGAAACTTCATGGTCATACAATATGATGTGAGAATTTCACAAAGGAAATGGCAATGTGTAGCACAAAAAGTCAACAATTGACTAGGCAGGGAAGAAAATTCACAATCAAATGGAAAACAGCAAGATTAATTCCAAGAAAATTCATACACAAACTAGACATGTGATAGATGATTCATGCAAAATTTGGGGTCATTTGGAGGCCAGGAGACATGTGAACAAAAATCAAGAAAAGGCACATCATTGGTGTGACACAAATTGTCACACCCTAGTTCAAAAAATCATAACTAGCAAACCACAAATGATAAATGCACAATCTTTATACCAAAATGAAGATGAATGAGTCTAGTTTCATCACAAAAAATTTCAAGCTCAAAGGATCCATCATCATTATTTCACAAAAGAAATGGCAAAAGGTGTCAAATATGCATACTTGTCAAGAAATCTCACACCAATTAAAATCCAATTAACCAAAAAATAATTAAAATTCATGATTAAATACTAGACCTCTTCATGAACATGATGCAAAAAATGGCATGATTTTTGGATGAAAAATGAAGGAGAAATGAATTGTTGAAGTTTGATGAATAATTGGATAAAACATGAAACACATAGCATGGTATGGAGTCAAACAAAGTCAGCGCATGGCAAAGATGTAAATATGTATTTCATTTAGCAAAACGCACAGTTTTGGGGAAGGAAATGAAATGTTCTGATTGGTCCTCACCAATAGAACAGTAACTCGGCCAATCATTCAAATTTTCTGGGTTTAAGAAAAACCCTAGGGTTTTAGCACAGCATTCATGGCATTTCAAGCAAGTTCATCAACATCAAAACAAATTCGAACATCATTACGCAACAGCATAGCATTTGGTGATGTTCATACAGCAACTAGACAACAACATACAACACAGTTCATACGGATTTTCTGGGCAGGGTAAGGTTTGAAAAGCAGCAGCATACATTCATCATCATCATGCAACTCGAATTTTCAAAATGCCCAGCATGACCAAACAAGCACATTAATAGAATCAATATGCAACATACAACATGAATGTGCTATCCATTTTCAATAAATCAACCTAAACAAACCAAATCGATTGAAAACATATTCATACACACAAATGAAAATCCAGATTTCTTGGCCATGACACAACCATTTCAAGCAATTTATAGTTTGTTGGAATCAGCAAGATGTAAACTACCTAAAGCATGGCATCATTTGGAAAAATGTGTGAATCGAAATTTTACCACAAATGAAGTTCAGTGATGATGCAGTGCTTCCTTGGCCTTCAAAGCTCGAAACAGGTGGCCCTTATGCTTGGAGATGTTGGATGGTGAAGCTCTTTCAGCTCAAGAGTACTTAAACATGCCCAACTCTCGATTTGCCATGGAAGGTATCTTGGAGAAACAGAACAAGAAGGTGGCTGTGCAGATGAGATTTGATGGCTCAAAGGAGCTCACAAAGATGTTTAGATGAGAGAACAATCAAGGTTGTTCAAGGGTTTTTGGTGTTTTGAGCAGAAAATGCAAATATGCAAAATTGCAAGAATGAGAGAATGAGCTTTTCTGCGTGTGGCTGCTGTGTTTCTCTAGTCTCTAGGGTTGCAATCTGGCAGAAAATGAGCTTAAATATCCCTGTTTAAACTTAGTTAATCAAGTGCTAAACCACATTAACTTAAATGAACCATTATGCATATTTGCTAATTTGGAAAGTATGGAAGTGGAGGTGTGAGTTTGTGGTCGAAATGGGCCTTTGGACAGGCTGCAAGTAACATTTGTGTTTGCTGTTTTTGGTCTGCTGATGGATTGCTGTCCTTGATTTACTTATGTGAAGCCATTTGCAAGAATTGCCAAGTTTGCAACTTTGGCCAAAATAGTAGTATGATGGTGGAATGAACATGATTTAGGGCTTGAGCAAGTTTCAAATATGATTCTAAACATTTCCCAATTGGCCAAAGTGAGAAAAAGTCAAAGAATCAAAAAGTCAACTATGAGTCAAACTTGGTTTTTAAATGAAATAGGTCAAAAAATGCCATTTTGATTGGCAAGGTTTTGATGAATGAAATTTATATTTTTGGAAAGAGGAGGAAAAATGTGGTTTGTAGGAAAAAAACCCCACCAAATTTGGCCTTATGGTTCATGAGATATGGCTCTTTGAAGTTCACAAATTTTTGAATTTGAATTGATCATATCTTGCAAACCACACATGGGATTTGGGTGTTCTTGGACTTTTTGAAAATGGGAGAACAAGATCTTCAACTTTCATGTTGGGCAAAAATTAATTTGAAGCTTGTATCATGATGCAAGTTGAGGATCAAGAAGTTTCCATTTTTGGCAGTTGAAATTACAGGTCCACTTTCTATTTTGGGAAATTTTCTGTTTGACTTCAAATTCTTCCATGATGAGGTTGGACATGATAGATGAGGCTTATATAAGCATGAATGAGCTCCTTCAAATCAATTCTATCCATCAAATCACTGATTAAATCCACAGTTGACCAAGTTTGACTTTTCTAGGGTTTTGCACTGACTGAACCTCTTCTGATGAATTCCAAACCCTAATTCCTTGAGAACTTGACTTCAAATGATGTCCCAAGATATATGAGCTCTTGATTATTGATCATGGTGCCCAAATTCTGCAAGAATGGCCACCATCCACTGCAATGACTGACTGTTGACTGTCTTTGACCTAATTGCTGATGATTGCTTCAACTGCAAGCAACAAGGTTAGAATGACAATATTTTTGTACTTTTTGGTTAATAAACATATGAAAAGCAAAGATATACAAATGCAAAGTATGCTTGGTGATCAAGAAAACAACCCACAAGGCAACCTACCCACTAGGAGGAAAGCTAAGGCATGCAATGATCCTTGAGGCCATGATATGATATGATGTGGGCCATGAGGGATCTTAGGGCCAAAATTGGGGTCTTACAGATGCCCCTATTTAAGGTCATTCTAGCCGGAGAAGTGAAGTTTAGAAATCTTCATCTCGACGCGGTAGAATGGGCTTAAATAACAGTAATGAGACAAATTTTGGTCCCTAAGAGACCTCATGATGCAAATGTATGCATGCAAAAGACACAAATTCTGTGGGGAATATGATTCACACAGAAGAAAAGACGATCCATCGGAGTAATACACTCACCAGGAACAGAGACTCTGACAAGACTCTAGTTGGGAATAAACAAAACTGACACAGCGTGAACGAGACACGACTCTGATTAGGGGAAAAACAGAAAACAGACTGGAGACCTCACTGGGGAGTGAAGGACTCAAACTGGGGAAAAGATTTCCAAATGGAAAATAAATCCATTGGAGAGACACAAGCTGACCCCTGGGGAGAAGCAAAAGAAAACTTTACTGAGGAAGCACCCAAGAAATGAGATGTCACCAAGCATAAGGGTAACAAACTCAGGAAGGAACACCAAGGATACCGGGTTGTAGGTATGTAACAGGTGACCGACCAAAGACGTGAATTGGTGTGTGTTCCAAAACACTCATCATCCTGAAGTGAGCGAAAGCAAACTTGTTTATATGATGGATATTTGATTCTGTAAAGAATGCAAATCTTACTCAGTTGGGGAAACAAACAAAGTGTTCGACAAGAGAGTGCATGAGATATATTATTCATAGCCGTCAAAACGTGAATAATGTACTCGCATGGAAAATTATCCTGAACCGGGTTGTAGGTTAATAAAGGATAAAATCAACCGAAAAGAAAGGCATCGGGATACCAAACTTGGTATATAATGATAACCAATCAAAAGGAGCAACAGACATTACCAACAAAAAGGTAAATGAAAGGCAATCTGCTGAGGATAATTTGCAAGTATCCGGCAATTATCGACAGGGACTAGCTGGGGATGCATTGGTATACAACCAATGATCCGGGGAACAAATCACTAGCATACGGTGAAAAGACCCACTGGGGATAAAATTGCTAGCATACGGCAATTATCCACAAAAGACTTGCTGAGGATATAAGTGCTGATCTGAGCAACTTATACAAGCAAAGGAAAATCAACATCAAATATTGAATGAAGATAACCACAAAATTAGGGTTTACATCTACCGAATACGGGGTAGAAGACCAACAACTCCGCGTGGGGATAGAACAAATCACAAATCCGCACGGGAAACCAAAATAGGGTTTATAACAAACCACAAACTGCTGGAGAGCAGGAAAATAGGATTTACAACTACCGGGTAGTAGGTAGAAAACCAAAACTCTGGCTGGAGAATAAAAGGTGTATAACCACAAATTCTGTTTAAGAAAGCCAGGAAAAATAGGACTTATAACTACCGGTTATGAGGGTAGAGGCCCAAAACATTCCGCTGGGGAACAACCCACTGGGAAGCACCAGACATCTGACAAATAGCCAATTCGGGAATAATCCGAAAAGACAGACTGAATAAAGACACGTCCTAATGAGGATGTAACTCAAATAGGAAAGTCCATCCCAATATATGTGTTGGGAGGAAACGGAAGAAACCGTCATCCACGAGGATATATCTCAGTGGGGAACTGCAGAAGGAAAGACAACATTTTCTGCTTATGGGGCTGACTCTATATGGAGAGATTTATAACACCCGACATCTGCTTGGGGAGATCTGTAAAGAGATCCATATCACCCGTTGCAAGAGACACGACAAACAAAAGATATATGGCGAAAAATGCAACATGAATATCTGAATGTTTATGAGTATGCATGAATATGCGTGATTTATGTTTGATGAATGCTGACAAAACAGACAATTCTAACACAAACAGGTTCAGGAACTGAACGTCCGGTATTATACTTCCAGGGGAACAACCAGCTGGAGAGCCAATCTGCGGAGATCTTCATGCTGTAAAGCAAAGATCTGCAAGTACTGCTGAAGAAGCTGGGAATCAGAGATATCAGGAAACAACCCAATCAGGGTACAGACAGTCACAACGGGCAAAACAGCCACCCAGACGGATCTGTAGGGGAACAAGAGAGGTCCCAAAGTATCTGCAGGGGATCCCAGTGTCAACTGAGAATCAAAAAGTGCGTTGCACAAGCACGAACTGCTGTAGAAGCAACTCCACAAAACTCCGCTGGGGAACAACCCACTGAGGGAGAATGATATCATCCAGGTAGAATCTAACTGCATAAGCAACTCTATTGGGGAAAACTGTCGGCTACTCTCTTGGGGCACGAACCACTGAGGAAGGACAGATCAAGTAGATTCTGCAACGAACCACTCCACTTGGGGAGAATACACATAGCAAACTGATCACAACAAGTAGATTCTGCAATATAAGCCACTCTACTTGGGGAGAATATACATAGCAAACTGATCACAACAAGTAGATTCTGCAATATAAGCCACTCTACTGGGGATCACAAACAGTCAGGAAATCAATCCATTCTCTGGATGCTAGAGCCATCATCCGACCATGCCGGGGATTGAAGGAGTAATCAACGGGCAAAGCTGCCACAACAAGCACTCTGCAGACTATGCTGAGGAAAAGATGGTTGCAAAACTGGGATGTCAACCCAAATCAACCGCTGAATAGGAAAATAAATCCTGCTCTGCTAAAGAGAAAAACTCTGATGGAGAGATAGCAACAATTCCGCAGACGACTTCGCCGGGGAAAAGGTAAAGTACCGGGTATCAAACCACTGACTTACCGGGTCTTCAAAAAGAAAATAAACGTGCTGAGGAAACAGACAAATCCTGCTGGCACACTGCATGGGGAAAAGAGGTAATAACTCCACTTGCAACTCTGGTGGGGATATTAATAACAGCTCTACTCGCGACTCCGAGGGGAGTATCAGTCAATGGCTATACTCATGACTGTGCTGAGGAGACAAATAAAGTCTGGGGATACGACCCACTGGAGAAAATGACGGGGCACCAAGATGACAAACCATCAACCGCCGAAACTTCTACAAGAAAATATCCATGCTGGGAAAACTGCTGCTGGAGAAAACGAAGTCCTCAACAACACTCTGCTTGCGACTATACTGGGGAACAACCCCAACAACAACTCTGTCTGAGGAACAACCTCAACAAAGATCTGAAGAAAGAAGATACAACCAAACCAGGAATGTGAACAAATGTCTTACCTGTTGGAAATCATGCCACCCTCGGGAGAGCACTGAGATATTCTTGAGTATCCTTTCAATCTTGTGAATGTTCACTTTGTTTAAAACAAAAAAATTTTGAAAAATTTGATTTGTTTAAAACAATGACATTTTATCAATTTAAAACATGCAAAACATTTGTTGAATTGAAACAAATAAGAGTGCAAATAATTGGATAAAAAGCTCAAATTGATTTGATGGAATGGTAGCCTGCAAATGGCAAGACTCCATAGATCTGTACAAGTTTGAAATCAGTGATATATATTGGAAGAGGGCTACATTGAACATAATGATCCTTTCTCTACCAATTTGAATCTCGATGTATCCGAAGCTTCAGTTGACGACGAATCGAGAATCTTCTGACGGAATGACGACTGATGGAACAGAAAGTCTTGTCAGGATGCAGTTACTTGCCAAATCCCTAATTTTTGCCTAGATTGCCCCAGGGTGAGGTACTCAATCTAGCGGGATGCAAATATATTCTTTTTTTTTAAGTCTCTAATTTTGCCTGGATTACCCTTGCGGGTTCTCCACCGAGACGCTCATTTTTGCCTAAGCCGCCCTTTCGGGTTTTCAACTTAGCGAGCTATTCTATTTTTTCATTTGCATATACTTTTTTTTTAGGCAAAGTATCTCTTGACTGCATCTGAATTCACAGGACGAGTGAAATCCTCCCCATCCATTGTTGTAAGCATCAAAGCTCCGCCTGAAAAGGCTCTCTTAACAACATATGGACCCTCGTAGTTTGGAGTCCACTTGCCCCTGGAATCGGGCGCAAAAGACAAAACTTTCTTGAGCACGAGGTCACCTTCTCGGAACACACGAGGCTTGACCTTCTTGTCGAATGCTTTCTTCATTCTCTGCTGATATAACTGACCATGGCACATGGCAGTTAATCGCTTCTCTTCGATCAAATTCAACTGGTCGTAACGACTCTGAATCCATTCAGCATCAGTCAACTAGGGACTTGAGGGTATAATTTTTCTTTTTCTTTTGGAAAAATTGTTGAAAAATTTTTTTCCTGATTTTTGATTTTTTTTTTCTTTTTCACCCTCTTTTTTCTTTTTTTTTTTTTTTTTTTTTTTTTTTTTTTTTTTTTGCATTTGCAATGCCCCAGTTTGACTGTTTTGCTGATTCTCATGATACAGCTGAATGAGCTTCTCTTTGTGCTCAAGAAGGCGGGTAATCTCGTCAGGAATCCCCTTTAACATCATCTTCCTCTGCCCCAGATACAAGGAATTCAAGATTGGGAGATGGCGTTGGATCATTATGTTCAATGGGTTTAGAAATCCCTGCATAATGATTCTGGATAATGAAAAGCTTTTGAATTTTAAACAAGCAAATCATTTATGCAGATGAAAAAGCTGTTTTTGTTTTTCAGGGTTTTTTGTGATCACTGATTTCATGCAAAAGCAAAAAGTGAAAACAAATGAAAAAACAAATGTTTAACAATGCATTATTTGAATGAAAACATCATTGTATTAAATGCTGCCAACAATGTCATCACTTCTCCTTTTGGCATGGGAGAAGGGTTTCAAACAAAGTGAACAAATCATGCTGATTTATGAATGACCGTAGGAACATCCACAGCGACCCAATTGTGGCAGACACCACCAGGAATGATGAAACTGTTCAGATCTTCTGCATATACTTCCAAGATAGCAGCAGCTTCTTCGGGTTGATTGGCATGGATGAATCCTCCACTTGAATAAACCATGCTCCTTAAGTGCCCCAGAACAGTAGCCAATGCCAGCCCGGGATCGGTTAACCAGGAATAAATCCATCAACAGGAATAAATCCATCAACAGGAATAAATCCATCAAAAGCACTAAGGCTGGCAAAATCCTCCTCGGAGTCCATAATTCTCTTGCTCAGAATGATCCATCAATCTGGCAGAGATGGCTCTGGTATAATACCGGCAAAGTGCGTCTTCAAAATAAATGAAGATCGCAGGGTCAGACCACTGGATGGGAGACCGGAACAAAACACCTGCTTATGCAAATGATGCATGAAGTGTTTATGCATATGCTTGTTTTTTACAAAGGAACCCGAGGGTTTTATTTGCAAACTTTGAAATATTTAAGCATTTTGATCTTACATGAGAACATCTCATCAGATATATCAGGTGAAAAATTTTTTTCCCGGTTTTTCCTGTTTTGAAAATTTTTGCAAATAAACTCCTTTGAGTTCCTTGAAAATTTTCTTTTTCTTTGATGATATGAATGCGGATGAATGCGTGAATGTATGAATGCAACAAACACACTCAAGGATCAAGCAAAGCACACCAAACAAAGGTCGTGGGAAAGCTCATTGTATCCCTAATATCAATCATCCATTTTGGTGGATTTAGGTTTTCACCTTATCGACACCCAAGTTCCATTGATATTAACGGTACGTGAACCGGTTCAGACATTCTTAATATCAACCAGCCGCTTTGGTGGATTTTAGGTTTTACACCTGATCCGGGATCCATTGATATTAACAATGTTTGAACGACTCAACCACGAATCACGGGTTTGTTGAGAGTCACGAGCATGGAGTCTCGGTTAAGAACCACCCAAAGGGAGTGTACTAGGGTTTAAACCTGCCAGACATGTTCTATCAGAGGTTCCCATAATCATCGTTCCATCTTTCGAATATTATCGGAGGAACGAATACTCGTATTCCAAGAATATTCTCAAGAGAAACTCTTATGAGTGTAGTATCGCGTAACAATCGTATCAGAACTGACATCTGAACGACCTCCGCACTACGGTCCTAAAAATAGGCCAAGATGGGTTTGGTAAACTAAGGTCCTTGGCTTCTGCGGAACATGATTGAAAGAATAATGCCTAACCACAAATAACTTGTGTGACATTATTAGTTCAACATGACCTCCACCAAGTGAATGGGCTCGCAAGTCAACTGGCTAAGGACTACTCCACACCAGTCGACAAGACTATGCCATTCTCCTATCCTAGAGTGCACTCGAGTTCGGGTATAGAACTCATCTCACAGATCACCAAAGCAAACAGCAATTGTATATCAAGCAATTCACACATTACAATCAATACAGTGATCCCAAATTGTACAAAAATATGTCAAGTGAACAATAATAATATAGCACAACAAGGGTGAAAAGTAGGCAATACCACCAAGGATTCTGGTGAGGTTTCCCCAGCAGAGTCGCCACTTTTCTGTAGCGGTGTATTCGTCGCTATATGATCTATCGATTAAATCATAAGCAAGGGATACATTGAAATTTCGAGTCGCCACCGCACTTTTATTTATCCAAAGGACTGGCTAAAAAGCGAACAAAAGCCTAAGAAGTTTTACACGTAGAAAACTAATAAAAAGATCAGAGAGTCTGGGTAAGGGGTAAATTACGCAATGGGAAGGTGTTAGGCACCCACTACGTCCTAGGTACTCCTAGGGAGCCCTTTTCACACTTGTTGTAAAAGATTGTTATTTGTTATGACATAAAGATTGTGCAAACATGATTGGAATGGTGAGAAAAGAATATACAATTTTATTATTGGGTTTGAACGGATGAACCCGCTGCCTACGTACCTTCCATCAAAGGTAAGGATCAAAACGCCGTAGTTCGGCTAAAAGATTTCCAAAAGTTGGTGGATTCAGTTTTAAACACAAGCACTGAGGCTTTTCATTATCAATGGGAGAACACTCGACCAAAAACAACATCCACCATGCGAGGATAGCTTCGACGTACTAGAGGGGTTAGCCCTGTTTTCAGTACGGAAGTCTTACTGTCGACTCACTAAGGATAGGCAAGTTTTACATCAACCACAATGATAATTGAAGCCTATGGCTAATGTGAAAAGATTAACAATGGACAGAGCCAAAACAAGTGAATGAGTGAAGTTACTGATTATGATTATGAAAATGGAGTCAAAGTATAATTAAGATTGATTCAAATAAGTATTATGAAAATGGAGTTGGAAAAAGGTCAAGGACTTGAGTCCAGGTTTTAATTAGAAAACATGAAGATGTTTGCACAACACTTATGTCAAATTTGAAAGATAAAGTGTGAAAAGGTTTAGGACATAATGAATGATGAATGGATGAGGATGGAAAGTAAAACTTCTTAGAAGGTTCACTTCTTGAAATCATATAGCAGATGATTCAAGTGTGTCCTTTGGAATAGCAATGGATAATAACAAACAAACAAAGCAAAGAAAGGCGGATACCGGATGCCAATCAATGGTCTTATACCAATCTCCTAAAACAAAACGGGATATCAGAAGCCACTCAGTGGTCTTATACTAATCTCCACAGGCAAAGAAATAAAAGCGGATATCGGATACCAATAGATGGATTTACACCAGTCTCCTAAAACAGAAATGGATATCAGATGCCACTCAATGGACTTACACTAATCTCCTAAGAAGAAAACAAAGATGAGAGATGGAAGTTAACTGCCAATCTGTCTGGACTTAGGTTAACTCCACAGTATGGTCCTAGGAAATCCAATGCCACATTACTGGGACTTATAATGGATCCTCACATACAAGAACAAAAGCAACAATATGATCACAGGAATGCAAATGCCAACTTACAGGGACTTATAATTGCAACCTCACATAAACAGAGAAAACAAAACATGGATGTCAGATGCCAATCTGTCTGGACTTACTCTAACATACACAGTATGATCCTAGGAAAACAAATGCCAACTTGCAGGGACTTACAGTTGTATCCTCACATACAAGTAAACAAAGGAACATGTGATCATAGGAAAGCAAATGCCAACTAGCAGGGACTTACAGTTGCTTCCTCACATACAATCAAATGCATCAAGCAAAGATAAGATGAGTGGCCAAGGTGATGGTCTTATACTCACTTCCATATCATAGGAGCAATGGCCAAAGAAATGGACTTACAATTGTCCTCAATGGGTAAACAGCAATGATAATGTCACAAAGACAAATGAGATGATTATGCATTGATGGCAATTGATGATGATGAGTGCACAAAGCATGAGAGCAAACATGTGTATATGAAGCAATCAATCAATCAATCAATATCAAACAGCACACTCTATAGCCAAACAAGGGGGTTCACACAAGAGGGTTTGACTATGAAAGTCCACTGTAATGGGTGAATGTCGCTCTTAACCTTGCCATTGAGAGGCTAAGGTGAAGCAGATGAATAGGAGATGAGGGGTGTGCCTCATTGCTTCTATCTCAGATCAGAGAGAGCATCAAATAATAGAAAGTGGGGGAGTTCAGAAAGATGGAACTCTTTCCCCATTATTGACTCGATTAGATCTTGGGTTTTTATCTCAATGCTTCAACCATGTAATGGGAGCAAAGAGAGGACACACTGAATAGTGGGGGATAGATTGCTTATCCCTACCTTCCACCAATTGCCTCAAATGAGGACTTTTCCTGCTTGGGACAATTTTAAACAAACACAGGCATTGCCTCTTAAGGAGGACTTCAGACAGTTTGCCCGGTCAAATAACAGACCGGGTCTCCAGACTACATGAAGAAGAAAGGTTTATACCTCAAAGCAAATGCTAAATAGCAAAGCAAGCAAGTTCAAAGAACTTAAGCAACTAAAGTACCTGAAAAAGTCAAACTTATTAGTAAACAAATCAACAGTTCAAACCAAAAGAAATGGATAAACAACAGTCAACCATAAACAGAGGTGCCAAGGCACAAGGCCAAACTCATATGAGTCACACCTACAAAACAAGGGTTAGCACAATATATAATCCAACTCAATCAAATTTGAATGATCTTTGAGGCATTGGTGCTTAACCTGAAACAATAGCTCAATTGTAAGCTCAAAAGACCACTAGGACTAGCCTAGGGTCAAAGATGAAGGAAAAAAGCCAAACAGCAAAGAAAAGTCAACCCAATTCATGTTCAAACATTTAAGAAGTAATCTCAATTGGATTCAAACTCAAATCATGCATCAATGTCATTTCATGAACATAAGAGTGCAAAGCATGGCAAGAGAAGCATACAAAAGGTCAACAGCAAGACTTCATTCAAAAGTCAACCCAAACATTCTCAAAAATCATCAAATAAATCACATTCAATCCTAACATCTAGCATGGCAAGCATGTCAAATTTCATGGCATTTGGATGAGAGGAAGGCAGTCAATTAAAATCAAGAAGTCAAACCAAATTCAAGCATGCACAATGAAGGTCAACAAACATGGGTCAACTTCAAAAAATTATATCAAATTGAAAACAGAAGAGAAATGAATGAGATTAACACCAATTCAAAGCTCAAGGTGTCTAGTTATCACATATGAAACTTCATGGTCATACAATATGATGTGAGAATTTCACAAAGGAAATGGCAATGTGTAGCACAAAAAGTCAACAATTGACTAGGCAGGGAAGAAAATTCACAATCAAATGGAAAACAGCAAGATTAATTCCAAGAAAATTCATACACAAACTAGACATGTGATAGATGATTCATGCAAAATTTGGGGTCATTTGGAGGCCAGGAGACATGTGAACAAAAATCAAGAAAAGGCACATCATTGGTGTGACACAAATTGTCACACCCTAGTTCAAAAAATCATAACTAGCAAACCACAAATGATAAATGCACAATCTTTATACCAAAATGAAGATGAATGAGTCTAGTTTCATCACAAAAAATTTCAAGCTCAAAGGATGCATCATCATTATTTCACAAAAGAAATGGCAAAAGGTGTCAAATATGCATACTTGTCAAGAAATCTCACACCAATTAAAATCCAATTAACCAAAAAATAATTAAAATTCATGATTAAATACTAGACCTCTTCATGAACATGATGCAAAAAATGGCATGATTTTTGGATGAAAAATGAAGGAGAAATGAATTGTTGAAGTTTGATGAATAATTGGATAAAACATGAAACACATAGCATGGTATGGAGTCAAACAAAGTCAGCGCATGGCAAAGATGTAAATATGTATTTCATTTAGCAAAACGCACAGTTTTGGGGAAGGAAATGAAATGTTCTGATTGGTCCTCACCAATAGAACAGTAACTCGGCCAATCATTCAAATTTTCTGGGTTTAAGAAAAACCCTAGGGTTTTAGCACAGCATTCATGGCATTTCAAGCAAGTTCATCAACATCAAAACAAATTCGAACATCATTACGCAACAGCATAGCATTTGGTGATGTTCATACAGCAACTAGACAACAACATACAACACAGTTCATACGGATTTTCTGGGCAGGGTAAGGTTTGAAAAGCAGCAGCATACATTCATCATCATCATGCAACTCGAATTTTCAAAATGCCCAGCATGACCAAACAAGCACATTAATAGAATCAATATGCAACATACAACATGAATGTGCTATCCATTTTCAATAAATCAACCTAAACAAACCAAATCGATTGAAAACATATTCATACACACAAATGAAAATCCAGATTTCTTGGCCATGACACAACCATTTCAAGCAATTTATAGTTTGTTGGAATCAGCAAGATGTAAACTACCTAAAGCATGGCATCATTTGGAAAAATGTGTGAATCGAAATTTTACCACAAATGAAGTTCAGTGATGATGCAGTGCTTCCTTGGCCTTCAAAGCTCGAAACAGGTGGCCCTTATGCTTGGAGATGTTGGATGGTGAAGCTCTTTCAGCTCAAGAGTACTTAAACATGCCCAACTCTCGATTTGCCATGGAAGGTATCTTGGAGAAACAGAACAAGAAGGTGGCTGTGCAGATGAGATTTGATGGCTCAAAGGAGCTCACAAAGATGTTTAGATGAGAGAACAATCAAGGTTGTTCAAGGGTTTTTGGTGTTTTGAGCAGAAAATGCAAATATGCAAAATTGCAAGAATGAGAGAATGAGCTTTTCTGCGTGTGGCTGCTGTGTTTCTCTAGTCTCTAGGGTTGCAATCTGGCAGAAAATGAGCTTAAATATCCCTGTTTAAACTTAGTTAATCAAGTGCTAAACCACATTAACTTAAATGAACCATTATGCATATTTGCTAATTTGGAAAGTATGGAAGTGGAGGTGTGAGTTTGTGGTCGAAATGGGCCTTTGGACAGGCTGCAAGTAACATTTGTGTTTGCTGTTTTTGGTCTGCTGATGGATTGCTGTCCTTGATTTACTTATGTGAAGCCATTTGCAAGAATTGCCAAGTTTGCAACTTTGGCCAAAATAGTAGTATGATGGTGGAATGAACATGATTTAGGGCTTGGAGCAAGTTTCAAATATGATTCTAAACATTTCCCAATTGGCCAAAGTGAGAAAAAGTCAAAGAATCAAAAAGTCAACTATGAGTCAAACTTGGTTTTTAAATGAAATAGGTCAAAAAATGCCATTTTGATTGGCAAGGTTTTGATGAATGAAATTTATATTTTTGGAAAGAGGAGGAAAAATGTGGTTTGTAGGAAAAAACCCCACCAAATTTGGCCTTATGGTTCATGAGATATGGCTCTTTGAAGTTCACAAATTTTTGAATTTGAATTGATCATATCTTGCAAACCACACATGGGATTTGGGAGTTCTTGGACTTTTTGAAAATGGGAGAACAAGATCTTCAACTTTCATGTTGGGCAAAAATTCATTTGAAGCTTGTATCATGATGCAAGTTGAGGATCAAGAAGTTTCCATTTTTGGCAGTTGAAATTACAGGTCCACTTTCTATTTTGGGAAATTTTCTGTTTGACTTCAAATTCTTCCATGATGAGGTTGGACATGATAGATGAGGCTTATATAAGCATGAATGAGCTCCTTCAAATCAATTCTATCCATCAAATCACTGATTAAATCCACAGTTGACCAAGTTTGACTTTTCTAGGGTTTTGCACTGACTGAACCTCTTCTGATGAATTCCAAACCCTAATTCCTTGAGAACTTGACTTCAAATGATGTCCCAAGATATATGAGCTCTTGATTATTGATCATGGTGCCCAAATTCTGCAAGAATGGCCACCATCCACTGCAATGACTGACTGTTGACTGTCTTTGACCTAATTGCTGATGATTGCTTCAACTGCAAGCAACAAGGTTAGAATGACAATATTTTTGTACTTTTTGGTTAATAAACATATGAAAAGCAAAGATATACAAATGCAAAGTATGCTTGGTGATCAAGAAAACAACCCACAAGGCAACCTACCCACTAGGAGGAAAGCTAAGGCATGCAATGATCCTTGAGGCCATGATATGATATGATGTGGGCCATGAGGGATCTTAGGGCCAAAATTGGGGTCTTACAGATACGTAGGTATAAGACGCGATGTCTTAGCAAGCACACATCCCCTTCATCCATAGGTAGCCGAGCTACGAAGACTCTGATTCTCATATTCATATGAGATACGTATGCAGTGGATGCGACATCCGTGCGAGTCATTTTCTTTTAACCCCTCTTTTAGTAAATAGTACATTAGATAAACACACACCCTTTAGACAAGAACAACAAGAGTGGACCCCGTAGAGTACTACGGATGCGCAGGGGTGCTAATACCTTCCCTTCACATAATAGACTCCCGAACCCAAGATTTGGTTGCGAGACCTTGTCTTTTTCTTTCCTTTCTCCAGGTTTACTTCGAGTGTTTCCTTTCCCTCCTTTGGGATAAATAACGCACGGTGGCGACTCTTCTGTCATTTCTTTCTCGCCGGTTGTTTTTTCGCATACTATATATTTTAGGTAGCGACAGTACCAACATAAAAATGAGGGATCAAAACCTTGTAGTTCGTGCTATAAATTTCAAAGTGGATGCATTCATTTTAACAAAATTTAAGTTTTGAAAGGCATAAAGGCCTAAAAACGGTTTGAATGGGTTAGTTATTTTGGGCTTTTTGAAAGTTTAAGTCAAGTATAGTTAAGTTTATTTACAAGTTTGATTTAAGAAAAGAAATTTGAAAATGCAATGGCATAAGGCCGAAGTTTCTATCTTTTTGCAAAAGTAGTCAAAGTTTAGAACAAAAATAGTTCACACAAAGAAGATTTTAAAAATGGAGGGAGAGATTTTGAAATTAAAGAAATGGGGAGAAGATGAAGAGAATATCCTATGCACAAAAATTAAAAGTTTAGAGTTGAAAAGATCTGACCAAATGGGTAGCAATCCAATAGACAGGTATGCCAATAGAAACCCATAATTCCCTTGGACTTTTAGAACCAAGCAACACACAAATGCACAACTATATTATCTTAAAGAGCAAGGCATAAAATAAAGATGGCCTCATCCAAGCTTATCCATTCCATGATCTTCTTCAAAATAGCCCATGCAACAGATGAATTCCACAAGTCACAAGTTCAAAATAACAGCTTCGCCATGATCATGTTGCAGATGAATCTTAGAGAGATCTTCAAAGATGTATCAGATGAATTTCAAATTGCAAGCACTTGGTTCTTCAACAAGTTGGTGTAGCGGGGTATTTGTTACCTTTAGATTTAATGACTAAATCAAAAGTAAATCATACAATTCGAGTCGCCACCGCACTTCTATTTATCCAAAGGAAAGGTTAGAAAGCGAACAAAAATCGAGAAGTTTTATCAAATCGAAAACTAATAAAAATGTCAGAGATCAGGGTAAGGGGGTTGGTTATGCAATGGGAAGGTTTTAAGCACCCAAAACATCCTAGGTACTCCTAGGGAGCCCTTTTCACAATTGTTGTAAGGTAAGTTGGTATTTATGAAAATTATTTGTGCAAACATGATTGGGGAGATGAGAGAATAATGTACAAATTATTTACAATTTTGTGTTTGAATGGATAAACCCACTACCTAAGTACCATCTTAAAAAAGATTAGGATCAAAACCTCGTAGTTCGGGGTAAAAATCTCAAAACAAGTTGGTGAATTGATTAGTCCAAAAGCCTTAAGGTCTTTTGGTATCCAAGGGAGAAAACTCAACCTAAAACCACAAATTCACTATGTGAGGATAGCTTCAACATGCTAGTGAGGGGTTAACCCTATAATAAGCATGGAAGTCTTATGGTCCATCACTAAGGATATAGGTGAGTATTATATCAACCTCAAGGATAACTCAAACCTAATAGCTAATGTTTATGAAAAGCTTTGGAAAAAGTGGCCATTAAAACCATAAAAACAATTGAGTGAGTTGTATTTACCAATGAAAAGTATTTACAAAGTAAGGTCAAAATTGACTTAAGGATTTAATTCAAAATAAGTGTTATGAAAAGAAGTTTGAAAATCAAAAGCATAATGCTTAGGTTTCTAATTTGAAAACAAATGTTAATGTTTGCACAAAAGTTTTGGCTTGGGTTAGAGTGGAGGGAAGAAGAAGAATGGCTAAGTCCTAAACATACAAAGATGAAGGAAGAGGAATAAAACCACAAATTGAGTTCCCTTCTTGAGATCATAGTGATGATCCAAGTAGCTCCCATCCTTTGGAATAAGCAAGCAAATAAGCAAATACTCAAGCAATCAAGCACACAATCAAAACAAGCTCCTAGGAATCTTCCAATGGCTTTTGTATCTTTCACTTTGGATGCTCATGACAATGGTTCTTCAATTGGGCTCAATGTTTGGGATCCCTAGCACAAGAACACACACATCGAAAAGTTCCATGATGCAAACAAAGAATGGATAAAAGGGAGTTTAGAGATTAGGATCCTTTCAAGTTCATCTTCAAGATTAACCATTCTAAAGGCATGAGGCCTAGTTGCTCTTTGACATTTTTCTTCTTTTATAGCATTCTAAAGGCGTGAGGCCTAGTTGCACTTTGACTCCATTTTGCATAGGGAATGTCCTAAAGTCTAAGTCCTTTTGTCCATTTTCATTTGGTTCACAATAATCAAAACAAAACACAAGCACAATAGTATATACATTATTATGTGCTCAAGTGAGCAAAAAGAAAATTGCATTAACATAAACATGAGCTCAAGTGAGCAAAGGGAAAAAGGCAAATGAATAATATGTACAAGATATTAAATTGCATAAAATAAATTGCAAGAATTAAATGACTTGAATTAAAAGTTAATGGTCAATAGTTAGTGTTAGTGTGCCATAAGGCAATTTAGCGCTATGTTAAGCAATCGTAAGTGGACTAATGTAGTAGTCACACCTATCTGAGGCCAGTCAATAAAAATATAGGCAACAAACACAAGTTAGAGACCTTGACTAGTAAGCCAAGCTTCTACAACTTGCCATGCCAAAAGAAAATGAGAATGATCTTGTATTGATTTAGGTTTTTTGCTTGATCAATAAGCAACCTATCCTTAATGCAAAGCCATTTACTTGATCTATGATCAAGATGGATTAGATTTTAATCAAGGAAGGTTAAGCCTCCCATATATCAAGGCTAACCACCAATCTTTAACTCATTGATCAAAAAAGAAAAAGATGAAGAAGAAGATGAATAAGAATGTACATGAATTGAACTTCAAATGAAATAAGCAAAGTACATTGAACAAAGATGAATGGCATCAAGGTTAAACCATAGTAAACAGAAGCAAAATGAAACTTAGAAGTCAAGAAACAAATAAAATATTTTTGGTATTTTTGAGAATTAAAATAATATTTGAATTAAAATAAACAATTAAAGGTCAAACTTCAAATCCATTTCAAATCAACTTTGAAAAGTCCAAATGGATCATCCTAAGTTCAACAAGGTCAAACAAAGTTTGACAAAAAATTTCAGCATTTTTAGAAACCAGAAACTATTTTTAAACAATTAAAAATGAATAAAAAATAACCTAATTGAATTAAAATCTCAAATCACTTAATAAATTGATGAGAATATTTTTCATAGATTCATCATCATTCAAAGAGGTTAAGAAAATATTTTTGTATTTTATGAATATTGGAAACTATTTAAAATGAATTAAAAATAACCAGAAAAGAGAAAATTCATAAAAAATATCAAATGACAAAATAAAAATATTAAAAATCGTTTTCAGAAAATAGAATTTAAAAGGAAAATAATGCAATTGGTCCCATATTTTTTGGAATTAAAATGAGAGAGATATGATTTTTTGAAATAAAAGGAAATAAAAGAAAATAAAAAGAAATTCAAAAAATAGAAAATAATCTGGCACGTTGGATTGAATCTCATTAATTGACCTGACACATCTAATGGTCCACATGCGCGCGCTCACCATGAGTCCAAGTCAATGAGAAACATCCAACATTATTAAAAGTCATAAAAATGAAAGGTGGAGATTAGATATGGAAAACACATCCAATGGCTCACATTTGATCTGGCAAAGAGACGGTGGTGTACACCACTATCTTCTCCGGCGAGCTTGCAATTTTCGGTGACATTTGCAGGTATGGAAATCTCAATAAAAATAGGCGATCCTCATATCATTCGAAAGCTGGGGTGATGTACATCACCCCTGTACCATTGGTTTCTCCTCTAGACTCTCAGATGAAGAGAAATCAGAGAGAGAAAATCATGGTGTTCGATCTGAACTCGGTGTATTTGCAAAATTAAGAACACTATCCAATTGCCTCTGATGAGAGGACTTCAGCCAAGCCAAGAAACACAAGAAACAAGCAATAATTAGTGAGTTTCAATTAAAAAAAGTTTGAACATCCACCTCTGAAATGTAGATCTATGGAGCACGATTCTTCACAATTCTTGCTTGTAGTTTGCTCTGGAGGTGAAGATGAAGCAAGGCCAAGGAATTTTAAGTCCAATAATCAACCAATGAAGTTGAAGATTGGATCTGAAATTTTGAAATGAAAGAGAGAAATTCCTTTAGGTGAGGTTTTGGATTCAATTTTGCAGCATCTAAGGCGCCTTCAGGTTGCTGAATGATGAAGCCAAGCATGCTTATTTATAGTGAAAGGCAAGGCAAAGCATGAGAATTGCATGTGCATGAATGATAAGGGCCTCCATGCATGGGCCTGTACAGGCGCATGGAGGGCCCAAATCTAATTGATTTGGCAAGCTGAAGTCAAAATAAGATGAAATGGACGTGCAAATGCAATTGATTTGGAGTGTGCAATCAGTTTTCACATGGTTTCTAAAAATGCACATAATTCTTTATCTCTTCGAAAATGCCCTTTCCAAAAATGAAACATGGCCTTGTGGATAATGGTTGGAAAGGTCTTGACATGAGGATCAATTGTTATGTTGAACAAAACTCCATTTGGAATTGGGAAATTAATGAAAATTGGTCATAAAATTCAAGGTGCAAAACATGTGCATGTGATATTTTCCAAAATGGACCAACTTCAAGCCCTTCTGTTTCAATGATGCAAGCCTCAAATGACAAAACCTTAAATATAAAAGTTGTATATCTTTTCAAGGCAATAAATGTGGACTTAAATTTTGCATCATTTGGATTTTTGATGAGAAAGTTATGGGCACTTGAAGTTGGACTTTTTCACATTTCAATGCCTTTGGTCCAAAGTGACCTATAATGTTTTGTATTATCACATGTACTTCTTTTAGGATTATGAAAATTTGTTTAACATAACAAATCAATTAGACGTCTTAAAATTTCTAATGCATTTGATCCCAACTCAAAATCATGAAAAATGAATGAGTTATGTCCTTGGGAAGTTGACCCAAAATTAGGGTTTCAGTCAAAATGACCTATAATGTTTTGAAATGGATGATGATCTTCCAAGCTTCAAATCAATTTGTGATGAACATGAAAGTTGTTCATATGGTTCTTAAGAACATTTTCCTCTTGGGTTCATATTCATTTGACAAACACATCAAATGTTAGGTCTTAGTGTATTTCAAAATGGTCAGATGAATTGACTGATCAACTTCTCAAGTCCATACCTCAAACCTTGATGAATTGATGATTGAGGACACTCATATAAGCTCAAATATGTATTAAATTATGAATGAAAGAACTTCCCTTGATTGTATTTGATCATGGGTTGAGGTTGCTTCATGAGCAAGACACAGTTGATGCACAGATGAATTAGGGTTTCCTTGGGAAACAAGCCTTAAGCCCTTTGGTTTACTTTGATCAAATTGACAAATTGAGATACTAGGGATTCATATATGATGAATTAGATCTTTGTGAACCATTGTCATTCTTGCTTTCACCTTCACCTGGCCATTCTTTGAGCATAGGGGCCTCCTAGGAGCCTTAGATCACATGATTGCTCAAGTTACAAAACAAAAGATGTTAGTGACATATTTTTGTGCTTTTGGTTAGTAAACAAAATAATAAAAGCAATAATATACAATTCAAGCATGCTTGGTGGTCTCAAACCAACTCACACAAGTTCCCACCCTAGGGTTAAGGAGCCAAGATGCTATGATCCTTGAGGCAAATGCAAAGTGCAATGATATGATTCCCTGAGGGATCTTAGGGTCAAAATTAGGGTCTTACAGTTGGCATTGGCCAAGTCCATTAGCAAAGGAATGTTGCCTAAGTTCTAAGTCCATTTGTCCAAGATCAAACCAACAGTCCACTCAAAAGTTTTTTTTAGGGTTTTTTTTATGTTATTATGTACATTAATGGTCAAAGATCAAACAAACAAGCAAAGTATATACAAACAAAATGTATCACACAATATGGTCCAAATGGACAAAGTGAAAATTACATTAACATAAAAAATTAGAATGATATGTATAATGGCAAATGAAATAGAGAGCTAAAAGTAAATTGCATTAAAGTAAAAACTTGAAATTAAAAGTTAATAGTTAGTAAGTTAGAAGTTAGTTTTGTTTTTCTTTTGATTTCAAGACATTGTTTTGAGAACACTCAACCCACTTATCAGAAGCATGGATCCTTGAACCAAAACATCTTCCAAAGGAAGGAAAGAAGGCCAAGTTTCCACACAATACCATGAAAGAGGGGAGACTTACAATCTCACAAACTAGAATGCTTATGCCTTTTGTGTCACAAATTTAGCGCTATGTTAAGCAATTGTAATTGAACTTATGTAGAAGTCACAACTATTTGAGGTTGGGCAATAGACTTTTGGTGTTAATGCATGTTGGAGACATAGTATTATGAATTATGCTCATGAAACATACCACACACAAAAATATGCAAAAGGTGTGGCCTAATCTCATCCATACTCATGTCAATTTTTCAATCAACTAGTATTAGGACTTTGAGATGTCATAGGTCAAATGGAAATGAATGAATCAAGAAGAGGAATGAGATGAAGTGGGAAGGGGATGAATGAGATCACAAATTGGTCAAAGAAGGACTTTTACCAAATTAGTATCATTCATTCATTTTGGGAGATGGAATGTATATTCCATCAATCCCCTAAATCCAATGATATTAACTTGACAAAGTCAAATCAACCTTGACCAAGGCCTAACAACAATAAGCAAACTCATATAAGTCAATACAAATGGTCAACAAAGTTTAATTGGCATTTATTCAATTAAAAATAATGAAATAGTGCATTTAAATCAAATATGTTTTGTCCAATTCCTAAAATCTCATCAAAACACCAAAGAAATGGCGATGAGATTTACCTTAGGTCAAACAAGGTCAAAGGACCTTGGAGAAAAAATTTCATAATTTTTGGATATTTAAAAATATTTTTAAAAAAATCAAAACAAATTAAAAATCAATTAATTAATAAAAAATATTAATAATGATCCAAAAAATAATTTTAATTCAAAATATGAAAGAGAAAAATATTTGAAATATTTTGGTGAAAGTCCCATATTTTTTGGATCAATATTGAATTTAATATGAATTATTGAAAAAATGCAATTAAAACAAAAATTCAGAAATTCTAAATTACGTGGACCATCAGATCTCCCTCATTTATTGAGGTGGCAGATATGATGATCTAAAATGCGCGTTCCACATGCACCTTAGTCAACTGCACTATACCAATGGTAATTACAAGGGACGATCAAGATTAAAATGTGATACATGGATCATACGGTTCACAACCTTGCCAAGTCATCGGCGGAGCCAGAGCTCCGGTCATCTTCTCCGGTGAGCCTCACCGGACTGGTTAAGATAAACCATCACCAAAAAGAAAAACAAGGACATGATCTTGAAGAAAAAATGGCACTGAGCTCGAATCTGACCTCCATTCATTCCAATTTCAAATATATTAAGAGATATGTAGATTTGAAATTCGAGGTACATGAACTGAGTTGCTTCGATTTGACCTCAAAGCAACTCAATCTTCTTGCCTAATGGAATTGAGCAAGATTTTAAGAGAATCGAAGAGTTTAAAATTTCTGAAAATTACCTTCAATGGAGGTCTGAACACGATGGATCTTGATCTGGCTTGTGCTTGGACTCACTCTACTTGCTTGCAGGAGAAGGATGGAAAGTTTTAGAAGCAATGGATTCCTGGAGAATTGAATTCCAAAATAGTGGAGATTCAAGCTCAAATTCAAATGAATTTATCAGGTTTATCTTATGAGAGTGAAGGGTTTTCAATGGGGGATCAAAGCTGGCGCAATTATGTTCTCAATTCTGAGCAATTGAAGCTCTATTTATAGCTAAATCATGTGATATTTGCACACTCACTTTCACTTTCCAAATTTGGCAAATGCGACGTAATGGTGCATGGGTGCGCATAGGCCCATGAAATGATGGCTTGAAGTCCATAATTGAAGATCAGATGTGTTGAAGTTAGCTTAGATTGCAAGGCACGTGTACATTGATGCTTGAAGATTGATCCATGCCAAATGATATCAACCTGTTTAAGCCATGCGTAACCTATGCATTTCTCATCCAAAATGAATGAACTTGAGCTCTTTGGAAAGGTGAGATAAATAGGAACAAGTTTCATGTTAAACACTTTTTCATTTGGAGCTTGGAATTTGGAGAAATTTGAGGTGGAAGTTTGGAAATATTTGACATATCAAAAAAAATTTAAGTGTCAAGCTATATGTCTCAATATTCCACCTTGATTAACTTTTTATAGAAGCTTCAAATGAGAAAAGTGTCTTCATCAAAGTTGTATCTATCTCAAAGACCTTCAAAATGGTCCCAAATTTCATGTAATTTGGATTTGAAATGATAAAGTTATGCATTTTTGAAGTTTGGAAAAATCAGTTGATCAATGGTATAGGTCAAAAGTGACCTATAATGTAGCCTTATATCACATGCTCAAAAAAGTTGAATTATCTCCCACTCCAAACATAAAAGTTGAAGTAGACACATTTAATTTAAGTTTGCAACTTGGAAATATTTCATCTCATAAATATTGAGCAAGTTATGGCCTTGGGAAGTTGACTTTCAAATTAGGGTTTAGACAAAATGACCTATAATGTTTCAACATAGAAAATGATTTTCCAAGCAAAACTAGCTCTAGGTCTCAACATGAAAGTTGTTTGGAATGTAATTTGGAGTAAGTTAGATCTTGGAATAATTTTCATATGGTGAAAATTGTAGGAGATAGGGTCTTGGGAGACCCAGTTTTGATTAAATGAATCCATCTGGCCAACCACCACCAACCAATTTGCTAATCTCCAATTCTCTTGACTTTCTTGGCTCATGGTAGATAATATATACATAAGATGATGAATATTTAAGTTCCCCTTGAGAAATTTTATCAATTAGTGAGATATCTTATTGGAGAAGTTACTCAAGATACCTAGTCAAACTAGGGTTTCCAAGGCAAATCACCCTCAAACTCTTGAAGCAAACTTGATCAATATAACATGTAGAGATCATTGGGACTCATACATGATGTTCATAACTATTCTTGAATCATTTCTTGGTTGTTCTCTTTGTTCATGAGGGTCTTAAACCCTAGATGTGATCTTGATGAGTCAATGAGATCATGCCCTACCTACAAAAGAGTTAGGCAAATACAAAGACATATTTTTGGTTTTTTGGTTAGAGAAATGATAAAATACAAGTATGATATAATCACAAAGTGCTTGGTGATCTCTCCCAAAAAAACCCAATGAAAGAGGGGTAAGGAGGATGCCAAGGTATGATCCCAATGCTAATGCTTATGATGAATTGCATGAGGGATCTTAGGGTCAAAATTAGGGTCTTACAGCTGCCCCTATTTAAGGACATTCTAACTGAGGAGGCGAAGGTTAAAATCTTCATGTTGACTCAGTAGAATGGGCTTAAATAACAACATAGAGAAACTAATTTTGGTCCCTAAGAGACCTCATGATGCAAATGATATGAATGCAAAAGTTAATGCTTTGTGGGAAATATTTCCACAAAGGAAAAGAAATTAGAGAGACCGAAAGTCCGCAGGAGTATAATGCATTCCGTAAAAAAAACTCTGAAAAGGGGAGCAAAAATAGGGATTACATCTATCAGTTACTGGATAGAATACCAAAGGAGAGAAAACCCGTCACTGGTTAAAGTGAACATATCAAGGATAGACTCTACACAGGAAAAAGTAGGATTTACGACTACCGGTTACTGGGTAGAAAACCAACAAGGAGAAGAGAACCCGTCATTGATTAAGATGAACGTATCAAGGACTAACTCTCTGAGGAACAAAATAGGGATTACAACTACCTTTTTACTGGGTAGAATACCAAAAGTGAGAATATCCGTCACTGGTTAAAGTGAACATATCATGGATAGACTCCTGCGGGGAACAGATCCAGTGGGAATTCTGCTGAGGAGAAAAAGGGTACTTTCGCCGGGTATTAGGCAAGAAGTAACAAACTACAAACTAAGAAGAATATTACCAGTTACTGGGTAATAGACTCTTAGGGGACCAAAATATATATCTAGGTAAGAGCTAGAAATAAAACGATCAATCAAGACTCCACCCAATGAGGACATAACTCAAGGGGAGTAATTTCATCCAGAAAATTTACTAGAGAGGAAACTGAAATAACAATCATCCATGAGGAGACAAACTTAGTGGGGAACGAAGAAAGGTTAAAGTCTTTCTGCTTAAGGGGCTAACACTCTACAATTGAAGGAGGACAAACACTAGATTTGGTATGGGGATAAAGTACGGCCATAACAGAGAATGAGAATCTCAAACAAGTTAAATATGTAGGTGTAGGATATGCAAATTATGAATGTATATGTATATGTATATAGATATATGATGATTATGCTAACAAAACGATCACAAAGGATACAGAGGTGTCGCAAAGAAATTGAACCACCGGTACAATCCCTGGTCAATCCACAAAAAATGGAGACTACAGCCGGAGAACAGAGAAATCAACATCCCGAAGGGCTTAACCCTAGCTGAAGACGGAGGAGATCTGATGAGGATAGAACAACAATTTGTGGGGAATTTTAGGTCAACACAATAAAAATGGGAGACAACCCTACAGAGAGAGAAGTAAGAAGTTGCTCAGGAACCAGGAGGAAACTCTGACTGGGAGCAAAGACAAATGGTGATTGATGGGGACACCAAAGCGATCTACTGGGGAAGATCAAACATCTCTAATGACGATCCACCTGCTGAGGAAATACGGACTCCGCTGGGGAAGGCCGAAACTCTGTTGGGGACAAGGACATGTCGCAGGGTATCTGAATCAACCAACTCAGCTGGGGAATAAAGAAAGAAGCTCCATCGGGGATCAATCACTCCGCCGATGAACTGAATCAACACTGATGTCTAGGGATACCCTAAGAGTTTAACTGCTTGGGGAACCTCAGATGCTTCGCACTTAAGGACTTGCTTTTTACTGAAATGCTATTGATATTCCTTTTACTTGCTTTTGGGACAATTCTTGCTCTTATATATTAAAGAAAACTTGATTTTGATTTAAAAAATTTAATTTCAAAATGATCATAATAAAATCTAAAACTATTGGCTGAAGTAAATAAGAGTAGAAACAATTGGATAAAAGCTCAACTTTATTTAATAGAATGGTAGTTTGTAAATGAAAAGACTCCATAGATTTTACAAAGATGAAAATGGTAATTTACATGGAAAAGGTTACATTGAATACAAATGATCCTTAATCCTTCTACCAACTCTTAATATCCACTATGTTCTTGACCGCTGCTGGAGATGAACCGATGTCAACCCTTGTGCTCAAACAAGTCTTCAAAACCTTGAAGATCAGCAGAATGCAGTTACTTGCCATAATCCCTAATTTTTGCATAAGTCGCCCCAAGGTGGGGTACTTAACTTATCGGGAAATTCTTTCTGTTTTATGTCTCTAATTTTTGTCTGGATCTCCCTTTCGGGTTTTCAATCCACCGAGACGCTCATTTTTGCCTAAGCCTCCCTTTTGGGTTTTCACCTTAGCGAGTTGTTCTTTTATTTTTTTAGGCGAAGTATTTCTTGACTACATTTGCGTTCACAGGACGAGTGAACTCTTCACCATCCATAGTTGTAAGAATCAATGCACCACCTGAAAAGGCTCTCTTAATAACATATGGGCCTTTATAATTAGGAGTCCATTTTCCTTTGGAATCTAGCTTGAACGATAAAATCTTCTTAAGCACAAGGTCACCTTCTCTGAATACATGCGGTTTGAGCTTCTTATCAAAATCTTTCTTCATTCTCTAATGATATAATTGACCATGACACATGGCAGTTAATCTCTTCTCTTCAATCAAATTCAGCTGATCAAACTTGGTCTGACACCATTCAGCCTCAGTCAACTTGGCTTCCATGAGCACACGTGTAACACCCTTCTAAAATACCCCAAATATTTAATTAAAAAAATAACAATATGTCAATCCGAGTAAATATGCAATTTAAGGGTGTCACACAATATTTCACACCATTCAACACAATAACTGTCATGCTCTTTTATTAATCCAAACATAAACATTTGCATAACCCGCAGCGGATAGAAATCTCATCAATCATGTAAAACATGTAACATATTACATGTAAAATTATTCAAACAAAATAAAAACATCCCGTCCCGATGTTACATCTATCAGAGCACGACCCACTAAGGAGACTACACTAGACTCGAAGCATTAACTTCTACTCAACTCATTGCTCGTTACCTGAAAAATAGTTGTAAGGGTGAGTTCCTCAATCGATATAATAAGCATTATAAAATATCATGTAATGCTAAGTAAATAACACGTTTCATCACCCAAATCAGATTACACATTCAGTAACAGCAATATCAACTCAATCATACTTAACATCAACACAACACACAACACACGTATAATACTGGAATGCATCCATTCATATTATACGCCATACATCAATTATGTACACAACATTAAAATGTCAATTTTCTCACTTTTCAACAGTGTTAACCGGTTAACGCCCTGGGTTAACCGGTTAACGCAGCACAACCACACTTTCTGGCAAAACGCAACAGTGTTAACCGGTTAACGCCCTGGGTTAACCGGTTAACGCAGGCAAAACAACACTAATTTCACAATTCGCAACAGTGTTAACCGGTTAACACCCTGGGTTAACCGGTTAACGCAGACAAAACAACAGTTCCTGCGCTAACACAAAGCAGAATGCAGAATTCTCCACATTTTCCGCCGTTGGAGGACTTTCGGACCTCCGATTCCAATTCCGTAAAAAGCTCTACGTTAGGGAAATTACAACACACTCAATTACAGGTTCAATTTCAGTTTTAACACAGTTTATCCAACACAATCTTCAACATTCACAATCCCAATTAGGGTCGATTCAACGGTTTATCACTACCCATTACATGCTAACCCATAATACCCATTAAACGACGATAAACCCCCCTTACCTGAGTTAATCCGGCAAAATCTCTAAGCTCCAAGCTCTTCTCCAACCTTTGCTCTCTGTTTCTTCCTCTTTGCCCCTTTCTCCTCTTCTCTGCAGCTTCTCAGTTTTCACGTAAAACCCTTTTACAAAATGAAAACTCTTTTTCCTTATTCCAACTTATATATTTTCCAATAATTATTATTCCAAAATAATAATAATAATAATAATCCAATAATAAAATAACCCAATTATTTGATTAAATTAATAATATACTATTAACTTAATTTAAATAATTATTTTATTTTATTGGGGTGTTACAACTCTCCCCCACTAAAAGAGTTTTCGTCCTCGAAAACATACCTCAAGCAAATAACTCCGGATAAGACTCCTTCATCTGACTCTCCAGTTCCCAAGTCACATTGCCACCTGCTGGTCCTCCCCAAGCTACCTTCACCAAGGAAATCTCTTTACCCCGCAACTGCTTCAACTCTCGATCCTCGATCCTCATAGGTGATGTTTCAACAGTCAGGTTATCTCTCACCTGTACATCATCTATTTGGACTACATGCGACGGATCATGAATGTACCTCCTCAACTGAGACACATGAAAAACCTCATGCAAATTAGCAAGCGACGGCGGTAAAGCGACACGATAGGCTACTTCCCCTATCCTCTCCAAAATCTGATAAGGACCAATAAATCGAGGTGTCAACTTCTTCGACTTCAAAGCTCGACCAACACCAGTTATCGGAGTGACGCGAAGAAACACATGATCTCCCTCTTGGAACTCAAGTGACTTCCTCCTCTTATCATGATAACTCTTCTGACGACTCTGAGCAATCCTCATCTTCTCCTGAATCATCTTAATCTTTTCCGTAGTCTGTTGAACAATCTCCGGTCCAACCACAGCACTCTCACCGGACTCACACCAACATAAAGGTGTCCGACATCTCCTACCATACAAAGCTTCAAACGGTGCCATACCAATGCTCGAATAAAAACTATTGTTATAGGTAAACTCAATCAAAGGCAAATAACAATCCCAAGCACCTCCTTTTTCCAAAACACAAGCCCTCAAAAGATCCTCTAGTGACTGAATCGTCCTCTCAGTCTGACCATCAGTCTGCGGATGATATGCAGAACTCAATCTTAGCTTAGTTCCTAAAGCCTTCTGCAAACCTTCCCAGAACTTCGATGTAAATCTAGGATCTCTGTCCGAAACAATACTCGACGGAATACCATGCAAACGTACAATCTTCTCAATATACAATTCAGCTAATCTCTCTAACGGATAATCCATTCTGATCGGAATGAAATGAGCCGATTTCGTCAATCTATCAACAATCACCCAAATAGCTTCAAAATTCTTACTTGTCCTCGGCAAACCAGAAACAAAATCCATACTGATACTATCCCACTTCCACTCTGGAATAGCCAACGGTTGCATTAGCCCAGACGGCTTCTGATGCTCAATCTTTGACTTCTGACAAGTCAAACAAGAATAAACAAAACTCGCAATTTCTCTTTTCATTCCCGGCCACCAAAATAACTTCTTCAAATCATGATACATCTTCGTAGCTCCGGGATGAATACTCAAGCCACTACGATGTCCTTCTTCAAGAATACTCTTCTTAAGTTCGGTAACATCCGGAATACACACCCGATTACCAAATTTCAAAACACCATTCTCATCAACTCTGAATTCACCACCTTGACCTTGATTCACTAGAGTCAACTTATCAACCAAAAACATATCGGATTTCTGACCCTCTCTGATCTCATCCAGAATACCACTCGTTAACTTCAACATTCCCAATTTAACACTATTGTGAGTACTCTCACACATCAAACTCAAGTCTCTAAACTGCTCAATTAAATCCAATTCTTTAACCATTAACATCGACATATGCAATGATTTCCGACTCAATGCATCAGCCACCACGTTTGCTTTACCCGGATGGTAATTCAAACCAAAATCATAATCCTTCAGAAATTCTAACCATCTCCTCTGCCTCATATTCAGCTCTTTCTGATCAAACAAATACTTTAAACTTTTATGGTCACTGAAAACTTCAAATCTTGACCCGTACAAATAATGCCTCCATAACTTCAGAACAAACACCACA
Organism: Lathyrus oleraceus; assembly: GCF_024323335.1. Lineage (NCBI taxonomy): Eukaryota > Viridiplantae > Streptophyta > Magnoliopsida > Fabales > Fabaceae > Lathyrus > Lathyrus oleraceus. The sequence continues at coordinate 444,151,778 of NC_066582.1, read as the reverse complement.
GCTGCCAACTCTAAATCGTGTGTTGGATAGTTCCTCTCATGAACCCTCAGCTGTCTCGAAGCATAAGCTATAACCTGCTTATTCTGCATCAACACACCACCCAAACCCAACAATGAAGCATCACAGTAAACCTCAAATGGTTCCGACGGACTCGGTAATATCAGAATAGGAGCAGTAGTCAACCTCCTCTTTAATTCTTGGAAACCTTCTTCACATTTTGAGTCCCAAACAAACGCTTGCCCTTTTCTAGTCAACATCGTCAACGGTAACGCCAACTTGGAAAATCCCTCAATGAATTTCCTATAATAACCTGCCAACCCAAGGAAACTTCGAATCTCAACAACAGACTTCGGAGCTTCCCACTTAGATACCGCTTCTATCTTAGAAGGATCAACAGCAACACCACCTCTTGAAATCACATGACCAAGAAAACTAACCTCTTCTAACCAAAATTCACATTTAGACAGTTTAGCAAATAATTTCTTTTCTCGAAGAACTTCTAAAACCACTCTCAAATGCTTAACATGCTCTTCTTCAGATTTCGAATACACCAAAATGTCATCAATAAACACCACAACAAACTTATCTAGGTACGGATGGAAAATCCTATTCATGTACTCCATAAATACTCCAGGAGCATTAGTCACACCAAAAGGCATTACAGAATACTCATAATGTCCATACCTTGTTCTGAAAGCAGTCTTCTGAATATCCTCAGTTTTCACACGTATCTGATGATATCCCGACCTCAAATCTATTTTGCTGAACACACTCGCACCAACCAACTGATCCATCAAATCATCAATCCTCGGCAAAGGATACCGATTCTTGATCGTCACTTTATTCAGTTGCCTGTAGTCCACACACAACCTCATAGTACCTTCTTTCTTCTTAACCAATAACACTGGTGCACCCCACGGTGACACACTCGGACGAATAAATTTCTTATCCAACAGATCTTCCAACTGATTCTTCAATTCAGTTAACTCAACAGCAGACATACGGTACGGAGCCATCGATATCGGTCTAGTACCAGGTACTAAATCAATCGAGAACTCAACTTCACGCTCTGGCGGCAATTCATTCACTTCTTCTGGAAACACATCAGGAAAATCACACACCACAGCTAGATCGCCAATCACCAGTTTATCTTTAGCCTCTAAAGTCGCTAACAGCATAAACAACTCTGCCCCATCTGCTACTTCCTCATTCACTTGCTTTGCTGATAGAAATAAACTCTTTCCTTCCTCAATCTCAGGAAATATCACAGTCTTATCAAAACAGTTGATAGAAACTCGGTTACACACCAACCAGTTCATACCCAGAATAACATCAATCTGCACTAGTGGAAGACACACAAGGTCTATCCCAAAGTCTCTACCAAAAATACTCAAAGGGCAATTCAAACAAATTGAAGTAGTAGTCACTGAACCCTTTGCAGGAGTATCAATCACCATACTACCATGCATCTCAGATATCTCTAACTTAAGTTTCACAGCACAATCCAAAGATATAAAGGAATGAGTAGCACCGGTGTCAATAATAGCTACAAGAGAAAAGCCATTAATATAACACGTACCTCGGATCAAACGATCATCTGCAAAAGTCTCAGAACCCGATAGAGCAAAGACCTTGCCTCCCGACTGATTCTCTCTCTTTGGCTTAGGACACTGTGGACTAATATGACCCACCTCTCCACAGTTGAAGCAAGTCACAGTCTTCGACCGACACTCTGCAGCCAAATGACCACCTTTGCCACACTTGAAACATTTCTTCTCAGCACTGGTACACTCATGGACACGATGTCCAGCCTGACCACATCTGTAACACTTAGCAGGAGCACTAGAGTCTCCCCCACTGGGCCTCTTCATCCCACTCTGACTCTGGAAACCTTTGCCAGCTGCATACGGTTTTCCACGATCATTCTGATTCTTGCTTTTCCTATCAACCCTTTGCTGATAGCTCTCTGCTCTGGCTTTGGAATCCTGTTCAAAAATCCTGCAACAGTCAACCAAGTCAGAAAACACTCTGATCCGCTGATACCCAATAGCCTGTTTGATCTCGGGACGCAGCCCGTTCTCAAACTTCACACATTTCGAAAATTCTCCAGCAGCCTCATTATAGGGAGTATAATACTTCGACAGCTCTGTGAACTTAGCAGCATACTCAGTAACAGACCTGTTACCCTGCTTCAATTCCAAGAACTCTATCTCTTTCTTTCCTCTGACATCTTCTGGAAAATACTTCCTCAGAAATCTCTCTCTGAACACAACCCAAGTGATCTCAGTATTCCCAGCAGATTCCAACTCAGTGCGGGTAGCAACCCACCAATCATCAGCTTCCTCTGACAGCATATGCGTACCGAACCTGACCTTCTGGTTTTCGGCACACTCAGTCACTCGGAAGATCCTCTCGATCTCCTTCAGCCACTTCTGAGCACCATCTGGATCGTATGCTCCCTTGAACATTGGAGGATTGTTCTTCTGGAACTCACTCAGTTGACGAGCAGCTCCCATTCCCACCACATTCGGATTCCCTCCAAGTACTCCAGCCAGCATACCCAGAGCCTCAGCAATCGCAGCATCGTCTCTACCTCTTCCAGCCATCCTATTCTGAAAACCCAACAAGCTAAAACAATAAGTACTGATAGGGTTACATAACACCTATCCCGTACAGGGGAACAGAATAATTACGACTCGACTCGACCGACTATGATCTGATACCACTAATGTAACACCCTTCTAAAATACCCCAAATATTTAATTAAAAAAATAACAATATGTCAATCAGAGTAAATATGCAATTTAAGGGTGTCACACAATATTTCACACCATTCAACACAATAACTGTCATGCTCTTTTATTAATCCAAACATAAACATTTGCATAACCCGCAGCGGATAGAAATCTCATCAATCATGTAAAACATGTAACATATTACATGTAAAATTATTCAAACAAAATAAAAACATCCCGTCCCGATGTTACATCTATCAGAGCACGACCCACTAAGGAGACTACACTAGACTCCAAGCATTAACTTCTACTCAACTCATTGCTCGTTACCTGAAAAATAGTTGTAAGGGTGAGTTCCTCAATCGATATAATAAGCATTATAAAATATCATGTAATGCTAAGTAAATAACACGTTTCATCACCCAAATCAGATTACACATTCAGTAACAGCAATATCAACTCAATCATACTTAACATCAACACAACACACAACACACGTATAATACTGGAATGCATCCATTCATATTATACGCCATACATCAATTATGTACACAACATTAAAATGTCAATTTTCTCACTTTTCAACAGTGTTAACCGGTTAACGCCCTGGGTTAACCGGTTAACGCAGCACAACCACACTTTCTGGCAAAACGCAACAGTGTTAACCGGTTAACGCCCTGGGTTAACCGGTTAACGCAGGCAAAACAACACTAATTTCACAATTCGCAACAGTGTTAACCGGTTAACACCCTGGGTTAACCGGTTAACGCAGACAAAACAGCAGTTCCTGCGCTAACACAAAGCAGAATGCAGAATTCTCCGCATTTTCCGCGTTGGAGGACTTTCGGACCTCCGATTCCAATTCCGTAAAAAGCTCTACGTTAGGGAAATTACAACACACTCAATTACAGGTTCAATTTCAGTTTTAACACAGTTTATCCAACACAATCTTCAACATTCACAATCCCAATTAGGGTCGATTCAACGGTTTATCACTACCCATTACATGCTAACCCATAATACCCATTAAACGACGATAAACCCCCCTTACCTGAGTTAATCCGGCAAAATCTCTAAGCTCCAAGCTCTTCTCCAACCTTTGCTCTCTGGTTCTTCCTCTTTGCCCCTTTCTCCTCTTCTCTGCAGCTTCTCAGTTTTCACGTAAAACCCTTTTACAAAATGAAAACTCTTTTTCCTTATTCCAACTTATATATTTTCCAATAATTATTATTCCAAAATAATAATAATAATAATAATCCAATAATAAAATAACCCAATTATTTGATTAAATTAATAATATACTATTAACTTAATTTAAATAATTATTTTATTTTATTGGGGTGTTACAACACGCAATGAAGGAATCTCAACCTCTACGGGGAGCACTGCTTCCATACCATATATAAGAGAGAAAGGGGTTGCCCTTGTTGAAGTGCGGACGGATGTACAATACCCATGCAAAGCAAATGGGAGCATCTCATGCCAATCCTTATATGTGACAACCATCTTCTGGATATTCTTCTTGATGTTCTTATTCGCAGCTTCAACAGCCCCATTCATCTTGGGTCTGTAGGGAGAAGAATTATGATGTGCAATCTTGAAGTCTTTGCAAAGAGCTTCCACCATATTGTTATTCAAGTTCGACCCATTATCAGTAATGATCTTACTTGGCACACCATAACGGCAAATGATCTGATTCTTGATAAACCTTACAACAACTTGCTTGGTTACATTTGTATACGATGTCGCCTCAACCTATTTTATGAAGTAATCAATTGCCACTAAAATGAAACATGTCCATTCGAAGCTTTGGGCTCAATCATCCCAATCATATCAATTCCCCACATGGAGAAGGGCCATGGGGAAGAGATAACATTCAATATTGTCGGAGGAACATGAATCTTATCAGCATATATTTGACACTTATGGAATTTCTTCATAAACTTGCAACAGTCAGATTCCATTGTCAGCCAATAGTAACATGCTCGCAACATTTTCTTCGCCATTGCATGTCCATTGGAATGAGTACCAAAGGAACCTTCATGCACTTCAGTCATCAACAAGTCTGCTTCATGTCTATCCACGCATCTGAGCAAAACCATGTCGTAGTTTCTCTTGTACAGTATATCACCATTCAAGTAGAAATTACCGACTAATCTTCTCAAAGTCTTCTTATCTTTCAAAGATGCCCCGGCGGATAAATCTGACTTTGGAGGAAACATTTGATGTCGTAATACCACGACTTCTCGTCCTTGATCTCTTCAACAGCAAACACATGAGTTGGCCTATCAAGACGCATTACAGATAAATTAGGAACTTCATTCCAATATTTCACCACAATCATCGATGCCAACGTTGCAAGAGCATCTGCCATCCGGTTTTCATCTCGAGGGATATGATGAAACTCAACCTTTGTGAAGAAAGTTGAAATCCTCCTCGCATAATCTCTATATGGTATTAAACCGGGTTGATTTGTCTCTCATTCTCCTTTAATCTGATTCACAACCAAAGCCGAATCACCGAAGACATCCAAATACTTGATTCTGAGATTCATGGCCTCTTCAAGCCCCATAATGCAAACTTCATATTCTGCCATGTTGTCTGCACACTTGAAAGTCAATCTAGCTGTAAATGGTAGATACGTGCCTTGAGGAGTAATAATCACTTCCCCAATGCCATTTCCATATTGATTAACAGCTCCATCAAATACCATGCCCCAACAGGAACCAGGTTTTGGCCCTTCTTCAAGCAATGGTTCATCACAATCTTTCATTTTCAAGTATAAAATCTCTTCATCAGGAAAATCATATTGTACTGACTGGTAATCTTCAATTGTTTGGTGAGCCAAATAGTCAGCCAAGATACTACCTTTGATCGCTTTCTGAGATCGGTATTCGATATCATACTCTGATAGCAACATCTGCCAACGGGCAATCCTCCCAGTTAAAGTAGGCTTCTCAAATGTATACTTGATTGGATCCATTTTGGATATCAACCAAGTGGTATGATTCAACATATATTGACGCAGACGCTTAGCATCCCAAGCCAATGGGCAACAAGTCTTCTCAAGCATTGAATACCGAGTCTCACAGTCGATGAACTTCTTACTGAGGTACTAAATTGCAAATTCTTTCTTCCCAATCTCATCTTTCTGACCAAGAACATAACCCATACTATCTTCTAGCACAGTCAAATACATGATCAACGGTCTTCCTTCAACAAGTGGAGACAAAATCGGAGGCTCAAGCAAATATTCTTTGATACTATCAAATGCTTTCTGGCAGTCTTCGGTCCAATCATAAGACTGATCTTTCCGAAGAAGCTTGAATATAGGTGCACATGTGGCAGTTATGTGGGAAATGAATTTGGAAATATAATTCAAGCGGCCGAGAAAACCTCTGACTTGCTTCTCAGTTTTGGGTGCAAGCATCTCTTGTATTGCTTTGACCTTGGCAGGATCAACTTCAATACCCTTCTCACTGACAATAAAGCCCAACAACTTATCAGAATGGACACCAAAATTACACTTATTGGGATTCAAGCGGAGTTTATACTTCCTCAGACGCTGGAATAGCTTCAACAAATGCTCAACATGTTCCTCTTCATCAATTGATTTAGCAATCATGTCATCAACATATACTTCAATCTCTTTATGCATCATATCATGAAAAAGAGTAGTCATTTCTCTCTGGTAAGTTGCACCAGCATTCTTTAAACCAAAAGGCATCACTCTATAACAGAATGTTCCCTAGGGTGTAACGAATATGGTCTTCTCCATATCCTCGGGTGCCATCTTGATCTGATTATATCCGGAAAATCCATCCATAAGCAAAAAGACTTTGAATTTAGCAATATTGTCTACCAACATATCAATGTATGGCAGAGGGAAATCATCTTTCGGGATGGCTTTATTCAAATCTCTATACTTAACACACATGCGTACTTTTCCATCTTTCTTCGGCACAGGCACAATGTTGGTCACCCATTGCGGATACTCAGCAGTTACAAGGAAACCGGCATCAATCTACTTCTGAACTTCCTATTTGATCTTCACATCCATATCAGGATGCGTTCTTCTCAACTTTTGCTTGACTGGCGGACATTCTAGCTTCAACGGTAATCTATGCTCTACAATCTAAGAATCCAACCCAGGCATGTCTTGATAGGACCAAGCAAACACATCTGAATACTCTTGAAGAAGATCAATCAACCCCTTCTTAGCATCTGGACACAATCGAGACCCAATCTTGACTTCCTTCACATCATCCTCGGAACCCAAGTTGGCTAGCTCAAACTGTTCTTCAAACGGCTGAATAATCTTCTCATCTTGCTCAAGAAGATGAGACAATTCATCACTCACTTCTACATCACTTTCCTCCTCGGCTTCAAACACAGGGAATTCAAAATTTGGAGAAGGAGATGGACCATTGTATTCAATGGGGTTAGGAACCAACCTGCATAATGATTTGATATTTTGATTTTAGAGAAGTGAATTTGTGACCAAATATTATGCAGATGGACAATTATATTGTTTATTTATGTTTTTTTTGTGATTACTATTTTCAGAATAAAGCAAAAAGTAAAAATAAACATCAAAGATGTGGATGAATAGAATTAATTTTATTGATGATCAATTTAAAATGCCCAAACAATGTTCACCTCTCCCTTAGGCATAGGAGAAGGATTTTAAAAAATATAAAAGAAATTACTTAGATAGATGCAAAATAATAGGAATATTAACAGCAGTCCAATTGTTGCATGTATTTCCATGTGTTACAAAGTTGGTGCAGTCTTCCTCTTCGCTATCCTCTAGCGCAGTAGCTAAGTGTTGTTCATTGCCATGAATGAACCCTCCGCTACGGAAGCTGAGTTGCATATCTTCAGATCTTACAATTGACGAGCCTTTCTGGAACCCCAAACCAGTTCTTCCTCTGTTGTCGGAGACCTCTACCATGCGCCCCCATTGATCAACAACACCCTCTTCAACAATCCTTTGAGCATCTTTCAGCGAGGACATAGGTGCCCCAACTCTCTTCCTAGCAACAATAGATAAGGCTTGGAACGGAGTTCCAACCTCATCCTCAGCTTCAACATACAAGAAAGATGACAGATGGCTAACCAATAGCGCTTTCTCTCCTCCCACAATCACTAGCTTGCCATTCTTAACAAATTTGAGCTTCTGGTGCAGAATGGAAGTAACAGCCCCTGCCTCATGAATCCATGGTCTTCCCAATACACAGCTGTAGGTCGGGTGGATATCCTTTACTTGAAAAGTAATTTGAAAATCACTCGGGCCTATCTTAACTGGAAGGTCCACTTCTCCAATAACCTTTTTGCGAGAGCCATCAAAGGCTTTGACAATTACCCCACTATATCTCATGGGATCTCCTTGGTAAGATAAATTTGACAAAGTTAACTTCGGAAGCACATTGAGTGACGAACCGGTGTCAACAAGCACATTTGACAAAGCATCTTCCTTACAGTTCATCAAAATATGCAAAGCCATGTTATGATTTCTTCCCTCCTTAGGGAGTTCTTCATCGCAGAAGCTCAAATCATTACATGAAGTGATGTTAGCCACAATGTGATCAAACTGATCCACAGTAACATCCTGCTCCACATATGCCTGTTCAAGAACTCTTTGTAGTGCATCTTTGTCCTTAGACTCCAATTGCAACTCTTCATGCTTCTTGCTCAAAGCATGGAAACACTCTTCCCACATATCCTTATCTTGCTTCATCTTGATGAGTGCGTCTTCCAACTCCTCTACATCTTGGTTAGGGAGAGTTAATGGCTCAACCACAACCATAGACATAGGTCTTTCACAAGGATAAGGAATCTTCAACTCCAAAGCTCTCTTCTTCACCCAAAGAGTGTAAGTTTCCAAAGCTACACAATTGCGCGGACCAAGCTCGGATCTTCCTTTCCTATGCACATTATGCCAAGCATGCACAATCTTCTGCTTCAAATGTTAGGGATCTTTACCCTCTTGATAGAAAATACCTTCTAACGACATGTTATTAGGTTTATCTCTCAAGGGGAACCCAAGTTGACGACGAGCCAAAGCAGGGTTGTAGATAATTCCTCCTTGTGTGCCAATGAGAGGCACATTAGAGAATTCACCACAACTATCAATAATCTCCAAACTTCTTAAAGACGGATCATACCAAACTATATCATCATTAGTGAGAGACATAAGTCTCTGAGACCACCGTAGACATTGTTTGTTCTCCACAAAAGCAGGTCTCTGAGGCAAGTGCGAAATAAACCACTTGTACAGAAGAGGAATGCAACAGACAATCATTCCACCACCCTTAGAATTCCTTAGATGCAAAGAGAAATACATATCACCCAACAAAGTAGGCACAGGATTCCCAATCAAGAAAAGTCTAATGGCGTTAACATCAACAAAACCGTCAATGTTGGGGAACAAAGTTAATCCATAGATGAGCAACACAAAGATAGCTTCAAAAGCGTCCACACTTCCAGCTTGAGCAAAAGTAGTAGCTTCCTTGATGAGGAAAACAAATGGCAACCCAAATAACCCTCCTTTCTTCACCCAATGAGCCTCAATCTCAGACTTCTTCAAGTGAAGAGCTTCAGCAATAATACTAGACCGGGGAATCTCCACCAATCCACTAAAAGGCACTCTACTAGAAACAAGTATCCCCAACAGATGAGAATACTCCTCCAAGGTAGGCACAAGCTAAAAATTTGGGAAAGTGAAACAATGGTAGAGAGGATGATAGAACTGCACTAGCACACTCAAGAGTCCTTCAACCACATCACCAGACAAGATGGACAAAAGTTTCCCATGACGTTGTTTGAAGTCCAAGGGATCTAATACAAAAGATGCTAGCTTCCTTAACTCTTTCAAATCTGGACATCTGAAATTGTACTTCTTAGTGTTCCTTCGTCCATAATCCATGGTCTGAAAATAGTTGCAAATGATACCTTAGTTCCTTGAAATTTTGTGCGATGAATGTTATGATGTGCATGAATGCATGAATGCAACAATCATATATAAGGGATCACACACAAGGCAAACAAAGGTCAAGGGATGAATCAAGTCATTGTCAAGATCAATCATCCATTTTGGTGGATTATGGTTTACACCTTATCAACACCCAAGTTCCATTGATATTGACAAGACTTGATTGGATCAACCAAGAATCAAGGGTTTGTTGCAAGTCACGAGCATGGAGTCTGGGTAAGAACCATCCCAAAGGAGTGAACTAATGATAAAACCTATAGGTCATGTTCTAAAAAGTTCCCAAAGTCTTAATCCTATCTATCGAATATTACATGTTAAAATGACTGACTCATCGACCCATAATATTCTCAAGAGAAACTCGCCTGAGTGTAGTATCGCGTAACAACTGTTATCAAGTCTACACCTGAACAGTTTCCGCAATACATCCTAAATAGGCCAAGATGGGTTAAGTGTTCTAAGGTTCCCAGCTTCTCAGACCCAATTAGAGATAGTAATGCCTAACCACAAATACTTGTGTGACATTTCCAAATCCAAAGGAGTCTCCACTGAGCAGATGGATCTCAATCCGACTTGTTAAGGACTACTCCACACAAGTCGAACATGACTATACCATCCTCCTATCTTAATTGCACTCATGTTCGGGTTAGAACTTATCTCACCACTCAGAGATCACCAAGCACAACAAACAGATTATATCACACATACATATATACAAACATCACATATATATAAATATTTTCACACGAAAAGTAGGCTAAACCCACTGGAGACTACTCCTCAGCAGAGTCGCCACTTAATTTCTGTAGCGGGAAATTCATGATCATCAAGCTATTGACAAGCTAGAAATCAATTAACAAGAGTCGACACCGCGCTTTTATTGTTTCCAAGGGAAAAGGGGAAAAGTACGAACAAAACCCAATAAGTAAGAAGTTTTAAAATAAAAACTAATAAAAGTCAGAGATCACAGGTAAGGGCGTTGGTTACACAGAGGGAAGGTGTTAGACCCAAAGTGTCATAGGTACTCCTAGGGAGCCCTTTTTGTGTGTATATGTATTTTGTACAAAGTAATGTTTACAAACAAATAAAATGGGGGGATGAGAAAAGAATTCATTAATTATATTTTTGTGTTTGACAAGACCTTCGGTCTTATGCCTACGTACCAACATAAAAATGAGGGATCAAAACCTCGTAGTTCGTGCTACAAATTTCAAAGTGGATGCATTGATTTTAATAAAATTTAAGTTTTGAAAGGCATAAAGGCCTAAAAATGGTTTGAATAGGTTAGTTCTTTTGGGCTTTTTGAAATTTTAAGTCAATTATAGTTAAGTTTATTTACAAGTTTGATTTAAGAAAAGAAGTTTGAAAATGCAATGGCTTAAGGCCAGAGTTTCTATCTTTTTGCAAAAGTAGTCAAAGTTTAGAACAAAAATAGTCCACACAAAGAAGATTTTAAAAATGAGGGAGAGATTTTGAAATTAAAGAAATGGGGAGAAGATGAAGAGACTATCTTATGCACAAAAATTAAAAGTTTAGAGTTGAAAAGATCTGACCAAATGGGTAGCAATCCAATAGACAAGTATGTCAATAGAAACCCAGAATTCCCTTGGACTTTTAGAATCAAACAACACACAAATGCACAACTATATTATATTGAAGAGCAAGGCATCAAATAAATACTGCCTCATCCAAGCTTATCAATTCCATGATCTTCTTCAAAATAGCCCATGCAACAGATGAATTCCACAAGTCACAGGTTCAAAATAACAGCTTCACCATGATCATGTTGCAGATGAATCTTAGAGAGATATTCAAAGATGTATCATATGAATTTCAAATTTCAAGCACTTGGTTCTTCAACAAGTTGGCATTGGCCAAGTCCATTAACAAAGGAATGTTGCCTAAGTTCTAAGTCCATTTGTCCAAGATCAAACCAACAGTCAACTCAAAAGTTTTTTTTAGGGTTTTTTGTTGTTATTATGTACATTAATGGTCAAAGATCAAACAAACAAGTAAAGTATACACAAACAAAATATATCACACAATATGGTCCAAATGGACAAAGTGAAAATTACGTTAACATAAACAATTAGAATGATATGTATAATGGCAAATGAAATAGAGAGCTAAAAGAAAATTGCATTAACGTAAAAACTTGAAATTAAAAGTTAATAGTTAGTAAGTTAGAAGTTAGTTTTGTTTTGCTTTTGATTTCAAGACATTCTTTGGAGAACACTCAACCCACTTATCACAAGCATGGATCCTTGAACCAAAACATCTTCCAAAGAAAGGAAAGAAGGCCAAGTTTCCACACAATACCATGAAAGAGGGGAGACTTACAATCTCACCAACTATAATGCTTATGCCTTTTGTGTCACGAATTTAGCACTATGTTAAGCAATCGTAATTGGACTTATGTAGAAGTCACAACTATTTGAGGCCGAGCAATAGACTTTTGGTGTTAATGCATGTTGGAGACATAATATTATGAACTGTGCTCATGAAACATACCACACACAAAAATATGCAAAAGGTGTGACCTAATCTCATCCATACTCATGTCAATTTTTCAATCAACTAGCATTAGGACTTTGAGATGTCATAGGCTAAATGGAAATTGTAAGACCTTAATTTTGACCCTAAGATCCCTCATGGCATCACATCATTGCACATTGCATTTGCCTTAAGGATCATAGCATCTTGGCTCCTTACCTTTGGGATGGGAATTGTGTGAGTTGGTCTGAGACCACCAAGCATGCTTGAATTGTATATTATTTCTTTTCTTATTTTGTCTACTAACCAAAAGCACAACAATATGTCACTAACATCATTTGTTTTGTAGCTTGAGCAATCATAAGATCTAAGGCTCCTAGGAGGCCCTATGCTCAAAGAATGGCCAGATGAAGTTGAAAGCAAGCATGAAAATGGTCCACAAGGCTATCAATCATCATATATGCCTCCCAAGTATCTAAATTTTTCAATTTGATCAAGATAAACCAAGGTCTTCAGGCTTGTTTCCCAAGGAAACCCTAATTCATCTGTGCATTGACTGTGCCTTGCTCATGAAGCAACCTCAATCCATGATCAAATATAATTAAGGTAAGTTCTTTAATTCATCATTTCATGCATATTTGAGCTTATTTGAGTGTCCTCAATCATCAATTCATCAAGATTTTAAATTTGGACTTGAGAAGTTGATCAGTCAATTCATCTCACCATTTTGAAATCCACTGAGACCTAACTTTTGATGTGTTTGTCAAATGAAGATGATCCCAAGATATAAAATGTTCTTGAGAACCATATGAACAACTTTCATGTTCATAAAAAATTTATTTGAATCTTGGAATATCATCATCCATTTCAAAGCATTATAGGTCATTTTGACTAAAACCCTAATTTTGGGTCAACTTCCCAAGGACCTAACTCACTTATTTTTCATGATTTTTAGGTGGGATAAAATGCATTGGAAATTTTAATATGTCTAATTCATTTGTTATGTTGAACAAATTTTCATAATCCTAAATTAAGTACATGTGATAATACAAAACATTATAGGTCACTTTGGACCAAAATCATTGAAATGTGAAAAAGTCCAACTTCAAGTGCCCATAACGTTCTCATAAAAAATCCTAATGATGCATACTTTAAGTCCAAATTGATTGTATTGAAAATATCTACAACTTTTATGTTGAAGGTTTTGTCATTTGAGGATTACGTCATTGAAACAGAAGGGCTTGAAGTTGGTCCATTTTGACAAAATTCTCATACACGTGTTTTGCACCTTGAACTTTATGATCAGTTTTCATTAATTTCCCAACTCCAAATGAAGTTTTGTTCAACATAACAATTTTTCCTCATGTCAATACCTTTCCAACCATTACCCACATGACCATGTTTCAAGTTGGCAAATTGCGTTTTCGAAGAGATGAAGATTTATGTTCATTTATGGAAACATTATTAAAACTTCATGCACACTCCATTGCAATGCCATGTACACGTCTAAACCTGATCTATTACACTTCAGCATGCTAAACCAATTGAATTTGGGCCTCCCATGCGCCTGTACAGGCTCATGCATAGAGGCCCTCATTCCACATGCACATGAACTTTGCATTGCTTGCCTCATCATTTTCTATAAATAGAGATGCTTGGCTTCATTCATTCCCAACCTTAAGGCGCCTTATACTCTGCAGAATTGAAATCCCACACCTCACCTAAAGGAATTTTGCATTTTCTCTTCAATTTTTCAGTTTCAATTTTCAACTTCCTTGGTTGATTATTGAACTCTAGTTCCTTAGCCTAGCTTCATTTCCATCTCAAGACCAAGCTGCAACAAAGAATTGGGAGGGATCGTGCCTCATAGAGCTGCACTTCAAAGGTTGTTGTTCAAACTTTTTCCATTCGAATCTCACTGGATCTTGCTCATTCTTGTGTTTGTTGGTTCCTCTGAAGTCCTCTCATAAGAGGCAATTGATTGGTGTATTTAATTTCATGAATCCATCAAGTTCAGTTTGAACTCCATAATTTTCTATCTCTGATTTCTCTTTCTATGAGAGTCTAGAGGAGAAACCAATGGTACAAGGGTGATGTACGTCACCATAGCTTTCCAATGATATGAGGATCGCGCATTTTCATTAAGTTTTCATAACCTGCAAATCTCACCGGAGCTGGCATGCTCGCCGGAGAGAACGGTGGTGTACACCACCGTCCACCACGCCAGATTGAATTTGGACCATTGAATGCTATTTCCAGATCTAATCTATGCCATCCAATGTTATGACCATTTTTAATACATCATGTTTCGCCTTTGACTCTGGATCACCATGACCGTGCGCATGAGGGCCTTAGGATGTGCGACCTTATTTAATGAGTTTGATCCAACGCGCCAGGCTTTTTCTCATTTTCTGAATTTCATTTTATTTTATTTTATTTCCTTTTATTTGAAAAATTCATAACTCTTTCATTTTAAATCCAAAAAATATGGGACCAATTGCATTATTTCCCTTTTTAATTCTAGCTTCTGAAAATGATTATTAAAATTTTTTATTTTGCCATTTGATATTTTTTGTGAATTTTCTCTTTTCTGATTATTTTTAATTCATTTAAAATAGTTTCCAATATTCAAAAAATGCAAAAATATTGTCTTAACATCTTTGAATGATGATGAATCTATGAAAAATATTTTCATCAATTTCTTAATTGATTTGAGATTTATTTAAGATTTTAGTTCAATGATGTTATTTTTTATTCATTTTAACATTGTTTTCAAAATTAGAAACCTAAGCACTATGCTTTTGATTTTTCAAACCTCATTTCATAACACTTATTTTGAATTGAATTCTAAGTCAACATTGACCTTACTTTGTAAATACTTTTCATTGGTAAATACAACTCACTCAATTATTTTGTGGTTTCAATGGCCACTCTTGCCAAAGCTTTTCATAAACATTAGCTATTAGGTTTGAGTTATCCTAGAGGTTGATATAATACTCACCTGTATCCTTAGTAATGGACTATAAGTCTTCCATGCTTATTATAGGGTTAACCCCTCACTAGCATGTTGAAGCTCTCCTCACATGGTGGATTTGTGGTTTTAGGTTGAGTTTTCTCCCTTTGATAACAAAAGACCTTAAGGCCTTTGACCAATCAATTCACCAACTTGTTTTGAGATTTTTACCCCGAACTACGAGGTTTTGATCCTATTCTTTTTTTAAGATGGTACGTAGGTAATGGGTTTATCCATTCAAACACAAAAATTGTAAATAACTTGTATATTCTCTTCTCATCTCCCCAATCATGTTTGCACAAATATTTTTCACAAATACCAACCTACCTTACAACATTGGTGAAAAGGGCTCTCTTAGAGTACTAAGGATATTTTGGGTGCTTAAAACCTTCCCATTGCATAACCAACCCCCTTACCCAGATCTCTGACATTTTTATTAGTTTTTGATTTGATAAAACTTCTCAGTTTTTGTTCGCTTTCTAACATTTCCTTTGGATGAATAGAAGTGAGGTGGCGACTCGAATTGTATGATTTACTTTTGATTTAGTCAATAAATCTAAAGGTAACAAATACCCCTCTACAGAAAAGTGGCGACTCTGCTGGGGACATTTGCCTAGTGGGTTTTGCCTACTTTTCACTTTTTGTTGTATTGTATTGTTTATATTATTTGTGACATATTTTTGTGTAAATTTGGGATTACTGTATTGTTTACAATGTATGAATTGCTTGATATATCAATTGCTTGTGTGCTTGGTGGTCTCTTGTGAGATGAGTTCTATACCCGAACTCGAGTGCACTTATGATAGGAGAATGGCATAGTCTTGTTGACTTGTGTGGAGTTATTCCTTAGCAAGTTGACTTGCAAGCCCATTCACTTGGTGGAGGTTATATTGGGATCAATAATGTCACACGAGTAGTCGTGGTTAGGCATTACTCTTTCCAATATATGCCTTAGAAGCCTAGGACCTTAGATTACCTAGCCCATCTTGGCCTATTTTTGGGACGTAGTGCGAAGGTCGTTCAAGTGTAAGATTTGATACGATTGTTACGCGATACTACACTCATAAGAGTCTCTCTTGAGAATATTTTTGGAATACGAGTATTCATTTATCCGATATTATCTGAAAGATGGGATGATGACTATGGGAACCTCTTGTAGAACATGATTGTCAGGTTTAACCGTAGTACACTCCTTTTGGGTGGTTCTTAACCAAGACTCCAGGCTCGTAACTTGCAACAAACCCTTGATTCATGGTTGATTCGTTCTTGTATATCCTTAATATCAATGGAACTTGGGTGTTGATAAGGTGAAAACCATAATCCACAAAAATGGATGATTGATATTAAGGATGACTTGATCCATCCCATGACCTTTGTGTGGTGTGTTTTGCTTGATCCTTGAGTGTGATTGTTGCATCCACGCATTCATGCATTCTTACACATCCATATCATCAACAGTGAGAAAAATTTCAAGGAACTTAAGAGGTCTATTTGCAAATTTTCAGACATGGATAGACCTAGAAGGAATACAAAGAAGTACAGTTTCAGACAACCCGACTTGAAATAATTAAGGAGTTTGACATCCTATGTATTAGATCCCTTGGAGTTCAAGGCTCGTCATGGGAAGCCTCTGTCTATTCTTACTGCTCAGGTGGATGAAGGTCTGATGAGTGTATTGGTGCAATTCTATGATCCCTTGTACCGTTGCTTCATATTTCCAGATTTCCATCTTTTGCCTACGCTTGAGGAGTATGCTTATCTTATGGGTATACCTATTCTAGATCAGTTGTCGTTCAGTGGCTTGGAGAAAGTCCCTACTTCTCAAGAGATTGTTGATCTGTTGCATATAGATGAATCTATTGTTGGTGCTCATATGACTACCAAAGGTGGAATTCAAGGTCTCCCGTCTGATTTCCTCATTGCTTGAGCTACTTTGTATGGGAAGGCCATGAGTGAGGACGCCTTTGAGGCCATATTTGTACTTCTCATCTATGGGCTAGTGTTATTCCCCAACATCGACAAGTTTGTGGATGTGAATGCCATTAGGATTTTCTATACTCTTAATCATGTTCCTACTTTGTTGGGTGACACTTATTTCTCTTTGCATATGAGGAATGCAAAGGGTGGTGGTACCATTGTGTGTTGTTTGCCCCTATTGTACAAGTGGTTTATTTCGCACTTGGCACAGACGGTCGCCTTCAAGGAGAACAAAGGATGTCTATGGTGGTCCACGAGACTTATGTCTCTCACTAATGATGATATCTCTTGGTATAACCGTGTATATGATGGTGTGAAGATTATTGACTCTTGTGGTGAATTCTCCAATGTGCCTCTTCTTAGTACATGTGGTGGGATTAACTACAACTCTGTTTTAGCACGTCGTCAGCTTGGGTTCCCCTTAAAGGATAAACCTAATAGCATTCTATTAGAAAGTGTGTTCTTTCAAGAGGGTAAAGATCCCCAAAACTTGAAGGGCAGGATGGTCCGCGCTTGGCACAAGATTCATAGGAAGGGAAGGAAAGAGCTTGGTCCAAAGAATTGTATTGCTCTGGAACCCTACACCTCGTGGGTGAGGAGGAGAGCTTCCGAGTAACTTATGCCTTATGATTACCCGAGACCTCCACCTATGGTTATGGTTGGGCCTTCAACCCTCCCTGACCAAGGGGTAGAGGAGTTAAGAGATGAAGACCGTTCACGTGCTTGGGTCCGTGAGCGAGAGGAGCTACTTCAACAACTTAGAGATAAGGATGCATTGATAGAGTTTCTTGAGCATCAGGTTATCGACGAGCCTGATGATGTGGTCACTTCTCTTCTTCCTCAGTCTTTCAGGTTTTGGAAGAGGAAGTACGATCGACTCCCCAAGGAGAAGGCAGATATAGAAGCAGCCTATGAGAGAGAGGTGAAGAGGCTTCGTGCAGCTTATCTTCCGGTCTTGAGAGCTTTGGAAGATTGTTTCTAGGGTTCCATAGGATGTTCATTTTCCTTCTCTCTTGTATTGTATTTGGTTACCAAGACTGTACTTCTTTGGTGTAAAATTATTTTCCAGATTTTATTGATATGATATTTCCATATATGTCTAAGTGATTAATATATCCAAAATATTTGAAAATAGGACTCTAAAGTTCCTCTAATTAAAAAATGTATCATGTGCATAAGCAAGTTTTTGTTCCAGGGCTTCTTGTTCAGTGGTCTAACTTTGTGTTCTTCATTTATTTCAAAGACAAGCTGACGCACCGATACTATACCAGAGCCAACTCTTCAAAGCTAATGGATCACCTAGAGCAAGAGAACAGAGAATTGAAGGAGGAAGTGGCAAGATTGACTTCCCTGATAGAGTCATTCTTGGCCGCCCAAAGTCAGTCTTCTCCAACGCCTTTAACTCCTCCCCAAAGGACGGTCATTTCTGAGATTGTAGCCTCTACCGTGCCTGCTGTCAGTGCTCACTTTGCGCCAACTGCTATGCCAGTCGGGTTTCCCTGGGGAATGCCCGCTAACTTTGTTCCTGAGGGTCTCGCCCCAACTATTGCTTCTTTGTCGGCATCTAGCCCGGTCCTTGTTGTGCCACCTCCAGTCGGGCATACTTTGCCGAGAGTAGATGACATCATTTACCACTCTGAGCCATCTGAGGGCTTAGACGTGTATGAGAAAATGGATGCTATGAAAGATCAATTCCTTGAGTTGCGCAAGGAACTTAAAACTCTCAGAGGGAAGGACCTCTTTGGCAAATCTGCTGTTGAGCTTTGCCTTGTTCCCAATGTCAAGATTCCTGTCAAATTCAAAGTACCTGACTTTGAAAAGTACAAAGGAAACACTTACCCGCTCAGCCATTTGGTTATGTATGCACGTAAAATGTCGACTCAGACCGACAATGGGTTTGGACAACGCGAACATCCGCTCCTTCAACGACCTTGGCGAAGCCTTCGTCAAGCAATACAAATACAATGTTGATATGGCTCCTGATAGGGACCAGCTGAGGGCCATGTCCCAGAAGGATAAGGAAACTTTTAAGGAATACGCCCAGAGGTGGCAAGAATTGGCTGCACAGATTATGCCTCCGCTAGAAGAGAAGGAGATGACCAAGATCTTTCTGAAGACCTTGAGTTCATTCTATTATGAGCGGATAATTGTTAGCGCTCCTTTTGACTTCACCGAGATGGTGAATATGGGGATGCATTTAGAAGAAGGAGTCAGGGAAGGGCGCCTGACCAGAGAAGAAGGCTCTTCTGCCAAACGTTATGGGGTGTTTGCAAAGAAGAAAGATGGCGAGGCACATGTTATGACCTCCCATATTAAATCTAGAAGACCCTTTATGAAGAGGAAGATTGTGCGTCCCGTCAGTAACCAGCACCAGGTGGCTCACATAGAACCTGCTTTCAGAGAAAATCAGCAATATCAGTATCATAATCAGAACTAGCAACAGCAGCATCAATAGTATCAACAACAACAACATCGTCCTCAACAGTAGGCCTACCAGCCTCGAAACAACAATCAGACCAGTACAAGTTATGATAGGAAAGGGGTCACTTTTGATCCTATTCCCATGACCTACGCAGAGCTATATCCTTCTTTAATTGAAAGGAAACTGATCACTCCACGTGACCCACCTGCTATACCTACCAACCCTCAATGGTGGTATAAGCCTGAGCTTCACTGTGTTTATCATTCCGGTGCTCCTGAACATGATGTGGAGAATTGCTACCCGTTGAAGACCAAGGTGCAAGACCTTGTTAGAAGCGGTATATTGTTTTTCGAGGACGTAGGTCCTAACGTCAAGAAGAACCCATTGCCCGAGCATGGGAAATCTGATGTTAACATGGTTCAGGGTTGCCCTAGTAAATACAAGGTCCGATATGTCAGCCATATCCGACAATCTTTGGTCGAGATGCATAGACTATTGTGTGGATACAGTCATTACGAGCATGACCATGACAGTTGCCGTGTTTGCACTGTCAATGAGAGAGGATGTCGTCAAGTCAGAAAAGACATCCAAGAAATGTTGGATCAGGGTGTGATAGAGATACTTCAGAATCGTGATGAGGATGATGAAGTTAATGCGATATCACTTGTATTTAGGATACCTGAGCCTGTTGTCTTCCGATACGATGGCAGTAAGCAGAAGGCTTCCCCTTCTCTCATTATTAAGCCAGTTGGCCCTGTGCCATACTTTTCCAACAAAGCCATTCCCTATCGTTATAATGTAGTTGCATTAGAAGATGGGAAGGAGGTGCCTCTACCCTCCACTTCTGTTGTGAATATTGTTGATGTCAGTGGTTTGACTCGTAGTGGTCGTGTTTTCTCGGCACCACCGAAACCCCATGCTGACACCAGAAGAGTTGATACTGCTGATAGTGTCGTTCATCCCTTGGGGAATTCTTCTGTTTCTCTGAATCCGGCACTTGCTGTTAACAGACCTGTCGTTGCTGCTAAAACTCATGTCCCTGCTGGCCAGAATGGCATGATGAAAGAGGACTGTGATGAGATGCTAAGGCTCATCAAGAGGAGTGAATATAATGTTGTAGATCAGCTGCTACAAATGCCTTCAAAGATATCTGTGTTGTCTTTGTTGATGAACTTTGAGCCACACCGTGAAGCTTTGCAGAAGGTGTTGGATGTGGTGTATGTAGATCATGACGTCACAATAGAGCAATTTGATAGCATTGTTGCAAACATTACTGCTTGTAACGACCTGAGTTTATGTGATACTGATCTCCCCGAGGAGGGAAAAGACCACAATTTGGCACTTCACATCTCAATGAACTGCAAGGATGATGCCCTGTCTAATGTGCTGGTAGACACATGATCATCACTGAATGTGTTGCCAAAATCCATTATGGCTAAACTTTCTTATCAGGGGCCTCCCATGAGGCAAAGTGAAGTGGTCGTCAAAGGTTTCAATGGATCCCGCAAAACTGTGATTGGCGAGGTTGAACTCCCAGTCAAGATGGACCTAGTGATTTCAATATCACTTTTCAGGTCATGGATACCCACCCATCATATAGCTGTTTGTTGGACAGACCATGAATTCACGAGGCAGGCGCCGTGACATCCACCCTACACCAAAAGTTGAAGTTCGTGAAGAACAAAAAGTTGGTGGTGGTAGGGGGAGAGAAGGCTCTCTTGGTTAGCCATCTGTCTTCCTTTTTGTATATTGATGCTGAGGAAGAAGTTGGGACGTTGTTCCAAGCCTTGTCTATTGCTGAGCCTTCTAAGAAAGGAACTTCTTCATTTGTGTCCTACAATGATGTGAAGTTGGCCATTGAGCATGGCGTAACTACTGGTTTAGGACAGATGATCAAGCTGGAAGACAATAAATCCCGGGCTGGAATAGGGTACTCTTCAGGAACTTTCAACAAGCACGGTCTGTTTCAGAGTGGTGGTTTCATCCACACGGTTGAAGACCAGGAAGCTGCTGCTATTGTGGAAGAGGATGCAGAGAAAGATTCTGGCAACTTCGTCATCCCTGGAGGAGTCTACAATAATTGGGTCGTTGTTGATGTTCCAACAGTTATCCATAAGTCAACGTAATGTTCATTTTTGTTTAAAAACCCTTCTCCTATGCGAAAAGGAGAAGTGATGACATTGTTGGCCCATAAATACAATGATATTCATTCAATAAATTCATGTTAAATGTTTGTTTTTCCAAATTATTTTCACTTTTTGCTTTTTGCATGAAATTGGTGATCACATAAAACCCTAAAAAAGAAATAAAATCAATCTTTTCATCTGCATAATGATTTGCCTTGTTTGAAATCTAAAATCTCTTTTATATCCAAAATCATTATGTAGGTTGATCAAACCCATTGAACATAATGATCCAACATCATCTCTCAACTTTGAGTTCCCTGTATTTGAGGCCGAAGAAGATGATGTTGAAGAGATTCCTGATGAGATTACCCGCCTGCTTGAGCATGAAGAGAAGATCATTCAGCCGCATCTTGAGAATCTGGAAACAGTCAACTTGGGGTCTGAAGATTGTGTTCGTGAGGTAAATATTGGGGCACTCCTTGAAGAATCTGTGAAGAAGGGGTTGATTGAGTTCCTATGAGAATATGTCGACGTCTTTGTCTGGTCATATGAAGACATGCCTGGTCTAGATACTGATATCGTGCAACATTTCCTGCCTTTGAAGCCTGAGTGTGTGCCTGTGAAGCAAAAGCTTTGAAGAACTCATCCTGATATGGCAGTGAAGATCAAAGAAGAAGTTCAGAAGCAAATTGATGCGGGGTTTCTGGTGACTTCTACATATCCTTAATGGGTGGCCAATATTGTGCCCGTGCCTAAGAAAGATGGAAAAGTCCGAATGTGTGTGGACTATAGAGACTTGAATAAAGCTAGTCCGAAAGATGATTTTCCGTTACCACATATTGATATGTTGGTAGATAATACAGCTAAACTCAATGTCTTCTCATTTATTGACGGATTTTCCGGTTATAATCAGATCAAAATGGCACCCGAGGATATGGAGAAGACAACATTCATCACACCTTGGGGAACATTCTATTATCGAGTGATGCCCTTCGGTTTGAAGAACGACGGAGCCACGTATCAACGTGATATGACTACCTTGTTTCATGATATGATGCACAAGGAGATCGAGGTATATGTTAATGATATGATTGCAAAGTCGAGAACGGAAGTTGAACATGTTGAGCACTTGTTGAAGCTTTTTCAACGTTTGAGGAAGTATAAGCTTCATCTGAATCCTAACAAGTGTACATTCAGAGCCCGTTCCAGAAAGTTATTGGGCTTTATTGTCAGTGAGAGAGGTATTGAAGTTTATCCTGCCAAGGTCAAAGCAATACAAGAAATGCATGCGCCCAAAACTGAGAAGCAAGTCCGAGGTTTTCTTGGCCGCTTGAGTTATATTTCCAGATTTATATCTCACATGACTATCACATGTGCGCCAATATTCAAGCTCCTCCGGAAAGATCAGCGTCATGATTGGACCGAGGATTGCCAAAAGGCCTTTGACAGTATTAAAGAGTATCTGTCCGAGCAGCCGATTCTGTCCCCGCCTGTGTCGCATCCTGCGAAAAATCAACCGGCGAGACTCAAAATAAGACACACACAGAGCCGCCACTAAACGTTATTTATCCCAAGATAGGGAAAGGAAACGCTCAGAGAAACCTGGAAAGACATGGTCTTGCGACCAAAGAGAATAGGTTCGGGAGTCGGTTACGCAAGGGGAAGGTATTAGCACCCCTCACGTCCTAGGTACTCCTAGGGATCCACGTTCTAAAATAAAGAATAGGTTGCTAAACATCACACACACACACAGGGAACGCGGGTGGGGTTAGGAGAAACGGGCTCGATAAGGCGTCGCACCTTATGCCTACATATCTTGTCTGGAACAAGAATCAGAGCCTCTGTAGTTCGGCTTACGCACGCCAAACAACACAAAACATACAAACAAGCAAGGGTGGCAAACATGGAGCCCGACTACCACTTGATGGAATTACATCGGCATCCGAACCAAAACACACTCAAAAGGGCAAACATGGAGCCCGACAGCCAATCCTGGGCTTACGTCGGCATCCGAGCCCAAAACATGCAATCAGATAACAAGTAAACGCACGCAAAAGAAAAAGGTTGCCCGGAGTGGTCTCGCACGACCACCTGCCTACATACCTTGTCTGGAACAAGGATCAGGGCGATGTAGTTCCCCTGAAAGGGACTAAATTGTTAACCAGAAACCGGGGAAAGATACACAACTAGGGAACTGAGACTCGAGCCTAATGTTGACATGCATCGTTTACCCTAAGTTCGGTTTTCTATCCTACTTGCATAAGCAAGCCTATCCTAACCAGGAAAGAAGAAAGCGTACAAGCATACATCATATATCAAATGAGAACAGGCATCTCAAACAAGCATATCAATCAGAGATTCACAGAGCACACGCTATAACCAAACAAGAGGCTCAATCAAAGGGGTTTGACCGCCGAAGCGAGTCGTCTGTACAGGCTGGTTTTGCTCTTAACCTTGCCATTGCGAGGCTAAGGTGAAGCAGATGAAAGGATGAAGTGAGGATCAGACCTCACAGCTCATATCCCTAACCAGGGAGAGCTGACAAATGAGCATGGGTCCAGAATAGGGGAACCCTTTTATACTCGATGACTCTGACACAACGGATCTTGGGCTTTTGATCTCAATGCTACAACCATGTAATGGGAGCAAGGAGAAGACTCAACTGAATAGTGGGGGGTAGGCTGCATACCCCTACCTTCCACCAATTGCCTTATTTAAAGGACTTTCACCTGCTTGGGCTTAAAAATAAACAACCACAATCATTGCCTCTTAAGGAGGACTTCAGACATTTATTTGCCCGGCCCGGTAACAGCCGGGTCTCCAGACTACATGAAGTCAAGAGGACCTACCTCAATGCAAGTTGCTTAAGCAACGCAAAGCAAAAGTTCACAAGGAACTGAGCAACTAAAGTACCTGGAAACAATCAAACACAGTTAGTACTCAGACAGACAAAACCAAACAGCAAGTGTTCAATCAATCAAACTATACAAAGCAATGCACAACAAAGCAAGCTCAAAGCTTAAGCCCAAGCTTCAAAACCTACAAAACAATGTTATGTTAGTGTACAAACATCAACAACATCAATTAAAATAGATTTGGATCATTCTCCATGTGCATTATGCCTTTGATCCTGAAAAATCAAGCAAACATTAGCAACAAGACCACTAGGCCAAGCCTAGGGTCCAAAAGCAAGAAAAAATCCTAAAACAGCAAGGCATTCCCCAACCAATCTCAAATTAAAGTCAAACAAGAGCAAACATCATTGGTCTCATGTTTATATCATTCATTATGCTCATGTTAAGCACAAAATAAGGCAAACTAGTTCAAATGAAGCACCAAGCATACAAACAGAACTATTGCATTCAAATCCATACCAAAACAATTCTAAAAATTCTCAAATAAATTACACCTAAACAGGGCCTAATCAAGGTCTACCATGTCAAATTTGAGCTCATTTGGGCAAATGGAACCATGTCAATGAAAATCAACAAAAACAGACACAATTATAGGCTCCAAATCACAACATCAACACATGCTTCCACTTCAAAAATTCATAACTCAATGAAAACAAAATAGAAATGGATGGGACCAAAACAGGGATGTCACATTATGTGTCTATTACAAGCATGCCAAATTTTATGATTATCCAATACCATATGAGCATTTCACAATGAATCTACCAACCTATGTCACACAAGCTTGCACAATTGACCAACAGAAATGAAAAATCATGATCAAATTGAAAATGCAATGTAAAATTCCACAAAAATTCTCATAGCTTCCTAACATGTTAACTAAGCATCATGCAAAATTTCAATCAATCTCAACATGTATAGGTCACTCAAAAAAATCCAGCAAGTTGACATAATGAGGTGTGACACAAATTGTCACACCTAAGTTCCAGAATTTGCTGCTCAATGACCAGGTATCAAAAATGCATGAAATTTACATGTAAATGAGCATCAATGAGTCCACAATCATCACAAAAATTTTCAAGAATTTATTTAACACTATGAGCATTTCACAATTAAAATGGTAAAAGGTGTCAAAAATGGATACATGTGAAACAAGCCTAAGCCAAATACAATTTTTGCCATGCACAACTTTGACCAATAGGTCAAAAAAATTCTACACTCATCAACAAAGTCATAGAAAAAATCCTCACAATTTTCTGATTTTTCTACTATTTTTTATGAATTTTTTAATGTGCTTATGATTTTTTAAGAATTAAATTAATTAAATGAAATTGCACAGTGGCATAATTGGTAATTACGTACAGGCGGGAGCGGCAAACATCATTTTTGAATTTTTAAACCAAATTATGGATCAAACAGTGAAACAAAACAGAAAGCGTCGTCTTCCTCGCACAACTCAACCTCCAAGTCCAAAATCGGTTTTGCTCAAAACTCAACCAAATCTCACAAATGAACATCCGTTGGAAAGGTCTCTTAACATAGAACACGAATATGTAACCTAATCAACCTAAATCTAACCGTGCTAACCGGATCGATCGTTTAAAGTTTCGCATTCATACTTTCAAATCAAGATTTCTTCACCTACAGTTATCCATTTCCAAAACTACAAGCATCACCACGATCTATGATAAACAAGCTACAAAACGCATACAGCAATTTGCAAAATCGTGATGTTCGAAAAATTCACATACCTGGAATGGCAGACTTGAAACTGATGCTTTTGGAGCTCGATTCCTCAAAACAGCAGCACTATATGCTTATGGAAATGAGACGCACAGCTCGGATTCCACTGATTTCGCTTCTAGTGCTCAAACTCTTCAATTCACCATGGATGATGCATATACAACAGTTGCGATTTCGTATTCCTTTCTTTCCAAACTATCAAAACAGATCTAGAGGATGATTATAGGAGTTGAATGCAAAAGAAATCTCGAAGATTGGTTGAGATTTGAGGAAGATTGATGGATTTTGGTTTTTGGAGTGTTCTTGAGATTTTGATGAATTTGAGAGAATGTGAGAGGTTTTCAGATCCAACCTTGGTAAATGTGATTTTCAGTTATGATTAGAATGTGTTTTGGTTTATATATGAATGCTTAATCACCAATTAATCATGTAATTAGCCAAGTTGGAAAAATTAGTGAAATGTGAAATTTCAAGTGAGGGCAAAAATGGCCTTTCTCTAAACCAGTCCATATCAGCTCAAATTCTATTCAAGCAAGTCCAAAATACCATATGTGATGTGTAGAAACAAGTCCCATTTCCATTGGCCATGTATTTTGCAATTTCACATGTGTATGGTTTATGTCCAATTTTTGCACTTTCATTTTTCAAGCCAAATTCCAAATTATGAGCCTTGGGCATGAAATGATGATTCCAACAAGTTTAAAATGCCAATTATGAGGTGTAGCAAAAATCCCCACTCAAAAATTCCAATTATTTTGAAAGTTGGACAATTTTGCCCCTGGTCCAATTCAGCTGTCCAGTTGAAAAGTGACTTTTTGCCTTGGCCATTTTTGGGAAAATCCAATTATGCACCCTCAAAGTACATGTCAAATGGAGTTTGTGCATATAAAGAACTTGCAATTTGGACAAAGTATGTGGAAATTATGGCCTCCTGATTACGGGTCATTTTTGAATTTCACTGAGCCATAACTTTCCAACCATACATTGGATTTTCAAGTTCTTGGACTTTTTGGAAAGGTGAGAACAAGATCTACAACTTTCATGTTGAACAAATTTTCATTTGAAGCTTCCTTGGACACGTGGCTTTGAGGTCCAAAACTTTCCATTTTTGGAAACTTCAGTTACAAGTCACTTTCTATTTTTGGCAGTTTTTGTCCTGACTTGATTTTCTTCATTTTTAAGCTTTGCAATGTCATTCAACACTTGTTCCAACATGAATGAAGTGTATCCAACTCATTTCCACCTCCAAATCCATCTGATCATGTACAGTTGACCACAGTTGACTTTTTCAACTAATAGATGAATTTGGCAATGCATAGATCAATCTGAGCTCCAATCTTCAACTGAAATGGCTCAAGGGTGATACCCTAGCCTCAATAAGCACAATATAATCACATAATGAACCCCATCACCATTACAGACCCCATCTCCTGATCCAGCCCTGATTGGCCCAATGCAACTGATTAGGGTTGACCAGTGGTCAAAACCCTAATCTCAAGGAATCTTCTTCAATCTTCTGATGACATCCAACCATGATGATGATGATGTATAAATACAATCAAGATGAAGACCAACATCCATCGAGAATCATGAAACCCTAATCTCACAGCCCAATCCTCAGATGGCCATGATCAATCAACAAACCCTAGGCTTGCACTTCGACTTCCTCATCTTCTGATCAAGACTTGGGAGGATGACTTGCACAATGTAACCACATGATATGCAATATGCAATGCCTAATGACCTAAAAATGTAATGCAATATGATAATGCTAGTCCCAAGAAAGGAGGGCAAATTTTGAGGTGTTACAGCTGCCCCTATTCAATCCACTGTGAACCTGTCGATACGAAATAGCCTCGGCTTTCGGATGATCAGGATGAAGAGTGATTGAATACCAAGAACAGACGAACAATTTGCACTCTGATGGGATAATAATTAACAGCGCCTGTCAGCATCGGCGACGAAACAAACTCAAAACGTCGACCTGGATACCAAAATAAATGGTAACTCAGGGATAACCATGGTCTGATCACCACACATCCACTCACGATTATTATTCTCTCTTTTTATTCTCTTCTTCTTCTTTTTTTTTTACTTTTCTTGAACCCCGAAATTTTCTTTTCTTCTTCTTGGTCTGAAAACCACTTCGGTCTGACCACCGGGACACTGGCCTAAATACCACAAGTGCTTCAACCTGATTGTCGGAAACTTCTTCGATCTGAGCATCGGAAACTGGGCCTGAGCGCCACTTCGGTCCGGATACCGCCTCGGTCTGAACTCCGGAAAACTGGTCTGCATACCACAAGTACTTCAACCTGATTGTCGGAAACTTCTTCGATCTGAGAATCGGAAACTGGGCCTGAGCGCCACTTCGGTCTGGATACCGCCTCGGTCTGAACTCCGGAAAACTGGTCTGCATACCACAAGTACTTCAACCTGATTGTCGGAAACTTCTTCGATCTGAGAATCGGAAACTGGGCCTGAGCGCCACTTCGGTCTGGATACCGCCTCGGTCTGAACTCCGGAAGAATTTGGATTATCATTCCCATCTCCGCTCGACAGAAACTTTGATGCCACATTACCTCTCAAATGGTAACCACAGCTTGAGACTAGCACATGCTTTTAATGATGCATGATCGATTTTTCTGCGTAATGCTCCATAACTATGGAAATGCCACGCGATTATTTATTTTTTATGCAATATGCCATGTTATTTTTTTTATGATGAATGCATAAAAAGAAATATCCCCCTCAAGGGACCCTTCTGGGGAATACGAGACACTCTGCTGAGGGACTCGCCATTCTCCGATTCCGCCCTGCTGGGGAATAGCTCTGCTGCTGGGGATAAGGCAACCCTTGCTGGGAAGAACCTCCTTTGCACCCAATCCACTCGGGAAACTGCTGGGGATAAACACCACCAACACTCTGTGGGGATACAACAGTCTTTTCTTGCTGAGGATATCAATCCTGACTCTGCTTCGGGAAACCCTCACAGATACCTGCTGACTTCACTGGGGAAATACTCACCGAGACCCTGCTAGGGGAATAGCAGTCTCCAGACTCATCTGGGGAAACATCACCATATCACCTGCTGGGGATAACCATCCCGACCCTGCTAGGGAAATGCATACCACTCCGCTGGGGACAACCCATGCAATCCCTAGGTAGAATCAGCTCAGCTGGGGATGCAAAATCTGTCCGCTACGGAAACTTGTTCAGTCCACTGGCTGGATGAACACTGCTGGAGATATATTTCTTTGAAAAAGACCCGCTCCACTCGGGGAGTAGCAACCTTCAGACCTGGCTGCTGAGGAAACACCACTGTAAACCTGTCGGGGATAACCATCTTGACTCGGCTGGGGAGGTCACAGACCTTGGCTCTGCTGAGGAGCTAGTCTTATGACTCTGCTTGGGGACCTAGCTGGGAAATGAGGAAAGTTGATACAGAACACCCGTCGACTCATCGAACCATGGTATCCACCTCCAATACTCGCATCGGCTTTCCACTTTTGAGAACTCCCAGACTCGTCTGGACCTTTTCTGCTCCATCATCTTGTATTCCAAATCGTTCCGCGCTCGACGAGAACGTACTCCTGGGAATTATACAGAAATTTCAATTTTCCGACTTTGAAGAGTCTTCTTGGTTAATTTCAAAGGTCGTCGGACGTCGCAACGGCTTCGCCACTTACGTTCCTGAGCGAACTCTCTGGGGATCTGTTACAAAGCTCCCACATCACAACCTGCAAGTGAGTGAAAATATCCAACAGCTCCTGCAAAACAGATCGTTAGATAAAACCGTGCCCCAGGCGTGTCAATATTTTCAACACTTGGTCACTCAACCTTCCAAATAAGATTTCAAGCATTCCATCTTATAAACATGCATTGGAAGGGACCTGTATGTCTTAAGATGCAAAATTCTTTATCAAAAATATCTGGATGTTTTTGCAATCAAAGCGGTAATGAAAAACAAAAACAAAATTATTTGACTGAATATGCATTTTATTGATTGGAAAAGTGTGGCTCAAATGAGCAATACAAAAGGAAGCAATTCCTGCAAAGAGGTAATTGCGCACAAAAGGAAAAATCTATCCTAATGGCAATGTGAACCCGTAATCTCATCGAGTTCCAACTCGGTTACACCCCATATGTCCTCAGACTCTCCATGCTTTCTGCTTTCTGAACAAGACGATTCCGACTGATCCCTACCGGGTATTATCCATGATGCTTTAACCAAAGCGAAAACGATCATGCTGGACGCAGTTGTTCGTTTCAATCCCTCTTTTGCCTGGACCGCCCTTTCGGGTTTTCAGTCCACCGGGATACCCATTTTTGCCCAAGTCGCCTTCTCAGGTTTTCGACTTGCCGGGTGTACAATTTTTATTTATATCCCTAATTTTTGCCCGAACCTTTCTTTCTGTTTTTGGTTCGCCGGGATGCCCATTTTTGCCTGGACTATTTTATTCTTTTCGTCCAGCGGGTCTCTTTATACGAAGTATTTTTTAACTGCGTCCGCATTCACAGGGGATGGAAAATCCTCGCCATCCATGGTCGTCAACAACAAGGCTCCACCAGAGAAAACCTTCTTGACCACGAATGGACCTTCATAATTCGGTGTCCATTTGCCCCTTCGATCGTTTTGAGGAGGAAGGATCCTTTTCAGCACCATATCACCTACGTGATATACCCGAGGTCGCACCTTCTTGTCAAAAGCACGCTTCATCCTCTGCTGGTATAACTGCCCATGACAGATGGCTGCAAGCCTCTTTTCCTCTATCAGGCTCAACTCTTCGTACCGGGTCCTTACCCATTCAGCCTCTTGCAACTTTACGTCCATCAGGACTCTCAAAGAGGGAATCTGAACTTCCACAGGTAATACCGCCTCCATCCCATATACCAATGAGAAAGGAGTTGCCCCAGTAGACGTGCGTACCGACGTTCGATACCCATGCAATGCAAACGGCAACATCTCATGCCAATCTTTGTAGGTTACCACCATTTTCTGCACAATCTTCTTTATATTCTTGTTGGCTGCCTCAACCGCCCCATTCATCTTCGGACGATAGGGAGAAGAATTGTGATGCTCAATCTTGAATTCCCGGCACAGCTCTGCCATCATCTTATTGTTCAAATTAGAACCATTATCAGTAATGATTCTCTCGGGAACCCCATATCTGCAAATGATGTCTCTCTTGAGAAATCTGGCCACGACCTGCTTCGTCACATTCGTATAAGAGGCTGCTTCTACCCACTTGGTGAAGTAATCAATAGCCACTAATATGAATCTGTGCCCATTTGAAGCTGTAGGCTCTATCTTTCCAATCATATCAATGCCCCACATAGCAAACGGCCATGGGGACGACATCAAGCTCAACGGGTTTGGAGGCACGTGCACCTTATCAGCATAAATCTGGCATTTATGACACTTCCGCACGAAATTGAAACATTGGGCCTCCATTGTCATCCAGTAATAACCCGCTCTCAGCAGCTTCTTTACCATTGCATTCCCACTGGCATGGGTACCGAACGATCCCTCATGAACCTCTTTCATCAATTGGCTTGCTTCTGCATTATCAACACATCTGAGCAAGACCCAATCAAAATTCCTCTTATACAAAACCCCGTCCTTATTCAGGTAGAATACCATGGCTAATCTCCGCAGAGTCTTTCGATCTTTCTTTGATGCTCCCTCAGGATACTCTTGCGTCTCAAGATAGCGTTTGATATCATAATACCACGGCTTCTCATCGTCAGGCGTTGTATCAACAGCAAACACATAAGCCGGTCTATCCAGACGACCTACTTCCACACTGGGGAACTGATTCCACCTCTGCACCTTAATCAAGGCAGCCAGAGTAGCCAAAGCATCTGCCAAAGGATTCTCCTCTCTGGGCACATGATGCATCTCCACCTTGGTGAAAAACGTCAACAATCTCCTCGTATAATCTCGATACGGAACCAAATGAGATTGATGCGTATACCATTTCCCGTTAACCTGATTTATCACCAGAGCTGAATCTCCATATATGACAAGGTTCTTGATTCTCAAATCAATCGCCTCTTCAATCCCCAATATACAAGCTTCATATTCAGCTACGTTATTGGTGCACTCAAATGTTAGCCGGGCAGCAAAAGGAATATGAGATCCTTTCGGCGTAACCAAAACAGCACCAACACCGCTTCCATTCACGTTAACGGCCCCATCAAACATCAGAATCCATTCGGATTCAGGGTCAGGCCCCTCCTCCGGGATCGGTTCCTCGCAATCTTTCGATTTGAGAAACATGATGTCCTCATCAGGGAATTCAAACTTCATCGGTTGATAATCATCAATAGGCTGCTGGGCGAGGTAATCAGACAATACACTCCCCTTAATCGCCTTCTGAGAGGTGTACTGAATATCATATTCTGTCAAAATCATTTGCCACCTCGCAACCCGTCCGGTCAATGCTGGCTTCTCAAAAATGTACTTGATCGGATCCATCTTGGAAATCAACAAAGTGGTATGAACCAACATGTACTGCCTTAGTCGGCGAGCAGCCCAGACCAAAGCACAGCAAGTTTTCTCGAGCAGTGAATATCTTGTTTCACAGTCGGTAAACTTTTTGCTAAGGTAGTATATGGCATGCTCTTTTCGACCAGACTCGTCATGCTGCCCCAATACACACCCCATAGACCCCTCGAGGACTGTCATGTACAGAATTAACGGTCTTCCCTCCACAGGAGGCATCAGAATCGGAGGCTCCTGCAAATACTCTTTTATTCTTTCAAACGCCGCTTGGCAATCATCATTCCACCTGACCGTTTGATCTTTTCTCAACAACTTGAAAATTGGTTCGCACGTGGCTGTTAGGTGAGATATGAACCGTGAAATGTAGTTCAATCTACCTAAGAAACCACGAACTTCCTTCTCTGTTCTCGGTTCAGGCATTTCTTTTATTGCTTTTACTTTTGCAGGATCAACCTCGATTCCTTTCTCACTTACAATGAACCCCAGCAATTTACCGGACCGCACTTCGAACGTGCACTTGTTCGGATTCAACCTCAATCTGAACTGTCTCAGCCGGTCAAACAACTTGGCCAGATCTACCAAATGCCCCTCTTCTGTTTGGGACTTTGCTATCATGTCATCAACATAGCATTCGATTTCATGATGAATCATATCATGAAACAAAGTCACCATGGCCCTCTGATAAGTAGCACCGGCGTTCTTGAGACCAAATGGCATCACCTTGTAACAGAAGGTACCCCACGGTGTAATGAACGTTGTTTTCTCCATGTCATCTGGCGACATTTTAATTTGATTATAGCCAGAAAAGCCATCCATGAAGGAAAACACCGAGAATTGAGCTGTATTATCAACCAACACATCAATGTGAGGTAGCGGAAAATCATCCTTCGGACTAGCTCTATTCAGATCCCGGTAGTCCACACACATTCTCACTTTCCCATCTTTCTTCGGGACTGGCACAATATTCGCGACCCATGGCGGATAATTAGTGACAGCAAGGAAACCAGCATCCCACTGCTTCTGCACTTCTTCTTTAATTTTCATTGCCATGTCAGGTCGAGTTCTGCGCAACTTCTGCTTTACTGGAGGACAATCTGTTCTCAACGGTAGCTTGTGCACAACGATATCGGTATCCAACCCTGGCATATCTTGATAAGACCAGGCAAAGACGTCGACATACTCTTTCAACAATGCCACCATTCTACTCTTGACACTTTCCTCCAAAGCAGCCCCGATTTTCACTTCTTTTTTAACCTCATCGGTACCCAGGTTCACGACCTCAATCTGTTCCTCGTGCGGCTGAATCACCTTCTCCTCTTGTTTTAACAACCTGGCTAATTCCCCTGGCAATTCACAATCTTCTTCGTCTTCTTCTTCAGCAAGATAGATTGGATTGTCGAAGTCATATGAGGGTGTAACAGGATTGTTATCAATGAGATCCGGAGAGGAATCGCATCTGCATGAATGTTGATTCATGCATTGCTTTAGAACCGGTGTGAGAAAACAAAAAGAAAAATGAAAACATTGCCATTTTTGTTTATTTTTATTTTTAAACTGCAAAAATAAGTGAAAAACAGGGAACACCGCTTTTGACTGGAAAACATCCTTTATTGATGATGCAAATTTGCAAATTTAAACATGAGGTGGCCCTTACAATGGACCATTACGTGTCGGGCAACACGTATGGCTTTCATGCAGATAAGAAAGAAAACAAGAAAAATATTACTCTTCGAGGAGAGTGACCCGGATGATCTCTTCGGCCTTCCAGTTGTGGATTTCCATCCCTGGTGCGCACGGCTTTATCCACCGGTCCATGTCACAGTCGCTGTCAGTGTCTTCACCCATCATACAGATGTGATCCGGATCCAGCATTCCGGCGCTTGTGAAGGTTACCGACGCACGACGTCCTCTTCCTCGTCCTGAGCCTCGGCCCGGTTGATATCCGACCCCAAAACGATCCTTCTTCTCGGGGACCTCCATCATTTTGCCCCAACCAGGAGCCTCACCGCTCTTGACCACCTCAGCAGCCTGCTTATAAGAAGCGATGGATGGTTTCTCTTCTTCCTGCTTAGCAAACAGAGCATTCTCCACCTTAACGGTTTCGAATGCCTGGCTAGGCGTCTCCCATATTTCTCCATCCATCTCCACATATTTGAATGAAGACAGGTGGCTGACGAAAATATCTTCCTCTCCGCAGACGGTGACAACCTGACCTCCCCAGACATACTTCAACTTCTGGTGCAAAGTCGAAGTAACTGCTCCCGCAGCATGGATCCATGGGCGACCCAACAGGCAACTGTATGCCGGCTGAATGTCCATGACGTAGAAAGTTGACTTAAACACCTCGGGGCCAATCTTTACCGGCAATTCAACCTCCCCGAACACGGCCCTCTTTGACCCATCAAATGCCCGCACAATCAGATCAGTCGGGGTCAAAATCAGCCCATCACAGTTCAGCTTCGCCAGGGCCTTCTTCGGCAACACATTTAATGAGGAGCCGGTATCCACCAGCACATGCGAAAGCACGGCTCCTTTGCATTCCATTGCAATATGTAAAGCCCGGTTATGGTTCCTTCCATCTACGGTCAAATCCATATCAGTAAAGCCCAATCCATGGCTTGCGTGCACGTTGGATACGACCGTCTCCAATTGGTTGATTGTGATCTCCTGAGGCACATAGGCTTTCTTCAGAATTTTCAACAAGGCCTCCCTATGCCCCTCTGAACTCAGCAACAACGAAAGAATTGAGATCTTGGAAGGAGTCTGCTGCAAGTGATCAACCAGTTTATACTCCGACTTCTTAATGATTCTTAAGAACTCTTCAGCCTCATCATCAAATTTATTATCCGACCCCGCAGGCGCCGGTGTCATCACAGGAGTACTTCCACTATTCTCAACCACAGCCTTCCCCTTTGCCCTGGCTAAAGCCTCGGCCTTTTCTTTTTTATCTTTATCTTCCTCCCCCCTCCTCAGAGCGTCAGGAGCAAATAATCTTCCGCTGCGAGTGAAACCGCTGGGACCGGCATTATCCACCTTTAGCACGGTGGTTTCACTTGCAGATTGCTCTTCAATCCTCTCCCCATTGCAGTACACCTCTCCACCATAATGCCAAGGTACGGCATCATCTTTGTCATAAGGAATCGGCCCAGGTACCGTGATGGTAACTGGAGCCTCTTCAGTAAGGTTTGACAAATCAACCGGATCGTAGTAAATAGTTATGGTGGAGACTTCTTCCTTTTCTTCTCCAGCCTTCTCAATCACAATATCACCACTGTCCATCAGACCCTGGACACACTTCCGCAGAAGCTCACAACCGTTCACAGCAACAGTGCACTCAGCACACTCACGGCCGCAGCCCGGATAAACCCCATTCAGCAGCAATTGACTCTTCAACTCAGCCAAGGGCGTCCTCAACTGATCAACCTTAGACAATCCAACCCTAATCTCCTCGAAGATTGCATTTACTCCCCGTTGACCATGCGCGGGCATGGGATTTGCGTTGACATTGGGAGATGGTGCGAAATTGATTGCTTTTGAATCCACCAGGTCCTGGACTACGTGCTTAAAAGCTTTGCAGTCCTCTACATTGTGCCCGGGA
The DNA here is from genome assembly GCF_024323335.1 of Lathyrus oleraceus. Lineage (NCBI taxonomy): Eukaryota > Viridiplantae > Streptophyta > Magnoliopsida > Fabales > Fabaceae > Lathyrus > Lathyrus oleraceus. Next base: position 444,115,257 of record NC_066582.1, on the reverse strand, counting down.
GCACCCGAGTGGAATTCGCACTTTGCATTTTCATTGTAACTGGGTGGCCTCTGATCAGGTCTCAAAGGCGCCAGCGTCCTCAGTTGCACCAGCCCAAGATCTAGAAGCTTCTTCAACAGAAATGAATATGTCACAGGAGGCCTATCAAAATGTCGATCACTTGCTCTGCCCCTGACCTGGTATCCAGCTCTCTGCTGCCTCTGCTGAAAAGGTTGTTGTCTCTGTTGCTGCTGTTGTTGCGGTTGTGCTGACTGAGACTCAGCAGGAATTGTTACTGCAGCGTTGTGCTGGAAATAACGGTCCCTACTGGGTCCGCGCTGAGTATACACGGCGCTGGTATCGCCCTCTTTCTTCCTCTGTCCACTATTACCGAACGGCTTTTTCGAACCGGAAGAAGACGCGGATACACCACCCTGAATTTTGCCAAGCTTTAACCAACTCTCAATACGCTCTCCAGCCACCACTATATCTGAGAAGTTGGTCACAGGACAACCCACCATCCTTTCTGCAAACGGCCCCTGCAGGGTCCCCATAAACAGATCTGACATCTCCCTGTCCACAAGAGGAGGTTGCACCCTCGCAGCCAGTTCTCTCCACCTTTGGGCATACTCCTTAAAGCCCTCATTATGCTTTTGAGACATACCCTGCAACTGGGTACGGCTCGGAGCCATATCTGCATTAAACTGGTACTGCTTGAAAAACGCATCCCCAAGATCTTGCCAGCTTTTGATATCAGAAGATCTCAACTTGGTGTACCATTCCAGGGAGCCCCCAGACAGGCTGTCCTGGAAAAAGTACATCCACAGTTTTTGATCTGCGGTGTATGCCGAGATTTTGCGGACGAATGCCTGGAGATGAGTTTCCGGGCAAGAACTACCATTGTACTTGTCAAACGCCGGCGCCTTGAACTTCTGTGGGATCACAATCCCCTCCACCAGCCCCATGTTGGACATATTCACCACTCCAGGAGTGGCATAGCTCTCGAGCACCTTTATTTTCTCGGCCAGCAGCTGAATTTCTTTGCTTTGTGGAGGAATGTTGTAAGGAACAAAAGGCTCGTTCTGCATAGAAAATTGATCAGCCTCTCTATCCTCCTCTTGATCTTCGTCAAAACCATAGAACGGAGGCACAAAATTGTCCTTCATATTTTGACTAGGCCCAGGTTGACCAGCAGCACCAGCATTATTCGCCAGACCAACTGTTGTCCTCTTTCCACCATCACGAGATCCTTGCCCCTGGTTGGAGACTCCATCCAGGTTGACCCCACTATTCACAGCAGAAACCCGCTCGAGTTTCTCAACCTTGTCTGCGAGAGCCTTCTGACCAATTGCAAAGCCTTGCATTATATTGATCAGCTCATTCATCTTTTCTTTCAATTCAAGCATATCAGCACTGGGAAGCTCCATGAGTCTGGGCGTATTTCTCCGAGTATAATATCTGTGAGGGCGTGTTGAGTGCAAAGGTACAGCTCTTCGAGCGCGAGCAATGATTCCTGTCACAAACAAGCACGTTAGTAACAAACCCCTGCAAAATAAAGCACAGTTATTATGATCAATGCATGAATGCAGTGTCTATCCATATGAAGGACACTTTGTCTCTTGATCCTGGTATCACTGAGACAAATAATAATCCGGCACTATATTCAGTCATTCAGCATTTGATTTTATCGTGCAGATCGGAGATATGTGATTCAGCATGATACCCCCAACCATGTGTGTGCTCGTGTGAGTGCATACAACAAAGCAAATAAAGCTTGAAAACCATCACTGAATAGAAACCATCATTACATAACCAAAGAGTGCACAATCAGTGCCATAGTCATACATCAGGCCAGATATAAATCTCCAAAGTCAGGGAAGAAATACAAGCAAAGTGAATTCCGTCAACAAGCCTGACGGTAATCCAACACAAATGAAAGATCTAGCTAGATGAGGGTCCCACAGACGGCCCTATCTCATCTTCCATCCTCGCGAACTCTACGGCGAACCTGAGCTCGGTGTTCTCCTGCTGCAGTCTCCCAACTTCTTTCTGATGAATCTTCATCTGCCTGAAGTAGTGGTCTCTCTCTGCCATGTAATGATCTCTCTCAGCCCTGATCTTTGCTTTCTCCGCTTCCCACTCTGCAGCGAGGACTCTGGCTCTCTCATCTCTCTGATCCCTCACCAGGATTTGCCTCCTCTTCTCATCTTCTATCACCTTTGATGCTCTGAACAGCTTCTCCTTAGTGATGTCATGCTCCTTTGCTGAAGATGCCAAAGCCTGACTAACCTTCCCATAGTAGGCGGTATCCATCTCGAAGCGCTTTGCATCCAGGGCATGTCGCTTGCCTTGATCTTCCATCTTTTCCTTGAGCTCCTGATTAACCCTCTGAACCCGAGCAACACTCATCTCCAATTCTGTCTTCTCTGCAAGTAGCTGATCTCGTTCCCGCTTCGTCTCTAAGAACTCATCCATACTAACAGTAGAAGGAGTCTCCTCGACCAACGGATACCACGGATCGACCATAGGAAATGGTAGACAAGTAAGCTCCACTCTCTTTCTGAGCCAATCATCGAACGGAGGAAAAGATCTGTTGTTAGCCCTACCCCAAGAAGCCTTGCCCTTCCTCTGAATGCTGCGCCATGCATCGGATACCTGCTTCACCCTATCCTGATTACCCTCAACTGGGAAGTACACAGATTCCTGAACCTCACTCTTGTACGGTGGAAGCTCCATAGCAAATCCCATCTGCCTCTTAAGAAGCGTCGGGTTATAATTAATGCAACCCTGGACTCCTATCAGCGGCACATTAGGAAAACCCCTGCAACTGCATATGAAATCCTGTCCAACTCCACTACTGTGAGTCCAATCTATGTCCTTAGCCCTCAAACCCATCAGCTTGGTCGCCCAATTAACATTCTGGCCCAGAAGAACAAAAGCACCCTTGGATGGTAAGTAACCCATAAACCACTTGAATAGTAACTGCGCACAGCATCGAATTAATCCCCCACGCCTCTTCTCATTCCGGTTATGAACCGAATAATAGACATCTCCGATCAATGTAGGGATAGGATTCCTTCGAACAAACAAGCGGATGGCATTAATATCCACAAAATTCTTCTGGTTAGGAAACAGAATGATCCCATAAATGCCCGCAGCAACCAAAGCACAGACAGCTTCCCAATTCCCCATCTCTGAATGCTCCTTAGCCCTAGCCTCCAGGAAACTCAGATGAAAACCAGGCAGCTTCCCCTTCTCTTTCAAATTACCCTTCACTACCTCTGGACTCAGATAGAAAGTACGGGAAATCCCACCAATGTCAGGTTCTTCCTTAGTAGCATAGAAAGGAACCTGATCCCTGATCTGGATACCCAAAATATCAGCATAATCCTCCATCATAGGCCCTAGCACGTAATCTGGGAAGACAAAACATCTCAACTCGGGATCATAGAACTGAAGAAGAGTATGAATGGCACTTCTATCTCTGTCCATGAGCCTGAAAACCACCTTCAGAATACCCCCATACATCTCACGAAACAACCCCACATGGTCAGGTGTAATCAATGCGATCATATCCTTCAGCACACTGATATCTGGATCAAAGAAACTGTAGGCCACATCATCCTTCAAACCGGGTCTTCTCATGTCTGGATAGAAAATCTCTCAACCAGGATCTCGATCAAAAGGGTCCCTGCATATGGGTAAACATGTGTTAGATGTAATTAATGCAAGATGTAATGATGCTGATGAATGAATGCAATGCGTTGCCATCCTCCAAGTCATCTGATCATCTGCACTGAATCTTGGTTTCTGAACTGATCATAACCATCTGAGGAATAAACAAACACAATTCTGACCCACGGGTTCCGAAATAAACGGAAGACAGATACATCATCATCACCACTGGTCTCTGAGCAGGCACACCATCACTATCTGAATCGGCCCAGGGAATCCGAAATAAACGGATCCCCACTGATAAAGATCTCGGCCCGGGGAATCCTGAAATAAACGGATCCCCTCTGATAAGTCGCGGACAGCACTCCGGCGTCTCGGCAATAAATGACCATAAATCCGACTTATAAATATGTCTCCGATCCACGGAACAAAAAGTCACCATCTGAGCAATGCATCTGAAATAATCAACCCTCCCCTCACAGGTAAATTCTAAATAGGTCATCCTAAGGCGGATAATAGTCTCGACAATCGGGCAGAGATACTCAATGGGTTTGCCCTTTCGGGTGTGCCATTGTAGCTCTCCTGAGATCGTCTAAACCAAAGATCCGGGAAATGATCGGTCACCAGAGTCAACAGCTCAAAAGAGATAACCCAACCAAAGTGGAAAACCCCACTGGAAGAGCACTTCTCAGATGAACCTCGTCCGGCTTGTGGTATGTCACATCGCAACATCATGCCCAACCGACATGTGAGCGACGCGAGACCACGCTAATCCTAGGTGTATACTTGGGCCTGGGTTTTAGCCCCACTCAGAACACTCACCCCAAACAACAGAACCACCTGCAGAGGACGGCAACAACATGATAGTATGATGCATGCAAGTATTTAATGCACATATATACATGGGTTAGAATAATAAATGCAATAAATAAACAACACACAATAAGCAACCCAAACCAATCCTAAAACACTAGGAAGGACTCGCTTAGGGACGATGGACCAGCATAGGTCTACATCAAATCCCCAGCAGAGTCGCCAGCTGTCGCATCCTGCGAAAAATCAACCGGCGAGACTCAAAATAAGACACACACAGAGCCGCCACTAAACGTTATTTATCCCAAGATAGGGAAAGGAAACGCTCAGAGAAACCTGGAAAGACATGGTCTTGCGACCAAAGAGAATAGGTTCGGGAGTCGGTTACGCAAGGGGAAGGTATTAGCACCCCTCACGTCCTAGGTACTCCTAGGGATCCACGTTCTAAAATAAAGAATAGGTTGCTAAACATCACACACACACACAGGGAACGCGGGTGGGGTTAGGAGAAACGGGCTCGATAAGGCGTCGCACCTTATGCCTACATATCTTGTCTGGAATAAGAATCAGAGCCTCTGTAGTTCGGCTTACGCACGCCAAACGACACAAAACATACAAACAAGCAAGGGTGGCAAACATGGAGCCCGACTACCACTTGATGGAATTACATCGGCATCCGAACCAAAACACACTCAAAAGGGCAAACGTGGAGCCCGACAGCCAATCCTGGGCTTACGTCGGCATCCGAGCCCAAAACATGCAATCAGATAACAAGTAAACGCACGCAAAAGAAAAAGGTTGCCCGGAGTGGTCTCGCACGACCACCTGCCTACATACCTTGTCTGGAACAAGGATCAGGGCGATGTAGTTCCCCTGAAAGGGACTAAATTGTTAACCAGAAACCGGGGAAAGATACACAACTAGGGAGCTGAGACTCGAGCCTAATGTTGTCATGCATCGTTTATCCTAAGTTCGGTTTTCTATCCTACTTGCATAAGCAAGCCTATCCTAACCAGGAAAGAAGAAAGCGTACAAGCATACATCATATATCAAATGAGAACAGGCATCTCAAACAAGCATATCAATCAGAGATTCACAGAGCACACGCTATAACCAAACAAGAGGCTCAATCAAAGGGGTTTGACCGCCGAAGCGAGTCGTCTGTACAGGCTGGTTTTGCTCTTAACCTTGCCATTGCGAGGCTAAGGTGAAGCAGATGAAAGGATGAAGTGAGGATCAGACCTCACAGCTCATATCCCTAACCAGGGAGAGCTGACAAATGAGCATGGGTCCAGAATAGGGGAACCCTTTTATACTCGATGACTCTGACACAACGGATCTTGGGCTTTTGATCTCAATGCTACAACCATGTAATGGGAGCAAGGAGAAGACTCAACTGAATAGTGGGGGGTAGGCTGCATACCCCTACCTTCCACCAATTGCCTTATTTAAAGGACTTTCACCTGCTTGGGCTTAAAAATAAACAACCACAATCATTGCCTCTTAAGGAGGACTTCAGACATTTATTTGCCCGGCCCGGTAACAGCCGGGTCTCCAGACTACATGAAGTCAAGAGGACCTACCTCAATGCAAGTTGCTTAAGCAACGCAAAGCAAAAGTTCACAAGGAACTGAGCAACTAAAGTACCTGGAAACAATCAAACACAGTTAGTACTCAGACAGACAAAACCAAACAGCAAGTGTTCAATCAATCAAACTATACAAAGCAATGCACAACAAAGCAAGCTCAAAGCTTAAGCCCAAGCTTCAAAACCTACAAAACAATGTTATGTTAGTGTACAAACATCAACAACATCAATTAAAATAGATTTGGATCATTCTCCATGTGCATTATGCCTTTGATCCTGAAAAATCAAGCAAACATTAGCAACAAGACCACTAGGCCAAGCCTAGGGTCCAAAAGCAAGAAAAAATCCTAAAAAAGCAAGGCATTCCCCAACCAATCTCAAATTAAAGTCAAACAAGAGCAAACATCATTGGTCTCATGTTTATATCATTCATTATGCTCATGTTAAGCACAAAATAAGGCAAACTAGTTCAAATGAAGCACCAAGCATACAAACAGAACTATTGCATTCAAATCCATACCAAAACAATTCTAAAAATTCTCAAATAAATTACACCTAAACAGGGCCTAATCAAGGTCTACCATGTCAAATTTGAGCTCATTTGGGCAAATGGAACCATGTCAATGAAAATCAACAAAAACAGACACAATTATAGGCTCCAAATCACAACATCAACACATGCTTCCACTTCAAAAATTCATAACTCAATGAAAATAAAATAGAAATGGATGGGACCAAAACAGGGATGTCACATTATGTGTCTATTACAAGCATGCCAAATTTCATGATTATCCAATACCATATGAGCATTTCACAATGAATCTACCAACCTATGTCACACAAGCTTGCACAATTGACCAACAGAAATGAAAAATCATGATCAAATTGAAAATGCAATGTAAAATTCCACAAATATTCTCATAACTTCCTAACATGTTAACTAAGCATCATGCAAAATTTCAATCAATCTCAACATGTATAGGTCACTCAAAAAAATCCAGCAAGTTGACATAATGAGGTGTGACACAAATTGTCACACCTAAGTTCCAGAATTTGCTGCTCAATGACCAGGTATCAAAAATGCATGAAATTTACATGTAAATGAGCATCAATGAGTCCACAATCATCACAAAAATTTTCAAGAATTTATTTAACACTATGAGCATTTCACAATTAAAATGGTAAAAGGTGTCAAAAATGGATACATGTGAAACAAGCCTAAGCCAAATACAATTTTTGCCATGCACAACTTTGACCAATAGGTCAAAAAAATTCTACACTCATCAACAAAGTCATAGAAAAAATCCTCACAATTTTCTGATTTTTCTACTATTTTTTATGAATTTTTTAATGTGCTTATGATTTTTTAAGAATTAAATTAATTAAATGAAATTGCACAGTGGCATAATTGGTAATTACGTACAGGCGGGAGCGGCAAACATCATTTTTGAATTTTTAAACCAAATTATGGATCAAACAGTGAAACAAAACAGAAAGCATCGTCTTCCTCGCACAACTCAACCTCCAAGTCCAAAATCGGTTTTGCTCAAAACTCAACCAAATCTCACAAATGAACATCCGTTGGAAAGGTCTCTTAACATAGAACACGAATATGTAACCTAATCAACCTAAATCTAACCGTGCTAACCGGATCGATCGTTTAAAGTTTCGCATTCATACTTTCAAATCAAGATTTCTTCACCTACAGTTATCCATTTCCAAAACTACAAGCATCACCACGATCTATGATAAACAAGCTACAAAACGCATACAGCAATTTGCAAAATCGTGATGTTCGAAAAATTCACATACCTGGAATGGCAGACTTGAAACTGATGCTTTTGGAGCTCGATTCCTCAAAACAGCAGCACTATATGCTTATGGAAATGAGACGCACAGCTCGGATTCCACTGATTTCGCTTCTAGTGCTCAAACTCTTCAATTCACCATGGATGATGCATATACAACAGTTGCGATTTCGTATTCCTTTCTTTCCAAACTATCAAAACAGATCTAGAGGATGATTATAGGAGTTGAATGCAAAAGAAATCTCGAAGATTGGTTGAGATTTGAGGAAGATTGATGGATTTTGGTTTTTGGAGTGTTCTTGAGATTTTGATGAATTTGAGAGAATGTGAGAGGTTTTCAGATCCAACCTTGGTAAATGTGATTTTCAGTTATGATTAGAATGTGTTTTGGTTTATATATGAATGCTTAATCACCAATTAATCATGTAATTAGCCAAGTTGGAAAAATTAGTGAAATGTGAAATTTCAAGTGAGGGCAAAAATGGCCTTTCTCTAAACCAGTCCATATCAGCTCAAATTCTATTCAAGCAAGTCCAAAATACCATATGTGATGTGTAGAAACAAGTCCCATTTCCATTGGCCATGTATTTTGCAATTTCACATGTGTATGGTTTATGTCCAATTTTTGCACTTTCATTTTTCAAGCCAAACTCCAAATTATGAGCCTTGGGCATGAAATGATGATTCCAACAAGTTTAAAATGCCAATTATGAGGTGTAGCAAAAATCCCCACTCAAAAATTCCAATTATTTTGAAAGTTGGACAATTTTGCCCCTGGTCCAATTCAGCTGTCCAGTTGAAAAGTGACTTTTTGCCTTGGCCATTTTTGGGAAAATCCAATTATGCACCCTCAAAGTACATGTCAAATGGAGTTTGTGCATATAAAGAACTTGCAATTTGGACAAAGTATGTGGAAATTATGGCCTCCTGATTACGGGTCATTTTTGAATTTCACTGAGCCATAACTTTCCAACCATACATTGGATTTTCAAGTTCTTGGACTTTTTGGAAAGGTGAGAACAAGATCTACAACTTTCATGTTGAACAAATTTTCATTTGAAGCTTCCTTGGACACGTGGCTTTGAGGTCCAAAACTTTCCATTTTTGGAAACTTCAGTTACAAGTCACTTTCTATTTTTGGCAGTTTTTGTCCTGACTTGATTTTCTTCATTTTTAAGCTTTGCAATGTCATTCAACACTTGTTCCAACATGAATGAAGTGTATCCAACTCATTTCCACCTCCAAATCCATCTGATCATGTACAGTTGACCACAGTTGACTTTTTCAACTAATAGATGAATTTGGCAATGCATAGATCAATCTGAGCTCCAATCTTCAACTGAAATGGCTCAAGGGTGATACCCTAGCCTCAATAAGCACAATATAATCACATAATGAACCCCATCACCATTACAGACCCCATCTCCTGATCCAGCCCTGATTGGCCCAATGCAACTGATTAGGGTTGACCAGTGGTCAAAACCCTAATCTCAAGGAATCTTCTTCAATCTTCTGATGACATCCAACCATGATGATGATGATGTATCAATACAATCAAGATGAAGACCAACATCCATCGAGAATCATGAAACCCTAATCTCACAGCCCAATCCTCAGATGGCCACGATCAATCAACAAACCCTAGGCTTGCACTTCGACTTCCTCATCTTCTGATCAAGACTTGGGAGGATGACTTGCACAATGTAACCACATGATATGCAATATGCAATGCCTAATGACCTAAAAATGTAATGCAATATGATAATGCTAGTCCCAAGAAAGGAGGGCAAATTTTGAGGTGTTACAGCCTGTGGAAGGGAGACCCTTGTTTATGTATCTGACAGTTCTTGAAGACTCTATGGGTTGTGCCCTAGGTCAGCAAGATGAATCGGGGAAGAAAGAATATGCCATCTACTATCTAAGTAAGAAGTTCACTGATTGTGAGTCTCAATACTCAATGCTTGAGAAAATATGATGTGCTTTGGCTTGGGCTGCTAAGCGCTTACGCCAGTATATGTTGAATCATACGACTTGGTTGATATCCAAAATGTACCCAATTAAGTATATCTTTGAGAAGCCTACTTTAACTAGGAGGATTTCCCGTTGGCAAATGCTGTTGTCTGAGTATGATATCCAATATCGAGCTCAGAAAGCTATTAAAGGTAGTATCTTGGCTGACCACTTGGCACATCAACCAATTGAAGATTATCAGTCAGTTCAGTACGACTTCCCAGATGAGGAGATTCTGTATTTGAAGATGAAAGATTGTGATGAGCCTACGCTCGATGAAGGGCTAAAGCCTGGTTCCCGATGGAGTATGGTGTTTGATGGTGCTGTAAATCAATATGGAAATGGTATTGGGGCAGTGACTATTACTCCTCAGGGCACACATTTTCCTTTTACAGCAAGGCTAACTTTCAAATTCACGAATAATATGGCGGAGTATGAGGCATGTATTATGGGACTATAAGAGTGTATTGATCTTAGGATCAAACATCTAAATGTTTATGGTGATTCGGCCCTTGTTGTTAATCAGATTAAGGGTGAATGGGAGACGAATCAGCCTGGCCTCATCCCATACAGAGATTATGCGAGGAGGATTTCAACTTTCTTTACTGAGGTTGACTTCCATCATATTCCTCAAGATGAGAATCGGATGGCAGATGCTCTTGCTACGCTTGCTTCTATGATTATGGTGAAATTCTAGAATGAAGTCCCCAATATTACTGTGATGCGCTTGGATAGACCAGCTCATGTATTTGCAGTTGAAGAAGTGAAAGATAATAAGCCATGGTATTTTGATATCAAATGTTTTCTTCAAAGTCAAATTTACCCGCCTGGGGCATCTGTTAAAGATAAGAAGACTTTGAGGAGATTATCTGGCAGTTTCTACCTTAATGGCGATGTGCTTTATAAGAGGAATTTTGACATGGTTCTGCTCAGATGTGTGGATAGACACGAAGAAGACCTGTTGATGAATGAAGTCCATGAGGGTTCATTTGGCACTCATTCCAATGGACATGCCATGGCTAAGAAGATGTTGAGAGCAGGCTACTATTGGCTGACAATGGAGTCTGACTGCTGCAAATATGTGAAGAAATGCCATCAGTGTCAGATTTATGCAGATAAGATTCATATTCCCCCGACACTTCTGAATGTTATTTCCTCACCATGGCCTTTCTCCATGTGGGGGATTGACATGATTGGCATCATAGAGCCAAAAGCATCCAACGCTCACAGGTTTATTCTTGTAGCAATTGATTACTTCACCAAATGGGTTGAAGCGACGTCATATGCAAACGTGACCAGGCAGGTGGTTGTGAGGTTTATCAAGAATCAACTCATATGCCGTTATGGTGTGCCAGACAAGATCATTACTGATAATCGATCTAACTTGAACAACAAGATGATGAAAGAGATGTGTAGTGAGTTCAAGATTGCACATCATAATTCTTCTCCTTATAGACCCAAGATGAATGGGGATGTTGAAGCTGCTAATAAGAACATCAAGAAGATTATACAAAAGATGGTTGTTACGTACAAAGATTGGCATGAGATGCTTCCATTTGCTTTGCATGGTTATCGTACATCCGTCCGCACTGCAACAGGGGCAACCCCTTTCTCCCTTGTATATGGCATGGAGGTTGTGCTTCCCGTGGAGGTTGAGATCCCATCAATGAGAGTCTTGATGGAAGCCAAGTTGACTGAGGCTGAATGGGTTCAGAGTCGTTATGACCAACTGAGTTTGATAGAAGAGAAGAGATTAACTGCCATGTGCCATGGTCAGTTGTATCAACAAAGGATGAAGAAAACCTTTGATAAGAAGGTCAAGCCTCATGTGTTCCGAGAAGGTGACCTTGTGCTCAAGAAAACCTTGACTTTCGCGCCCGATTCCAGGGGCAAGTGGACTCCAAACTATGAAGGTTTATATGTTGTTAAGAGAGCCTTTTCAGGCGGTGCTTTGATACTTACAACTATGAATGGGGAGGATTTCACTCGTCCTGTGAATTCAGATGCAGTCAAGAAATACTTCGCCTAAAAAAACAGAATAGCTCGCTAAGTTGAAAACCCTAAAGGGAGGCTTAGGCAAAAATGAGCGTCTCGGTGGATTGAAAACCCGAAAGGGCGATCCAGGCAAAAGTTAGAGACATAAAAAAATGAATATATATATATATATATATATATATATATATATATATATATATATATATATATATATCCCGCTAGATTGAGTACCTCATCCTAGGGCAATCTAGGCAAAAATTAGGGATTTGGAAAGTAACTGCATCTTGACAAGACTTTGTTCTACCAACCGTCTTCTGTCAGAGAATCTCGCTCAGTCATCCTCAACTGAAGCTTCAAATACATCGGATTTAGAGTTGGTGGGGAAATGGTCATTATATTCAATGTAGCCCTTTTCCATTATATATCACCAATTTCAAATTTGTAAAGATCCATGGAGTCTTGCCATTTGCAGACTACCATCCCATCAAATAAATTTGAGCCTTTATCCAATTCTTTGCATTCTTATTTGTTTCTATTCAACAAATGTTTGCATGTTTTAATTGATAAATATCATTGTTTTAAATAAATAAAGTTTTTTATAAACTATTTTTAAACAAAGTGAACATTCACAATGACAAAAAGGATAATTGGGACATCTTTAGTGCTCTCCCAAGGATAGTATGATCTCCAAAAGGGTAAGGCATTTGTTCATTATTCCTAGCATACTTGTATCCTCTTCATTATCTTTCAGGTTGTCTCCTCCGCGAGCGCAAGAGAAGGTTAAGCATTACCAAATTCCTCAGAGAGTCTGGAACTTTGGTCCTGATTTATTTAGAGAAGTATATCTCTAACTCCACCAATTTCCCCTGAGAAATTCTGGAGTTTGACCTCGTTCTTCTAGCTCCCCAGTTGAGTTTGGATCTAGCATTGGTATTATCAATTATATGGTTGTCGTCCCTTGTGTGGATTGACCTAAAATCCCTTGTAGATTGATAAATTGATATGCTATCTTTTCGAGGAAGTTGGTCTTCCCTTATTCAGATTAAATATCCCTGCAAAGTGAGCAGGAAATCCCAGCACAAGTGGATTTTTCAACAATTTGGTTTGTATCTTATCCCCAACGGATTTGCCTACAGTGATGACTAGCAGGTTTGTTTCCCATCCATCCTCAGCAGGGTTGTTCATCTTAGACTTCCCCATTTTGGTCGCCAGCAGGATATCTCCAGCTGATCGCCTTTAGGTTGTCCTCGGTTTGATCACCAATAGTCTTCCCCCAGGAGAGTTGCCTGATCAGAGCCTGATTGTTGTTGTTTCCTCCTTCTCGGATGGTTTTCCTTCCTAGCAGAGCGGGTAATCGAAATGTTTATTTTCTATCCCCGGTGGAGCGTTGTTTCTCTTCCCCTCGGCAGAGTTTGTGTCTCCAGCATTATGAGGATTTGTATTGAAACTTCTGTTGGTGGTTGTTTGTAACACCCATTTTTCTACCCCAAATTATTTGGCATATAATCAAAGTAAATAAGCACGCATATAAAGAAAAGGGCGTCACATCGACGTTTTCGAAACTTAAAACTTTCAAAAACCAACAATACACCTGGCCATTTGAAGTAACACATTTCACTCATCATGAATATTCAAGCAATATGCGTTCGTAGCGGAAAATAAAGAATACTCATGTATTTCGTAATATGATCCATGTCCCATACCATGATCATCTCTCAATAATCACTTCAAATAAAATAAAACAATTAATGACATAAAGCATATCAAAATAAGATATGAGTTCAATACCACTAATCTACCCAGTGTTACATGACCAGAGCATTGACTCATTACCTAATTTCAAACTAAATACGGAAACTCTCCAGCTATTTTCGAGCGAGCTACCGTCCACCTACTCCAGCAATACTACTCTGTAGTATCTGCACGATACCCATGTAAAGGTTACATTCAAACAGAAAGGGTGAGAATTCAAATCATTATGAAATAGCATAAGAAGGCACAATGAATTAACACACAATTTAAGAATTCATCACACTTGGTATAATCACGTCAATAATATTAACCAACAATCATCTCACATATTTCAAACGTACATCGCATCCACATCAATACATGCATTCAATGATCACATAACTAGAGACGACTCAATGCAAGACAATGTGACTCTATGCATGTGGTACCTTAATGTGAACTCAAAGTTTCACCGCTTTCCGATTCAATATCTAGAATCCAAGCCACGCTTCCGATCCGGACAAGACCAAAGCCCTGCGTTTGTTTCCAATGAAGGATCACCGCTTAATACTACGCCTAATCCCAATTAAGGATTAACGTCTGCTACGTCTGTTTCCAATGAAGGATCACCGCTTAATACTACGCCTGATTCCAAGTAAGAATCAACGTCTGCTCATGTGAACCCACAGTTTCACCACTTCCACAATGAAGTCAACCATGCTATGAATGAATGCACACATACCAACACATATGCAATTAAGACCCTCTATATCGTCTTAACATTCCACATATCACCATGACTCACAATTGGTACATATACACATTCATCACAACACATCATCTACGATTACATATACACATCCATAACCATAAATCATTCACAATTCAATAATGGTATACATACACATTCATACAATATATTATTCACCAATATAGGCCAATCATCAAATATATACACATAGATTTCATTCCAAAATGCACACAACATTTAAATATCAATTTTTCACTTTTCAAACAGTGTTAGCCGGTTAACGCCCTGGGTTAATCGGTTAACGCAAAACAGAATGCACTTCTTGGCAATTCATAACAGTGTTAACCAGTTAACGCCCTGGGTTAACCGTTTAACGCAAGATAGAATGCAATTTTTCATAAATCGTAACAGTGTTAACCGGTTAACGCCCTGGGATAACCGGTTAACGCAAAACAGAAAGCTGTTCCTGCGCTAACAACGAAACAGAATGCAGAATTCTCCGCATTTTTCATCGTTGGAGGACTTCCGGACCTCCGATTTTGATTCCGTAAAAAGCTACACGTTCAGAAAATTATGACTCATCCAATTATATATTCATTCATAGTTTTAGCATAATTTAATCATCACAATTCAAGAGTATTTATCAAGACCTAATAATTCCAAAACCATGCCAATTAAGGATTTCAACCTAAAACATGTTCCTACCCATTGACCCAATCATACTAACCCATAATAATAAGGATTTCCCCCCTTACCTTGTCAATTTGATGGAAATCTTGACTCCTCTCGCTACTTTTCCTCTCCTCTTTCTCTATTGCCTTTAGTGCTCAAGTGAATTCTAATTCTCACTTCCTCCACTCTTACTATTTATAATAGTAATCTAGTTGGACTTAAATCATCTAATTTAATCACTAGGCTAAATAATACCTAATATTTAAATACCTCTATTTAAATTTAAATAATTAACCACTCACTATGTGTCGCATCCACGAAAAATAACCGGCGGGAAAAACAAAACAAACAGAGCCGCCACCGTGCGTTATTTATCCCAAAAGAGGGAAAGGAAACGCTCGAAGTAAACCTGGAAAAGACATGGTCTCGCGACCAAAGAGAGATGGGATCGGGAGTCGGTTATGCGAAGGGAAGGTATTAGCACCCCTACGCATCCGTCGTACTCGACGGGATCCATGCTCAAATGGATAGAAGAAAGGTTGCTAAACACTGCTCAAAAGAATGCACGCACACTGGAATAAAACACAGATGGAAGAAGAGGGGGAAACGGGCTCGCTAGGATATCGCATCCTATGCCTACGTATCTCATCTGGAATGAGAATCAGAGCTGTCGTAGTTCGGCTAACGCACACCAAATAAAACACAAACAGGAAACCGACTGCCAATCGCTGGACTTATGTCAGACTCCACACAAACAGGCAAACATGGAAACCGAATGCCAATCGCTGGACTTACATCAGACTCCGAACTAACAAACACACTCAGGAACCCGACTGCCAATCGTTGGACTTACGTCAGACTCCCAACGCACACAAAAGGGGTTAACCGGACGCTGGGTCGTCAAAAAAAGCAACAAAAAAGTTGAACAAACAAGCTAACAGGGAGTCTGGTACTCGAGCCTGCTAGCTGTCAAGCAAACACACACAAAAAAGGAAAAGGGTGCCCGGAGAGATCTCGCACGATCTCCTGCCTACGTACCTCATCTGGTATGAGGATCAGGGCGACGTAGTTCCCCTTAACAGGGAAAGAACTTCTAACCTAACCAGAGACTGGGAAATGACAAACTAGAAGGGAGCCTGACTCGAGCCTAATAGTTATCATGCAATCCATAATGGTCCTAGGTTGAGGTTTCTATCTAACTTGCACAGGGAGCAAGCTATCCTAAACAGCACAGTCAAACAACACAAGCACAATAAACAATCACACACACTATATGCAATCAATTGGGCTCATACAAGGTTAGGCTGTGAAACACAAGCCAACTGGAATCGGGTGTAGTTAGCTCTTAACCCTAACATTGAGAGTTAGGGTGAAGCAGATGAAATGGGAAGTGAGGATAAGACCTCACAGCTCTTATCCCTGGCCTGGGAGAGCTTGACTCAAAATAGAATGTGTGGGAGTTCAGAATGTAGGAACTCTTCTCCATAAGTGACTGACACAACATGATCTTGGGTTATTATCCACAATGCATCAACACAAGGTGTGTGAGCAAAGTGAATGACACACTGAGTAGCAGGAGATGGATTACACATCTCTTTTATCTGCCAATTGCCTCTTAAGAGGTCTTTACCTGCTTGGCACAAAAGTAAACATTCACAAGCATTGCCTCTTAAGGAGGGCTTCAGACAGGTGCCTGCCCACATAACAGGACAGGTCTTCCAGACTACATGAAGTCAAAGGAGTTATACCTCAGTGGTTAAGCAACCAAGCAAAGCAAAGTTCACAATGAACTTAAAGCAACTTAAGTACCTATGGAAACATCAGACAAATCAGTACAATGTTCAGACAAACAGATAACAGTTAATAAGCAACAGACAATCCCAATGTACAAAAGGTGTAAGCCAAAAGGCAAACTCAAATGAGTTACCATCAACCTACAAAACACACAATGTTAGTAATCACAAGCAAACATCAATGTTCAAATGAATGGAGCATCATAAACCATGGAACTTGAATGCTTAACCTGAAATCAAAGCTCAAACATAAGCAACAAACCACTAGGTCAAAGCCTAGGGTCAAAGATGGAGAAAAAATTTGAAACAGGAGCTGAAATTTAACATGAATCAACTTCAATCACATCTTGACACAATCCAAAAGGTCTCATATCAATATCAATTACCAAAAGCATTTCATGATCAATTGAAGTTCAAGGCAATTTTAAAGCTCAAATGTGATCAACCAGAATGAAAAATCTCAATTAAATCAGAAATGATTCAAATAATTCCAACAAAATTCATGCTCATTCACAACATCCATAATATGCATCATACAAAAAATCAGGACAATTGGAGATCATTTAGCATGGCAAACTCATCATTCAAGTTGAACACCAAAAGGTGTAACACAAATTGTCACACCAACTTAACATGATCATAAAACAGAAATGATAAATGATAAAAATACCAAATCAACACCAAAATGCCAAGCAATGAGTCTAGTTTCATCATGCAAATTTTCAGAATCAATGGATTAAAGACCAGTATTTCACAAATGTATAAGCATGGCAAGGTACAAAATGGATACATGCTCACATACCCTAGCACAAAAAAAATATTCAGCCAAGCACAATTTTGGAATTAATGATAAAAAAATAATAGACAGAATAAGGATCATAATGCAAAAAATTGGGATGAATTTGGATGAATTTTCAATTTAATAGGATTTTTTAAAGATGAGGAAAATTTAAAAAATGCATGAAGCAAGCATATGGACTCATGGAGGGAAAAGAGATAATATGAGAAAACATTTGAAATTGTGCTACAGGTGGGATTCGAACTCGGAGCTAATTCAAATAGTTGGCGCCAGGCTTAAGTGAAACGCGGCGTTTCACTTATGACGTGGAGGTCAAAGGCGCGGTCAAACAAAATGGACCAATCAAACTGCTAGCATGGCAATTGCATGAACCAATCAGAAGCTAGCCCTAAGAAAACACCTACAGCCACGGATTTATGTTTCAGAAAGATCAAAAGCGTGGCCTATGGAAGAACATCATCTTCTTCATCGCGCATGCATGAACAGTACCATTCATCAAGAACTTTTGTTCCAGAACTTACAATTGAACACACAAACATGTAGATCCTTCATCAAGGATCACGAATCTATGCATGGCTAAGCCTAATTCCACATGTGAAGAGAGAATCGAGCACATGAACATTCATACATGGAACTTTAAATCAACATTACTCAGCCAATAGTGCATGGAATTTCATGATTCAAAGCTCAGAGTGATCAGCAAACCTAGATCTACAATAATATCACAAGAATTTTAAGAATTAGAGAGATCGATTGGTAACCTCTTGAAGAGCAGATCTGGAATTAGCTTGATTCAGGCTTTGTAATGGCTTCAATACTCCTCCAGGATGCTTGTATAAGTGATTGGAGAAGAAAATGGAGCTCAATTGCACACGATCTTATCAAAACTAAGAATCACCATTGTTGCTTCAAGCTTTGTGTATGCTTCAATGCAACTCTATTTCTACTGATTCCACGTGCAAATCTCCTTGATAACACTTCAGGAACAAGAATCAAGCAATGGCAATGGCTTGAATGTGAAGAAAATGCAAGAAATTTTGAGAGGAAATTTTGAGAGTTTTGAGATCTAGATCTGAATTTTGGAAGTCAATCTGAAAAACAGTTAGGGTTTTGGTTTATATAGGTCATGCTAATCACCCTTTAATCATGTTTAAGCCAATGCAAAGTGAGTTTAGCAAAAAATGAGGTGTATGTGCAAATGTGATTTTTTCACCCTTATGCATGATATGCATGTGAATAGTGCACGAAAATTGATTTAATTTCACTCAAAATTCTGTTTTGGAGCCAATGGAAATGGTAAAAAGATCAAGCCATACACCAATTTTAAATTTCATGTTTTCCCTCCAAAAATCCAATGAATTAGCAAATGATCATGTGAATATAATTCATGTAATGTGATGCGTGATTTGGAATTTAGAGGTCAAAAGAAGAACAATGCAAAAAGAGCCATCCAATTTGGAGCTTTGGTTGAGAAGTTATGCCCATTTGAAGTTCCATACACACTTTGCCATGCTTTGATCATATCTCCTTAACCACACATGAGAAATTGATGATCTTGGACTTTTTGGAAATGGGAGAGAAAGATCTACAACTTTCATGTTCAACAAAATTTCATTTGAAGCTTTATTGATGATGTAATTTGAAGTTGAAGCTAGGCTAAAACCTTTCCATTTTTGGCAAATTCAAATTATAGGTCACTTTCTATTTTTGGAAAGTTTTGACCTGACTTTAAATTCTTCAATGTTGATGTTTGAAATGTCAAATGAGACTTGTTTGAACATGAATGAAGTATTTCTAGCCACTTCCCACCTCCAAATCCACAGTTGACTTGGCAGTTGACTTTTATGGTTGACAGATGACTTGAACATACACTGATGATTCTGAGCCTCAACCACTTGATGAAATGGCACCAAAATGAAACCCTAGCTTATACAAGCTCAATAAAATCACATGATGATCTCCATCTCATTAAAGATCTCATCTCCTTGCAGAACCCTGACTGGTAGAATGCAACTGGTTAGGGTTGACCAGAGGTCAAAACCCTAATCCCCAGGAACATGATCAGGCACAATGAACCATGATGATGATGGTGTACCATTTCAACCAAGATAATACCCAACCTTATTGAGGAACCAAAAAAACCCTAATTGAAGCACAAACCTCAGATGATTAGTGATCGATTCATGATATGCAAAGATGACTTGCTTATTTCACATGATATGCAAAGATGTAATGCCTAATGCCCTAAAAATGAGATGCAATATGCTAAGCTAGTCCCAAGAGAGGAGGGCAAATTTTGAGGTGTTACAGTTGCCCCTATTCAATCCATTGTGAACCTGTCGATATGAATAGCCTCGGCTTTCAGACGATCAGGGTGAAGAGTGATTGAATACCAAGAACAGACGCACAATTTGCACTCCGCTGGGAAATAATTAACAATGCCTGTTAGAATCGGCGAAGAAATGATCTCAAAAGAAAAATCCGTCTGGTACGGAAAAAAGTCGGCCCGAATACCGAACAGAAATTCGACCTGTATACCAAAATAAATGGTAACACAGGGATAACCATGGCCGGAACGCCGCTCGTCAGTCTGAATACTGAGCATCGGAACATGAGAGTATTAATGCCGGTCTGATCACTGAGAGATTGGCCTGAATGCCACTTCGGTCTGGATACCACTTCAATCTGAATACCGAACGACCGGCCTGAACGCCGCAAGCTGCATCGATCTGAACTTCGGAAGCTTCTTCGATCTGAAA
This sequence comes from Lathyrus oleraceus, assembly GCF_024323335.1. Lineage (NCBI taxonomy): Eukaryota > Viridiplantae > Streptophyta > Magnoliopsida > Fabales > Fabaceae > Lathyrus > Lathyrus oleraceus. The sequence goes on along the minus strand of NC_066582.1, from coordinate 444,094,884 downwards.
ATCGGAAACTGGCCTGAATGCCACAAGTGCTTCGACCTGAACGTCGGAAACTTCTTCGATCTGAAAATCGGAAACTGGTCTGAATGCCACAAGTTACATCGACCTGAATGTCGGAAACTTCTTCGATCTGAAAATCGGAAACTGGTCTGAATACCCACATCGGCCTGAACACCGGATAACTGGCCTGAGTGCCACAAGTGTGTCGACCTGATCGTCGGAAACTTCTTCGATCTGAAAATCGGAAAACTGGCCTGAACGCCACAAGTGTGTCGACCTGATCGTCGGAAACTTCTTCGATCTGAACATCGGACAACTGGTCTGAACTCCCACCTCGGTCTGAACACCGGAAAACTCGTCATGCCTGTCAGCATCGGCAGAGATAAGGAACAGTGATAAATGAGGCGGCACGCGTGCCAACGACCCAAGCTGGGGATAACAAGCCATGAGCCTGCTATCCTCTATTCAACCCTAGCAAACGAACAATTCGCGCTCAGCTGGGGATTATTTTCTCTTTACTCTTCTTTTTTTTTTTTTTGAATCCCAAAACTTCTTGAATTATCATTTCCATCTCCGCTCGACAGAAACTCTTCCTCCAATATCGCACTTCTGGGGAATACTGTTGATTCACATCACGATGCTAAACTCCTCAGAGTAACATCTTCCAACTAGCGAAACCACTTCTCAAACAGTAACCACGGCTTGAGACTAGCTTATGCTTGCAATGCTTATGCATGATGATCTTTTAGCGTAATGCTCCATAATCATGGAAATGCTACGCAATTAAGTATGCAACATGCTATGCTTATCTACATGATGAATGCACAAAAAAGTATCCCCCTCGAGGGACTCTTTTGGGGAGCTCGAGGCACTCTGTTGAGGAACTCGACAACACTCCACCCTCCACCCTACTGGGGAATAGCCCTGCTGCTGGGAAAAGGACCACCTTCACTAGGGATAACCTCCTCTGCACCCAACCCGCTTGGGGATTTCACTAGGGAAGAAACCACCACCACATTCTGCGGGGAAAACAACAGTCTCTGACTTGCTGGGGGAAAAGCCAGCAACGGACACCTTCGTTGGGGAAATAGCAACCTTCAAGCCTGGCTGCTGAGGAAACATCGATCTAAAACCTGCTGGGGAGATAACCATCCTGACCCTGCTAGGGAAGACTCAGACCTTGAATCTGCTGGGGAGGTAACAATCCCAACTCTGCTTGGGGAAACAAGGAAAGTCTGGCACAGAACACCCGTCGACTCGTCGAACCCTGGTATTCCACATCTAAACCCAGTATCCGCTTTCCACTTTTGAGAACTCCCAAACCCGTCTGGACTTTTCTGATTCATCACCTTGTATCCTTGACTTCTCCGTACTCTACGGAGATCGAACTCCTTGGATTCATACAAACTTCCCAGTCCTCAGACTTTGAAGAGTCTTCTTGATTAATCTTCCAGGATCGTCGCACGTCTTTCGTCGTCTTTTCACCATTCCTCGATTCATTCGTCCCTGATTGGACTCCACGGGGATCTTTTGTCAAAAGGCTTCACATCACAACCTGCAAGTGAGTGAAAATATCTAACAGCACCTGCAAAAAAGATCGTTAGACAGAACGTGCCCTAGGTATGCCAAAGTCTCAACACCTGGGTCACTCAACCTTCCGAATAAGATTTCAAGTTTTCAATCTTATAAACATGCATTGGAAGGGATCTCCATGTCTTAAAATGCAAAGATTCTTTATCAAAATAAACGGATGTTTTTACAATCAAAGCGGTTATGAAAACAAAAACAAAATTATTTGACTGAATATGCATTTTATTGATTGAAAAAAAGTGTGGCTCAAAACCGAGCAATACAAAGGAAGCAATTCCTGAAAAGAGGTAATTGCGTACAAAAGGAAAATCTATCCTAATGGCAATGTGAAATCGTGATCTCATCGAGTTCCAACTCGGTTACACCCCTTATGTCCTCAGACTCTCCGCACTTTCCGCCTTTCGAACAAGACGTTTCCGACTGATCCCTGCCAGGGATTATCCAGGTGTCATAACCAAAGCGTAAACGATCATGCCAAACGCAGTTGTTCGTTTCAATCCCTCTTTTGCCTGGACCGCCCTTTCGGGTTTTCAGTCCACAGGGATACCCTTTTTTGCCCAAGCCGCCTTTTCAGGTTTTCGACTTGCCGGGTGTACAGTTTTTTTTCCTTTTTATCCCTAATTTTTGCCCGAACCTTTTTCGATTTTTTTCGGTTCGCCGGGATGCCCATTTTTGCCTGAACTATTTTATTCTTTTCGTCCAGCGGGTCTCTTTATACGAAGTATTTTTTAACTGCGTCCGCATTCACAGGGGATGGAAAATCTTCGCCATCCATGGTCGTTAACAACAAGGCTCCGCCAGAGAAAACCTTCTTGACCACGAATGGACCTTCATAATTGGGTGTCCACTTGCCCCTACGATCGTTTTGAGGAGGAAGGATCCTTTTCAGCACCAGATCCCCTACGTGATACACACGAGGTCACACCTGTCGGTCAAAAGCACGCTTCATCCGATGCTGGTATAACTGCCCATGACAGATGGCCGCCAGCCTCTTTTCCTCAATCAGGCTCAACTCTTCATACCGAGTCCTTACCCATCCAGCCTCTTGCAATTTCACGTCCATCAGGACTCTCAAAGAGGGAATTTGAACCTCAACCGGTAGCACCGCTTCCATCCCATATACCAACGAGAAAGGTGTTGCCCCAGTAGATGTACGCACCGAAGTTCGGTACCCATGCAATGCAAATGGCAACATCTCATGCCAATCTTTATAGGTCACGACCATCTTCTGCACAATCTTCTTTATATTCTTATTAGCTGCCTCGACCGCCCCATTCATCTTCGGACGATAAGGAGAAGAATTGTGATACTCAATCTTGAACTCCCGGTACAGCTCTGCCATCATCTTATTGTTCAAATTAGAACCATTATCAATAATGATTCTCTCGGGAACCCCATATCTGCAAATGATGTCTCTCTTCAGAAATCTGGCGACGACCTGCTTCGTCACATTTACATAAGAGGCTGCTTCCACCCACTTGGTGAAGTAATCAATAGCCACTAATATAAACCGGTGCCCATTCGAAGCCGTAGGCTCAATCTTCCCGATCATATCAATGCCCCACATAGCAAACGGCCACGGAGACGACATCAAACTCAACGGATTTTGAGGCACGTGCACCTTATCAGCATAAATCTGGCATTTCTGACACTTTCGCACGAAATTGAAACATTGGGCCTCCATTGTCATCCAATAATAACCAGCCCTCAACAACTTCTTCACCATTGCATTCCCACTGGCATGGGTACCGAACGACCCCTCATGAACCTCTTTCATCAATTGGCTTGCTTCTTTATCATCGACGCATCTGAGCAAAACCCAATCAAAATTCCGCTTGTACAAAACCCCATCCTTGTTCAAATAGAACACCATGGCCAACCTCCTCAGAGTCTTTCGGTCCTTCTTGGATGCTCCCTCAGGATACTCTTGGGTCTCCAGATAGCGCTTGATGTCGTAATACCACGGCTTTTCATCATCAAGCACTGTGTCAACAGCAAACACATAAGCTGGTCTATCCAGACGTCCCACCTCGACATTGGGGAACTGATTCCACCACTGCACCTTAATCAAGGCAGCCAGAGTAGCCAAAGCATCTGCCAAAGGATTCTCTTCTCTAGGCACATGATGCAAAACCACCTTGGTGAAAAACGTCAACAATCTCCTCGTATAATCCCGGTATGGAATTAAATGAGATTGATGCGTATACCACTTTCCGTTAACCTGATTCACAACCAAAGCTGAATCTCCATATATAACAAGGTTTTTGATCCGCAAATCAATCGCCTCTTCAATCCCCAATATACAAGCTTCGTATTCAGCCACGTTGTTGGTGCACTCAAATGTTAGCCGGGCAGCAAAAGGAATGTGGGATCCTTTCGGCGTAACCAAAACAGCACCAACACCGCTACCATTAACGTTAACGGCCCCATCAAACATCAAAATCCATTCGGATTCAGGGTCAGGCCCCTCCTCCGGGATTGGTTCCTCACAATCTTTCGACTTGAGAAACATGATGTCCTCATCAGGGAACTCAAACTTCATTGGTTGATAATCCTCAATGGGTTGCTGGGCGAGGTAATCAGACAATACACTCCCCTTGATTGCTTTCTGAGAGGTATACTGGATATCATATTCAGTCAAAATCATTTGCCACCTCACAACCCGTCCGGTCAATGCTGGCTTCTCAAAAATGTACTTGATTGGATCCATCTTGGAAATCAATAAAGTGGTATGAACCAGCATATACTGCCTCACTCGGCGAGCAGCCCAGACCAAAGCACAGCAAGTTTTCTCGAGCAGTGAATATCTTGTTTCACAGTCGGTAAACTTTTTGCTAAGGTAGTATATGGCATGCTCTTTTCGACCAGACTCGTCATGCTGCCCCAGTACGCACCCCATAGACCCCTCGAGGATGGTCAAGTATAGAATTAACGGTCGTCCCTCCACAGGAGGCATCAGAATCGGAGGCTCCTGCAAATACTCTTTTATCTTTTCAAATGCCGCTTGGCAATCATTATTCCACCTGACCGTTTGACCTTTTCTCAACAACTTGAATATTGGTTCACACGTGGCTGTTAGGTGAGATATGAATCGTGAAATGTAGTTCAATCTACCTAAGAAACCACGAACCTCTTTCTTTGTTCTCGGTTCAGGCATTTCTCGTATTGCTTTTACTTTAGCAGGATCAACCTTGATTCCTCTTTCGCTCACAATAAACCCCAGCAATTTACCGGACCGCACTCCAGAAGTGCACTTGTTCGGATTCAACCTCAGTCTGAACTGTCTCAGCCGGTCAAACAACTTGGCCAGATCTACCAGATGCCCCTCCTCTGTTTGGGACTTTGCTATCATGTCATCAACATAGCATTCAATTTCATGATGAATCATATCATGAAACAAAGTCACCATGGCCCTCTGATAAGTAGCACCGGCGTTCTTGAGACCAAATGGCATCACCTTATAACAAAAAGTGCCCCACGGTGTGATGAATGTTGTTTTCTCCATATCATCTAGCGACATTTTGATTTTATTATAGCCAGAAAAGCCATCCATGAAGGAAAACACCGAGAACAGAGCTGTATTATCTACCAACACATCAATATGAGGTAGTGGGAAATCATCCTTCGGGCTAGCTCTATTCAGATCCCGGTAGTCCACACACATTCTCACCTTCCCATCCTTCTTCGGCACCGGCACAATATTCGTGACCCAAGGTGGATAATTAGTGACAGCTAGGAAACCAGCATCCAATTGCTTCTATACCTCTTCTTTAATTTTCATGGCCATCTCAGGTCGGGTTCTGCGCAACTTCTGCTTCACTGGAGGACAATCTGCTCTCAATGGTAACTTGTGCACAACGATATCGGTATCCAACCCTGGCATATCTTGATAAGACCAGGCGAAGATATCAACATACTCTTTCAACAAGGCTACCATTCTGCTCTTAACATTTGCCTCCAAAGCAGCCCCAACTTTCACTTCCTTTCTGACCTCGTCGATACCCAGATTCACAACCTCAACTTGCTCCTCGTGCGGCTGAATCACCTTCTCCTCTTGTTTCAACAACCTGGCTAATTCCTCCGGCAGTTCACAATCTTCTTCGCCTTCTTCTTCGGCATGATAGATCGGATTGTCGAAGTCATATGAGGGTGTAACAGGATTGTTATCAATGAGATCCGGAGAAAGGTTGCATCTGCATGAATGTTGATTCATGCATTGCTTTAGAACCGGAGTGAAACAAATTGAAAAAGAAAATGAAAACATTGCCATTTTTATTTTGTTTTAAACTGCAAAAATAAATGAAAAACAGGGAACACCGCTTTTAATTGAAAAACACCCTTTTATTTATGATGCAAATATTGCAAAATGAAACATGAGGTGGCCCTTACAATGAACCATTACGTTTCGGGCAAAACGTATGGTTTCCATGCAAATAAAATTGAAAACAGAAAAATATTACTCCTCAAGTAGAGTGACAGTGATGATCTGTTCGGCCTTCCAGTTCTGGACTTCCATCCTTGGTACGCACGGTTTTATCCATTGATCCATCTCACAGTCACTGTCAACTTCTTCACCCACCATACAGATGTGATCTGGATCCAGCATTCCAGCACTGGTGAACGTGAATGACGGACGACGTTGTCGCATCCGCGAAAAAACAATCGGCGGGCTGAAACGAAAACAACACAGAGCCGCCACCGTGCGTTATTTATCCCAAAAAGGGAAAGGAAACGCTCAGAGTAAACCTGGGAAAAGCATGGTCTCGCGACCAAAGAGAAAGTGTACGGGAGTCGGTTACGCAAGGGGAAGGTATTAGCACCCCTCACGTCCGTCGTACTCGACGGGATCCACGCTCTAAAAGAAAGAAAAGGTTGCTAGAACAAACATCACACACACACAAGAAACACAGGTGGGGAAAAAGGAGAGGGCTCGCTAGGACATCGCATCCTATGCCTACGTATCTCGTCTGGAACGAGAATCAGAGCTGCTGTAGTTCGGCTCACGCACGCCAAACAAGACACACACAAACATAGGCAAACCTGGAACTCGAACCAAACAAACACGCTCAGGATACGGACAGCCAATCGCTGGGCTTACATCCATATCCTGACACACAAGAAGAAACAAGCAAATAAGCTACTAAGGAGTCGGGAACTCGAGCCTAGCAACTGTCAAGCAAACACACACAAAAAAGAAAAAAGGTGCCCGGAGAGGTCTCGCACGACCTCCTGCCTACGTACCTCATCTGGTATGAGGATCAGGGCGACGTAGTTCCCCTGAACGGGAAAGAAATTCCAACCAGATACAAAGGGAGACACACTACTAGGGAGCTGGACTCGAGCCTAGATGTTATCATGCATCATTGCCCTATGTTATGGTTTCTATCTATTTGCACCACAGCAAGCTAATCCTAACCAGGAAAAGCAAAACACACAAGCATACACAAAACAAATCAAACATTCACATAGCACACACTATATCCAGTCAAGTGAGGCCTAAACAAAGGTGAGACTGCCAAGGCAAGTCAACTGTATAGGGTAGTGTTCGCTCTTAACCCTGACATTGAGAGTCAGGGTGAAGCAGATGAAAGGTGAGTGAAGATAAGACTTCACAGCTCTTATCCCTGGCCAGGGAGAGCTTCAGACAAAGGAGCGTGGGTTCAGAAAAGAGGAACCCTTCTACACTCAAGACTCTGACTCAACTGTACAAATGTACAAGATCTTGGGTTAACGTCCCAATGCATCAACACAGTGGTGTGAGCAGAGGGACGACTCAACAAGAATAGCAGGGGATGGATTGCACATCCCTTTGGTTCTGCCAATTGCCTCATAGAGGTCTTTACCTGCTTGGGGACAAAGTTAAACAATCACAAACATCGCCTCTTAAGGAGGACTTCAGACAGTTGCCTGGCTAAATAACAAGCCAGGTCTTCCAAACTACATGGAGACAAGAGAGTCTACCTCAATTGGTTTATACAACCAAGCAGCAGCACAGCAAGTTCAAAGATGAACTGTTAGCGACTAAAGTACCTGAAATCAATCTAATTCAGTCAGTATTCAAGTCACAAAGTCAAAACAGACAAGATAAGAATCAACAGACAATGTATAATCAATCACATGTGCAAAGCACAATCAACTCAAGTGAGCCAAGCATCCTACAAAATACACAAGTTAGTTTACAACAAGCAACCAAACTCAATTTAATCAACTTGCATTTTTCTCCTTAAAGCATTTGCATCTCAACCTGAAACACAATTCAAAAGTGAGAAACAAGACCACTAGGACAAGCCTAGGGTCAAAAGGAGATGAAAAATCCAAAACAGCAAGTGAAAATTAATCAAAACCAAGATTTATCAAGCAAAAATAGAATCCAATTGGTCTCACACCAAAACCATGCACCAAATCCATTTCACATACAAAACATGCCAAACTATGCACTTTGGAAACATATTAGAGCAAACAGAATGATCACAATCAAATCAATATCAAAACAGCTCAATAAATTCCAAAAAAATTCCATCCTAAACAGAACACATTCAATGAGTAGCATACCAAATTTCATGCCATTTGGACAAGTGGAAGTAGGGAAATTAAATTCATAAAGTTCAGACAAGTTCAAGCAAGCCAACACAAGTCATCAAAACAATCATCAACTTCCATCAATCATAAAACAGTGACAAAACATGATAAATGAATGGGATCAAAACCACAATGACCTATAATGTGTCTACAATGCACATGTCAAATTTCGCATCCATCCCATTAATGACCAGAATTTCACAAAGCAAATACAAACATGTGTCACAAAAAATCAACAAATGACCAAACAGAGGGGAAAATCCCAATCAAATAGGAAATGCCATCAATAAATCCAGAAAAATTCTCATGTAATCTCAACATCCATATGCTCAATCATGCAAAAATTTGGCTCAATCCAATGTCCACAAGTACATCAAATAAAATCATGAAATTCATCAAGCATGGTGTGACACAAATTGTCACACCTCTAATCAAAAATTCATATCTCACCAACCAGGGATCCAAAAATTGCAAACTACACATCAAAATCACCAGCAAAGAGTCTAGAATAGGCATGCAAAATTTCATGAATTTCTATGGAAGCATCATCATTTTATGAGTGAAATGGCAAAGCATATACACATGGCACACATCCAAACAATCCCTAAGCAATTTATTTTTTCACACGTGCACAAAAATCATAAAAATCACCATTAAAAACTACACATCACAAGGAGAATAATGCAAAAAGTCTCATCAAATTTGGACAAAAAATGAATCACTTATGAATTTTCGAAGTCATGTGATCAAAATGAAATGGATATGAAAAAGAAAAAGAAATAAAAATGAAATAAATTGAAGAATGGCGTTTTTGTAATTACTGCGTTCAGTAAGTGAAACGCAGAGTTTCACTAAATTTCCTGGCAACGCGCTATTGGTTGGAAACGGCGGTAAACATCATTTTCAAAACGAAATGGAAAAATTCAGATCAAACGCGCGTATCTTCATCATCTTCAGCAAACAAATTTCCAGAAAATCATGATGAACAAATCTCAACCAAAATAATCATGCTATACATCAAAATCACCGGCAAATCACGTACATCACGGATATGAACCTAGTTTAACCTAATTCTACCTATGCTGCACGGATCGAGCGAAAATACAATTGAGCATCAAACTTCCAATCAAGATTTCTCATCCAATTCTCAACCAAAATCAAAACCACAAGCAGCATGATAATCTATGTTGAAAGATCTATCTAAGCCATATGACAATTCAAGAAATGGTTGAGATCGAGTTTTTACCTCTTGATGATGGCAGATGTTAATTTGTGAGTTTCCACGTCCAAAAGGCAAAAACAGATGAAGATTCTTGATGTAGAAAGTGAATGGAATGATTAGCTTAGCTCAAGGATGCTTCAAATGCCAGAACCTTCAATTTGCCATGGTAGAGCTTGCTTTCAACAGTTGCGAATCCTCAATGTTCTTGCCAATGTTTTGATCAACAGTTCCTCACAAAGCCTTGTAGAAGATAGATCCCACAATAACCAGTGCAATTGATGAAGAATTTGATGAGAATTGATGAAAAATGTCAAAAAAGTTTTGGAGAATTTGGAGAGAATTGGAGGGAAATTCTGTTAGATCTTGAGAAATGTGAAAAGTGATTATGATTTCTGTTATGATTAACCTCTTATACCAATGCTTAATCCATTTTTTAATCTCAATTAGCAAAATTAAATGAATTAGTGCTAATGCAATTTTAATTGAAATAACCAAAATAGCCTTTTCCAAATTAAGCAATGTAACAGTGCAATGACAGTTCAAGCAAGTCTAAAATGATGTATGTGATCTGTTGGAATGAGCTTTTTGTGCCAAAACCATGTATTTTGAAATTTCACCTATTTTCCCACCAATTTTCAAATAATCCACTTGAAAAATGACTTTTTGCCATGATTATTTTTGATAAAATTTGACCATGCATCATGAAAGTACATGCGAAATGTGGTTTGCTCAAAGAAAGATCATCCATTTTGGCCATTCCATGTGAAAGTTATGCCACTTTGAATTTAGGCATTTTTGGAAAATGATTTGATCACAACTTGCCAACCATACATGAGAAATTCAAGTTCTTGGACTTTTTGGAAAGGTGAGAGCAAGATCTACAACTTTCATGTTGGACAAATTTTCATTTGAAGCATTTTTGGACATGTAATTTTGAGGTGAAAAACTTTCCATTTTTGGAAACTTTCAATTATAGGTCACTTTCTATTTTTGGAAATTTTCTCCTGACTTTATTTTCTTCATTCTTGATGTTTGAAATGTCAAATGAAACTTGTTTTAACATGAATGAAGTATATCCAACCCTCTCCCACCTCCAAATCCATCAATTCTGGCACAGTTGACAACAGTTGACTTTTCTGACTGATAGATGAATTTGGCTATGCACTGATCAAGCTGAGCCTCAAACTCCTGATGAAATGGCTCAATGATGAAACCCTAGCTTCCATAAGCTCAATATAATCACATGATGATCCCCATATCCATTGTAGACCCCATCTCCTTTCCAAGCCCTGACTGGCCCAATGCAGATGATTCAACTGATTAGGGTTGACCAGTGGTCAAAACCCTAATCCCAAGGTATCTGATCAATCTCTGAATCTCTGGATGATAACAAGACCATGATGATGATGATGTACCATTTCAACCAAGATCAAGCTCAATCTCCTTGAGAACCAAGAAACCCTAATTTGTACCACACATCCTCAGATGATTAATGATCAATTCAATAAACCCTCAGCTTGCATCTTAACCTCTTATCTTCTGACCAAGACTTGGGAGGATGACTTGCTTGATGTAGCCACATGATGTGCAATATGCAATGCCTAATAACCTAAAAAATGATATGCAATATGTTAAGCTAGTCCCAAGAGAGGAGGGAAAATTTTGAGGTGTTACAGACGTCCTCTACCTTGTCCAGACGAGCCTCGGCCCGGCTGATAACCCACTCCAAATCGGTCTTTCTTGGCGGCGATGTCCATCATCTTCCCCCAACCAGGAGCTCCTCCACTCTTCACCACCTCAGCGGCCTGCTTATACGAAGAAATGGACGGTTTCTCCTCTTCTTTGGCAAAAAGAGCACTCTCCACCTTGACGGTTTCGAATGCTTGACTTGGCGTTTCCCATATCTCACCGTCCATTTCAACATACTTGAACGATGATAGGTGGCTGACGAAGATATCTTCCTCTCCGCAGACTGTGACAACCTGCCCGTCCCAGATATACTTCAATTTCTGGGTCAAAGTCGAAGTCACCGCTCCAGCAGCATGGATCCACGGCCTACCCAACAGGCAACTGTATGCCGGCTGAATATCCATGACATAAAATACCGACTTGAACACCTCGGGCCCGATCTTCACCGGGAGCTCCACTTCCCCGAACACTGCCCTCTTTGAACCGTCAAAATCTCTCACTATCAGGTCAGTGGGCGTCAAGATCAACCCTTCACAGTTCAGCTTCGCCAGGGCTTTCTTTGGCAACACATTGAGTGATGAGTCGGTATCAACCAACACGTGCGAGAGCACGGCTCCTTTACATTCCATAGCAATGTGTAAAGCCCGATTATGATTCCTCCCATCCACAGTTAGATCTAAATCAGTGAAACCCAACCCATGACTGGCATTGACATTTGACACCACCGTCTCTAACTGATTAATTGTTATCTCCTGGGGAACATAGGCTCTCTTCAGGATTTTCAACAAAGCCTCTCTATGCCCTTCGGAGCTCAGCAATAAGGACAAGATTGAAATCTTGGATGGGGTCTGCTGCAAGTGGTCAACAAGTTTGTACTCTGACTTCTTGATGATTCTCAGAAATTCTTCAGCTTCATCATCAAGTTCTTTCTCCGACCCCACAGGCGCCGGTGTCACTACAGGAGTACCCTCGCTCACCACCTGCTTCCCTCTCGCCCTGGCTAAATCCCCGGCCTTTTCTTTCTTTTCTCTCTCTCCCTCTCCACTCCTTAAAGCGTCAGGTGCAAACAACCTTCCACTGCGAGTGAAACCACTAGGTCCGGCATTATCCACCTTTGAAACGGTGGTTTCACCTGCAGTTTGATCTTCCAACTTCTCCCCATTACAATATACCTCTCCACCATAATGCCACGACACGGTGTCATCTTTGTCATAAGGAATCGGCCCAGGTACCATGATAGTAACTAGAGTCGCGTCTGCCAGTGTTGACAAATCAACCGGATCGAAATAAATGGTTATGGTGGAGACATCTTCCTTCCCCGAATCAATCTTTTCAAATCTGAGGCTTCCCTCATCCATCATCTTCTGGACAACCTCCCTCAAGAAAACACACCCATTGATAGCAACAGTGCACGCAACACAACAATCATCACAGCCCGGGAAGACCCCATTCTTCAACAACTGACACTTGACCTCAGCCAACGGAGTCCTCAACTGATCCACACTCAACAGCCCAATTCTTCTACCATCTTCAAAAATTGCATTCACCCCCATTTGACCATGCGCAGGCATGGGATTAGCATTCACATTTGGAGACGGTGCAAAATTGATTGCCTTGGAATCCACTAAGTCCTGGACCACATGCTTAAAAGCTTTACAATTTTCTACGTTGTGTCCAGGGGCACCTGAGTGAAATTCACATTTGGCGTTCTCATCAAAACTGGGAGGCCTCTGATCAGGTATCAACGGAGCCAACGTTCTTAGCTGAACCAACCCCAAGTCCTTCAACTTCTTCAACAGGAATGAATAGGTCACAGGTGGTCTATCAAATTGACGATCATTCATTCGTCCTCTCACCTGATACCCAGCCCTCTGCGGTCTCTGTTGAAATGGTTGTCGTTGTTGTTGCGGTTGTTGATGTTGTTGTTGATTATCAGCAAGAATGGTTACCGCAGCAGTGTGCTGGTAGTAACGATCCCTACTCTGTCCTTTTTGGGTATACACAGCGCTGGTATCACCCTCCTTCTTCCTCTGACCATTTCCAAAGGGCTTCTTCGATCCAGACGACGAAGCGTTACCCTGTATCTTCCCCAGCTTCAACCAACTTTCAATTCTTTCTCCAGCCACCACTATATCAGCAAAATTGGTAACCGGGCATCCAACCATCCTTTCTGCAAATGTCCCCTGAAGGGTACCCATAAACAGATCCGACATTTCTCGGTCTACCAACGGTGGTTGAACTCGGGCAGCTAACTCCCTCCACCTCTGGGCATATTCTTTAAACCCCTCATTAGGCTTCTGAGACATACCCTGCAATTGGGTACGGCTAGGAGCCATATCAGTGTTGAACTGGTACTGTTTAAAGAATGCATCACCGAGATCTTGCCAGCTTTTGATATCCGAAGATTTCAACTTGGTGTACCATTCCAAGGACCCTCCAGACAGACTGTCCTGGAAGAAGTACATCCACAGCTTTTGGTCCATTGTATAAGCAGAAATCTTACGGACGAAAGCCTAGAGGTGAGTTTCCGGGAAAGAACTCCCATTATACTTGTCAAACGCAGGCGCTTTGAACTTTTGCGGGATCACAATCCCCTCGACCAGCCCCATATTTGACATATTAACAAACCCCGGAGTAGCATGGCTTTCCAAGGCCCTTATCTTCTCCGCCAGCACCTGAATCTCTTTATTTGGCGGTTGAACACCGTATTGGCCAAATTGTTCATTTAACATGGAGAATTGGTCTGCTTCTCTGTCCTCCTCTCTATCCTCCTCAGCCCCAAAGAAAGGAGGAAACAGACTATGCTTCATATTGTTGCCCATCGGACCTGGTCTACCGCTCGTGGCAGCACCAAAACCACCCCCATTGTTGATCACCACGCCAGCAGTTGTCTTTTTTCCGAGATCTCCTCCATCCCTGGAACCACCAAGGCCCTGGTTGGAGACACCCTCCAAGTTAATACCACTGTTGGCAGCCGAAGCCCGCTCGAGCTTCTCCACTTTATCAGCAAGTGCTTTTTGCCCCACGGCAAACCCTTGCATGACATTAATCAGTTCATTCATTTTCTCCTTCAGCTCGAGAAAATCTGCGTTGGGTAGATCCATCAGCCTGGGTGTGTTGCGTCTGGTAAAGTATCTGTGTGGACGGGTTGTGTGCAAGGGAATGATTCTACACGCACGAGCAATGATTCCCGAAACAATCAATCACGTTAGAAACCAACACCTGCAAAATAGAAGACAAGTCATTGTGATTATGCATGAATGCAATGTCTATCCATATGAGGAACACTCTGTCTTTCGATCCTGGCTTCATCGAGACAGATAATAATCCGGCAGCAATATTCTGATATTCATCGATTGATTTTGACATACAGTGCAGAGAATTATGATTTAGCAAAGATATCACCCAACCATGTGTGTGCTATGTGAGTGCATACAGGAAAGCAAATAAAGCTTGAAGATCAATCACTGAATGAAAATAACCACTGTATATCAAAAAGTGCAATAAGAGCGAGAGTCATACATCGAGTCTGATACAAATCAAATACAATTCTCCAGAATCAGAAAGAAAATACAAGCAAGTAAATTCCGTCAACAGGCCTGACGGTAATCCAACACAAATAAAAAAAATCTAGTCTGACGAAGGTCCCACAGAAGGCCCTACATCATCAACCATCCTGGTAAACTTCGCGGCAAACCTGAGCTCGGTGTTCTCCTGCTGCAATCTCCCTATCTCTTTCTGGTGAATCTTCATCTGTCGGAAGTAATGATCTCTCTCAGCAATGTAGTGATCTCTCTCAGCAATAATCTTCGCGTTCTCTTCTTCCTTAACCTTCAGCTTTGTTCCCCACTCGGCGATAAGGATTCTGACTCTGTCTTCCCTCTGATCCCTCACAAGGATTTGTCTCCTCTTCTCATCTTCGATGACCTTCGAAGCTCTAGCCAACCTCTCCTTGGTGATGTCGTGCTCCTTTGTAGACGACTCCAATGCTTGGCTGACCTTGCCATAATAAGCGGTGTCTATCTCAAAGCGCTTCACTTCCATGGCATGTCTCTTATCCTGGTCTTCTATTCTCCCTTTGATTTCCTGATTAGCCATCTGAATTCTAGCAACACTCATCTCCAACTCAGTCTTCTCTGCTTGCAGCTGATCTCTGGCTTTCTTCATCTCAAGGAACTCTTCCATGCTGACAGAAGAACGTGGCCCCTCAATCGTAGGACACCAAGGATCACCTCTAGGAAATGGTAGATGTGTGAGCTCAATCCTCTTCTTAAGCCAATCATCAAATGAAGGAAAAGACTTGCTATTAACTTTACCAAAAGGAACCTTGCCCTTCCTCTGAATGTCGCGCCACTCATCAGACACTTGCCTCAACTTTGTCTGATTACCCTCAATTGGGAAGTAAAAAGACTCCTGAATCTCTCGCCCGAGAGGAGGACCCTCCACAGCAAATCCCATCTGTCTCCTAAGAAGCACCGGGTTGTAATTAATGCAACCTTGAACTCCTATAAGAGGCACATTGGGAAGACTCCCACAACTATAAATGAAATCTCGTCCAGCCATACCATTGTGAGTCCAAGCTATGTCCTTGGCCCGCAAACCCATCAACCTGAATGACCACTTGACAGTAGGATCAAGAAAGACGAAGGCACCTCTGGAAGGCAAATACCCCATGAACCATTTGTACAACAGCTGAGCACAATATCTGATCAATCCCCCACGCCGCTTCTCGTTCCGATTATGGACCGAGTAATACACATCCCCAACCAGAGTAGGAATAGGATTCCTCTGCATAAACAACTTGATAGCATTAATGTCCACAAAGTTCTTCTGATTAGGAAACAGGATGATTCCATAGATGCTCACAGCAATCAAAGCATAGACGGTCCTCCAATTACCCACAACAGCATGCTCCTTGGCTTTAGCCTCCAAGAAACTCAGATGAAAACCGGGTAACTTTCCCTTCTCTTTCAAACCCCCCTTGGTCACCTCCGGGCTCAAATAAAGAGCACGAGAGATCTCAGCAACATCAGGTTCCCCCTTAGTGACGTAGAATGGAATCTGATCTCTGATCTGGATACCCAGGATGCTGGCATAGTCTTCCATCAAAGGTCCCAACAGGTAATCCGGGAACACGAAGCATCTCAAGCCCGGGTCATAAAACTGGAGAAGAGTATGGACGGCGCTCCTATCACTATCTGTGAGCCTGAAAACCAACTTCAGAATACCACTGTATGCCTCACGGAACATCCCCACATGGTCAGGTGTAATCAATGCTATCATATCTCTCAGCACACCAATTTCTGGGTCAAAGAAACTGTAGACGACGTCATCTTTCAAGCCGGTCCTCATGTCTGGAACAAAGAAGTCTCTCAACCAGGATCTCAATCAAGAATGTCCCCTGCATATGGATAAACATGAGTTAGATGCAGATAAGTGCAAAATGTGAATGATGCTGATGTATGAATGCAATGCACTGTGCCATCCTCCAAGTCATCTGAACATCCACTGCACTGAGTTATAGCCTCTAAACTGATCACAACCATCTGAAGGAATATGTAACCAAAAATCCGACTTAGGGTTCCGAAATAAACGGAACTGACGGATATATCACCATCATCACCAGAGATCCTCTGAACAGATAACCACAAGACCCTCTGAACCAGCCCAGGGAATCCTGAAATAAACGGATCCCCACTGATAAATACCACGGACAGAACTCCGGCTTCTCGGAAATAAATCCATAAATCCGACTTATAAATAGGACTCTGATCAATAACTGAACCATTAGTCACCATCAGAACACGCATCTGTAAGAATCAACCCTCCCCTCACAGGTGAATTCTAATCAGGTCATCCTAAGGCGGATAATGGTCTCGACAATCGGGAAAAGATACTCAACGGGTTTGCCCTTTCGGGTGTGCCGTTGCAGCTCTCATAAGATCGTCTAAACCAATGATCCGGGAAAGAACGGTCACCGAAGTCAATAGCTCGAATGAAGTGACTCAACCAAAGTGGATACTCCACAAAGGAAGAGCTCCCTCAAAAGAACCTCGTCCGGCTTGTGGTATGTCACGTCGCCAAAAACATGTCGACCTAACATGAGAGGCAACATGAGACCACACTAATCCTAGGTGTATACTCGGGCCTGGGTTTTAGCCCCACTTAGAACACCCACCCCACATCAGAGGAACCACCTGTACAGAGTCCAGCACAATGATAATATGATGCATGCAAATATTTATGCAAATATATACACAACATAATAATCATAAATGCAATAAATAAAGCAATAAAAGCAACCTAAACCATCCTAGAGAACGCTAGGAGTGACTCGCTTATGGGAGATGGACCAGCAAGAGGTCAACTTCTTAGGATCCCCAGCAGAGTCGCCAGTTGTCGCATCCGCGAAAAACAACCGGCGGGAAAAACAAAATAAACAGAGCCGCCACCGTTCATTATTTATCCCAAAAGAGGGAAAGGAAACGCTCGAAGTAAACCTGGAAAAGAAATGGTCTCGCGACCAAAGAGAGATGGGATCGGGAGTCGGTTATGCAAAGGGAAGGTATTAGCACCCCTACGCATCCGTCGTACTCGACGGGATCCACGCTCAAAAGGATAGAAGAAAGGTTGCTAAACACTGCTCAAAAGAATGCACGCACACTGGAATAAAACACAGATGGAAGAAGAGGGGGAAACGGGCTCGCTAGGATATCGCATCCTATGCCTACGTATCTCATCTGGAATGAGAATCAGAGCTGTCGTAGTTCGGCTAACGCACGCTAAACAAAACACAAACAGGAAACCGACTGCCAATCGCTGGACTTATGTCAGACTCCACACAAATAGGCAAACATGGAAACCGAATGCCAATCGCTGGACTTACATCAGACTCCGAACTAACAAACACACTCAGGAACCCGATGTCGCATTACGCGAAAAACCGGCGGGAAAACAAGAACAACAGAGCCGCCACCGTGCGTTATTTATCCCAAAAGAGGGAAAGGAAACGCTCAGAGTAAACCTGGAAAAAGCATGGTCTCGCGACCAAAGAGAATGGGATCGGGAGTCGGTTATGCGAAGGGAAGGTATTAGCACCCCTACGCATCCGTCGTACTCGACGGGATCCATGCATAATAGGAAGGGAAAATGGTTGCTAAAACACTGCTCAAATAAACATCTACACAGGCTGAAAGAGACACAAGAAAACAGACAAGACTGACTCGGCAGGATATCGCATCCTGGGCCTACTTAGTCTATCAGGCATAGACATCAGAGTCTAAGTAGTTCGGACCGGGGAAACGACACATGCTCGCTAGGATGTCGCATCCTATGCATACGTATCTTCTCGGACTAAAGAAGAATCAGAGCACTCGTAGCTCGGCTAACACGCACGCAAACAAACACAGGCAAAGGCAAACGTGGAGCCTGAATGCCAATCACTGGACTTACATCAGCATCCGAACCAAACATACGCACACTGGAACCCGAATGCCACTCGATGGACTTACATCAGCTTCCAAGCACCCAACAAACAATAGGATATGGAATGCCAATCGCTGGGCTTACATCCATCTCCTAACACCAACACAGGAAGAAGAAGGGTCTCGATTGCAACTAGGGCAAGAGAAAGGGACGGTCTCAATCGCAACGAGGGCGAGAGAAAAGAATTAGTGTTAGTCGTTAGTCAAACTCGATAAGACATCGCATCTCGTGCCTACATATCTCATCTGGACATGAGAATCAGAGTTGCCGTAGTTCGGCTAAACTATTCCTGTTGGTTTGTGTTTTTTTAAGTGGACGACGTCACTACGCAATCTACCGGATGCTCGACCTTTGGAGACTTACTCACCTGTAGTAGAAGGAATTGACGTATCCTTAAGAGGGGATAATGTTTGTTTGTGTTTTAGGAAAGCTCAAGCAAGAAAGGAAGTCCTATACGAAGGAACCGTGCTACCTTAGTTGACATGCAAACGAGACTACGCGGAGTCTAGCAAACCTAGGGGATACAATCACACCACACAAGCATATACAGCATGAAGTAAACACACCAACAAGGGGCTCAAACATCAAGGCTAGGCTTTAGTCGAGGGGTCATATCAACCTCGACAAACAAGCCTCTGTATCAAGGTAAGGTTAGCTCTTAACCTTGACATTGAGAGTCAAGGTGAAGCCAGATGAAAGGTGAGTGAAGATTAGACTTCACAACTCTTATCCCTGGTCAGGGAGAGCTTCAGACAATAAAGTGTGGGTCCAGAAAGTGGGAACCCTTCTACACTTAAGACACGGACTCAACTGTACAACTGTACAAGATCTTGGGTTACTGTCCTCAATGCATCAACACAGTGGTGTGAGCAGAGGGACGACTCAACAGAATAGCGGGAGATAGATTGCATATCTCTTTTATCCGCCAATTGCCTCATAGAGGTCTTTACCTGCTTGAGGACAAAAGTAAACAATCACAAACATTGCCTCTTAAGGAGGACTTCAGACAGGTGCCTGGCCAAGTAACAGGCCAGCTCTTCCAGACTACATGGAGACAAGAATGTTATACCTCAGTGCAAATTGCTTATCAAGCAAAGCAAAGCAATATTAGCAACTAATGTACCTGAAATCAATCAAATACAACCAGTATCCCAATCACAAAATCAAAACAAACAACATAAGAATTAACGAACAATGTACAATCAAACAATGCAATGTGCAAAGCACAAAGCTCAAGTGAACCAAGCACCCTACAAAAACAAAACAAGTTAGTTTATAACATCAAATGAAACAACTCAAAACGACTTGAATTTATCTCCTTAAAGCAAATGCTTCCACAACCTGAAAAGCAAGCTCAAACATAAGTAACAAGACCACTAGGACAAGCCTGGGGTCAAAAGGAGGGAAAAAATTTAAAACAGCAAGTAAAACATGACCAAAACCAAGGCATTTCAATTAAGAGGAGGATCCAATTGGTCTCACATTAAAACTATGCACCCAATTTATTTCATGCACAATTTAACTCAAAGTAAGCAATCATGAACCACAAATGAGTAAACAGAATGATTCCAATCAAATAAATATCAAAACAGCTCAATAAATTCCACAAAAATTCTATCCTAAACAGAACACATTCAATGAGCTACATGTCAAATTTCATGTTATTTGGACAAGTGGAAGTGGGGAAATTAAATTCCACATGTCATGGCATGCAAAAATCAACCTAAACTAGGTCACAAACCAAGTGTCAACTTCAATCAATTGTAAAACAGTATGAACAAATGGGAAATGAATGGGACCAAAGCCAAATTGAAGCTAAACATGTTAAGAGACACTCCACCAAATTTCACATTCATATGGTAAGAAATGAGCATTTCACAAGATATGGAAGTTTGCTACTCAAGCAAAACCCTAAAAATGCTAAACAACAATCAAAAATCCCAATCAAATGGGAAATGGATCAATTAAATCCAAACAAAAACATGGTGAAACTAGACATATACAAGGTATCTCATGCAAAAAATCAGAGCCATAGGCCTAGTGAAAGCATGGAAAATTAAATCATGAACACAGCATAGCATAGTGTAACACATATTGTCACACTCAACTTGAGCACATCATATCTTGCAAACCATAAATCCAAAATTCACAAACTATACATCAAAATCACCATAAATGAGTCGAGAACATGCCTATAAATTTTCATGCATTTTGGCTGAGGCATCAAGATTTCATGTAAAAAATGGTAAAACATACAAAAAATGCTTACATGAACAAGATCACTAGGAAAAGTCAAAAATTCATCAGGCACAACTTTGACTACTATGCCTAAAAAAAACTAGACAAAATTTGGGATCCAACACAAAAATTCCCATTCAGTTTGGACAAAAATTGGGTTTATTATGATTTTTTGAAGTTTGATTAGAAAATGAAATAATTATTTAAGTTGTAACATGAATTAATTAACTCTGAATGGCAAAGTTGTAATTATTATGCGCCAGGACCAAAACGCAGCGCATCACTTATTCAGTGGCGCGTCCTGATTGGCTCGGTTTGGAGGGAAACACAATTCAAGCAAAACGCACGGTTCAGCAAGATCAAACACACTATTTTTCCAGAAAAACTCAAGAACACCGTCACTGTCCATCACTTCCAGATTTCGTGAAGAACAAAGTTGCACGAAAATATACAAACTATATACCGTTGGAACCGGCATGCAACGAGGATCATGGATATAACAAGCGTTTCTCCTAATTCTAACCACGTGCTATGAACCGATCGAAACAAGATTCACACACAAATATTCAGATCAACATATCTAGCTCAATACCTAATGGATTCGCACGATTCGAAGTTTAACGTGACCTACATGCCAAGATCTACAAGATCCATATAGAAATTGCAAGAATTAGCTCGGTCGAATCTTACCTCAAATGAGATGCAGCCGTTGAATTCGTTGGATTCAAAGCTCCAAAGTACAAAACAGATCGCGATTGATGATGTAGAAGGTGAATAGAAGTGAAGATTCAGCTCAACGATGCACGGATCAGTGGAAAATCGTAACTGCCATGTGAGAGTGATGCTTTGCACAGTTGGAATTGGCCACGATTCTTGCTTCAAATGCTTCAAACAGAACTTTAGAATCACCTGCACATGAAGAATCAACAAAGAGCTTGCCACAATATTGATGAATTATCGATGAAATGATGAAGAAAGTGAACGTGAAAAATGTGAAAATTGAGAGAATTTTGTGAGTTTTTGGATTGGATCTGAAAATAATGATTATGGATTTTTCAATTCTGTTAGAATTAAGCTCTTATACTTGCCCTTAATCCACTCTTTAATCATGATTAGCACAAAATTGGGTGATTAGTGAAAATGAGCTTGTAATGCACTTTGGCCTTTTTGCCCTTGGATAGTTTGGATCAATGTAATAGTGTTTTTTCACCTTGAGCAAGTCATAAATCATATTTGGAAGCTATTGGGATTGGTCCCATGTGAAAATTCCATGTAATTCGAAATTGGACCTTTTTACCCTCCACTTTTTAATTGGTACACTTGAAAAATGACCTTTTTATGTGAAGGCTTTTGGCAAAATGTGATGATGGATTTGGATAGTACATGTTAAATGTGGTTTGCTCAAAGAAGAACCATCCAATTTGGCCATTCCATGTGAAAGTTATGCCACTTTGAATTTGGGCATTTTCTGAAAATGATTGGACCATATCTTGCCAACCACACATGGGAATTTCAAGTTCTTGGACTTTTTGGAATGGTGAGATCAAGATCTTCAACTTTCATGTTGGACAAAATTCCATTTGAATCTTGTATGATGAAGTAATTTTGGGGAGAAAACTTTCCATTTTGGGCAGCTGAAATTACAGGTCACCTACTATTTTTGGAAACTTTTGATCTGACCTCCAAATCTTCAACCTTGGTCTTTGATATGTCAAATGAGACTTAGATGGACATGAATGAAGCCTTTCAAACCATCTAACACCTTCCAATCCATAAAATCAGGCACAGTTGACCACAGTTGACCACAATTGACTTTCTAGGATTTCAGCTGAAATTCAGCTTGACTGATGACTTCTGAGCATCCAATCTTTGGACAAATCACTTCAAAATGATCCTTAGACCATATGAACTTGATAAACCCACCCTAGGGCCTTGTCTCAATGGAAATGGCACATGCTTGCTTGATTGACTGATTCTCCTGACCAGTTTGACCTAATTTGTCAGCTGAACTTGCACTTGGGCAAATGGCTATGCAATGCTATGCAATGGACTATGTTATGTTAATGACCTAATCATGAAAATGTATGTACAAAAGGTGGGGTGCAAATTTGAGGTGCTACACCCGACTGCCAATCGATGGACTTACGTCAGACTCCCAACGCACACAAAAGGGGTTAACCGGACGCTGGGTCGTCAAAAAAAGCAACAAAAAAGTTGAACAAACAAGCTAACAGGGAGTCTGGTACTCGAGCCTGCTAGCTGTCAAGCAAACACACACAAAAAAGGAAAAGGGTGCCCGGAGAGATCTCGCACGATCTCCTGCCTACGTACCTCATCTGGTATGAGGATCAGGGCGACGTAGTTCCCCTTAACAGGGAAAGAACTTCTAACCTAACCAGAGAATGGGAAATGACAAACTAGAAGGGAGCCTGACTCGAGCCTAATAGTTATCATGCAATCCACAATGGTCCTAGGTTGAGGTTTCTATCTAACTTGCACAGGGAGCAAGCTATCCTAAACAGCACAGTCAAACAACACAAGCACAATAAACAATCACACACACTATATGCAATCAATTGGGCTCATACAAGGTTAGGCTGTGAAACACAAGCCAACTGGAATCGGGTGTAGTTAGCTCTTAACCCTAACATTGAGAGTTAGGGTGAAGCAGATGAAATGGGAAGTGAGGATAAGACCTCACAGCTCTTATCCTTGGCCTGGGAGAGCTTAACTCAAAATAGAATGTGTGTGAGTTCAGAATGTAGGAACTCTTCTCCACAAGTGACTGACACAACATGATCTTGGGTTATTATCCACAATGCATCAACACAAGGTGTGTGAGCAAAGTGAATGACACAGTGAGTAGCAGGAGATGGATTACACATCTCTTTTATCTGCCAATTGCCTCTTAAGAGGTCTTTACCTGCTTGGCACAAAAGTAAACATTCACAAGCATTGCCTCTTAAAGAGGGCTTCAGACAGGTGCCTGCCCACATAACAGGACAGGTCTTCCAGACTACATGAAGTCAAAGGAGTTATACCTTAGTGGTTAAGCAACCAAGCAAAGCAAAGTTCACAATGAACTTAAAGCAACTTAAGTACCTGTGGAAACATCAGACAAATCAGTACAATGTTCAGACAAACAGATAACAGTTAATAAGCAACAGACAATCCCAATGTACAAAAGGTGTAAGCCAAAAGGCAAACTCAAATGAGTTACCATCAACCTACAAAACACACAATGTTAGTAATCACAAGCAAACATCAATGCTCAAATGAATGGAGCATCATGAACCGTGGAACTTGAATGCTTAACCTGAAATCAAAGCTCAAACATAAGCAACAAACCACTAGGTCAAAGCCTAGGGTCAAAGATGGAGAAAAAAATTGAAACAGGAGCTGAAATTTAACATGAATCAACTTCAATCACATCTTGACACAATCCAAAAGGTCTCATATCAATATCAATTACCAAAAGCATTTCATGATCAATTGAAATTCAAGGAAATTTTAAAGCTCAAATGTGATCAACCAGAATGAAAAATCTCAATTAAATCAGAAATGATTCAAATAATTCCAACAAAATTCATGCTCATTCACAACATCCATAATATGCATCATACAAAAAATCAGGACAATTGGAGATCATTTGGCATGGCAAACTCATCATTCAAGTTGAACACCAAAAGGTGTGACACAAATTGTCACACCAACTTAACATGATCATAAAACATAAATGATAAATGATAAAAATACCAAATCAATACCAAAATGCCAAGCAATGAGTCTAGTTTCATCATGCAAATTTTCAGAATCAATGGATTAAAGACCAGCATTTCACAAATGTATAAGCATGGCAAGGTACAAAATGGATACATGCTCACATACCCTAGCACAAAAAAAATATTCAGCCAAGCACAATTTTGGAATTAATGATAAAAAAATAATAGACAGAATAAGGATCATAATGCAAAAAATTGGGATGAATTTGGATGAATTTTCAATTTAATATGATTTTTTAAAGATGAGGAAAATTTAAAAAATGCATGAAGCAAGCATATGGACTCATGGAGGGAAAAGAGATAATATGAGAAAACATTTGAAATTGTGCTACAGGTGGGATTCGAACTCGGAGCTAATTCAAATAGTTGGCGCCAGGCTTAAGTGAAACGCGGCGTTTCACTTATGACGTGGAGGTCAAAGGCGCGGTCAAACAAAATGGACCAATCAAACTGCTAGCATGGCAATTGCATGAACCAATCAGAAGCTAGCGCTAAGAAAACACCTACAGCCACGGATTTATGTTTCAGAAAGATCAAAAGCGTGGCCTATGGAAGAACATCATCTTCTTCATCGCGCATGCATGAACAGTGCCATTCATCAAGAACTTTTGTTCCAGAACTTACAATTGAACACAAAAACATGTAGATCCTTCATCAAGGATCACGAATCTATGCATGGCTAAGCCTAATTCCACATGTGAAGAGAGAATCGAGCACATGAACATTCATACATGGAACTTTAAATCAACATTACTCAGCCAATAGTGCATGGAATTTCATGATTCAAAGCTCAGAGTGATCAGCAAACCTAGATCTACAATAATATCACAAGAATTTTAAGAATTAGAGAGATCGATTGGTAACCTCTTGAAGAGCAGATCTGGAATTAGCTTGATTCAGGCTTTGTAATGGCTTCAATACTCCTCCAGGATGCTTGTATAAGTGATTGGAGAAGAAAATGGAGCTCAATTGCACACGATCTTATCAAAACTAAGAATCACCATTGTTGCTTCAAGCTTGGTGTATGCTTCAATGTAACTCTATTTCTACTGATTCCACGTGCAAATCTCCTTGATAACACTTCAGGAACAAGAATCAAGCAATGGCAATGGCTTGAATGTGAAGAAAATGCAAGAAATTTTGAGAGTAAATTTTGAGAGTTTTGAGATCTAGATCTGAATTTTGGAAGCCAATCTGAAAAACAGTTAGGGTTTTGGTTTATATAGGTCATGCTAATCACCCTTTAATCATGTTTAAGCCAATGCAAAGTGAGTTTAGCAAAAAATGAGGTGTATGTGCAAATGTGATTTTTTTCACCCTTATGCATGATATGCATGTGAATAGTGCACGAAAATTGATTTAATTTCACTCAAAATTCTGTTTTGGAGCCAATGGAAATGGTAAAAAGATCAAGCCATACACCAATTTTAAATTTCATGTTTTCCCTCCAAAAATCCAATGAATTAGCAAATGATCATGTGAATATAATTCATGTAATGTGATGCATGATTTGGAATTTAGAGGTCAAAAGAAGAACAATGCAAAAAGAGCCATCCAATTTGGAGCTTTGGTTGAGAAGTTATGCCCATTTGAAGTTCCATACACACTTTGCCATGCTTTGATCATATCTCCTTAACCACACATGATAAATTGATGATCTTGGACTTTTTGGAAATGGGAGAGAAAGATCTACAACTTTCATGTTCAACAAAATTTCATTTGAAGCTTTATTGATGATGTAATTTGAAGTTGAAGCTAGGCTAAAACCTTTCCATTTTTGGCAAATTCAAATTATAGGTCACTTTCTATTTTTGGAAAGTTTTGACCTGACTTTAAATTCTTCAATGTTGATGACTGAAATGTCAAATGAGACTTGTTTGAACATGAATGAAGTATTTCTAGCCACTTCCCACCTCCAAATCCACAGTTGACTTGGCAGTTGACTTTTATGGTTGACAGATGACTTGAACATACACTGATGATTCTGAGCCTCAACCACTTGATGAAATGGCACCAAAATGAAACCCTAGATTATACAAGCTCAATAAAATCACATGATGATCTCCATCTCATTAAAGACCTCATCTCCTTGCAGAACCCTGACTGGTAGAATGCAACTGGTTAGGGTTGACCAGAGGTCAAAACCCTAATCCCCAGGAACATGATCAGGCACAATGAACCATGATGATGATGGTGTACCATTTCAACCAAGATAATACCCAACCTTCTTGAGGAACCAAAAAAACCCTAATTGAAGCACAAACCTCAGATGATTAGTGATCAATTCATGAGACCCTCAGGCTTGAATCTTTTAACCCCTCTATCTTCTGATAAAGACCTAGGAGGATGACTTGCTTATTTCACATGATATGCAAAGATGTAATGCCTAATGCCCTAAAAATGAGATGCAATATGCTAAGCTAGTCCCAAGAGAGGAGGGAAAATTTTGAGGTGTTACAGCTGCCCCTATTCAATCCATTGTGAACCTGTCGATATGAATAGCCTCGGCTTTCAGACAATCAGGGTGAAGAGTGATTGAATACCAAGAACAGACGAACAATTTGCACTCCGCTGGGAAATAATTAACAATACCTATCAGAATCGGCGAAGAAATGATCTCAAAAGAAAAATCCGTCTGGTACGGAAAAAAGTCGGCCCGAATACCGAACAGAAATTCGACCTGTATACCAAAATAAATGGTAACACAGGGATAACCATGGCCGGAACGCCGCTCGTCAGTCTGAATACTGAGCATCGGAACATGAGAGTATTAATGCCGGTCTGATCACCGAGAGATTGGCCTGAATGCCACTTCGGTCTGGATACCACTTCAGTCTGAATACCGAACGACCGGCCTGAACGCCGCAAGTTGCATCGATCTGAACTTCGGAAGCTTCTTCGATCTGAAAATCGGAAACTGGCCTGAATGCCACAAGTGCTTCGACCTGAACGTCGGAAACTTCTTCGATCTGAAAATCAGAAACTGGTCTGAATGCCATAAGTTACATCGACCTGAATGTCGGAAACTTCTTCGATCTGAAAATCGGAAACTGGTCTGAATACCCACATCGGCCTGAACACCGGATAACTGGCCTGAGTGCCACAAGTGTGTTGACCTGATCGTCGGAAACTTCTTCGATCTGAAAATCGGAAAACTGGCCTGAACGCCACAAGTGTGTCGACCTGATCGTCGAAAACTTCTTCGATCTGAACATCGGACAACTGGTCTGAACTCCCACCTCGGTCTGAACACCGGAAAACTCGTCATGCCTGTCAGCATCGGTAGAGATAAGGAACAGTGATAAATGAGGCGGCACGCGTGCCAACTACCCAAGCTGGGGATAACAAGCCATGAGCCTGCTATCCTCTATTCAACCCTAGCAAACGAACAATTCGCGCTCAGCTGGGGATTATTTTCTCTTTACTCTTCTTTTTTTTTTTTTTTTGAATCCCAAAACTTCTTGAATTATCATTTCCATCTCCGCTCGACAGAAACTCTTCCTCCAATATCGCACTACTGGGGAATACTGTTGATTCACATCACGATGCTAAACTCCTCAGAGTAACATCTTCCAACTAGCGAAACCACTTCTCAAATAGTAACCACGGCTTGAGACTAGCTTATGCTTGCAATGCTTATGCATGATGATCTTTTAGCGTAATGCTCCATAATCATGGAAATGCTACGCAATTAAGTATGCAACATGTTATGCTTATCTACATGATGAATGCACAAAAAAGTATCCCCCTCAAGGGACTCTTTTGGGGAGCTCGAGGCACTCTGTTGAGGAACTCGACAACACTCCACCCTCCACCCTACTGGGGAATAGCCCTGCTGCTGGGAAAAGGACCACCTTCACTAGGGATAACCTCCTCTGCACCCAACCCGCTTGGGGATTTCACTGGGGAAGAAACCACCACCACATTCTGCGGGGAAAACAACAGTCTCTGACTTGCTGGGGGAAAAGCCAGCAACGGACACCTTTGTTGGGGAAATAGCAACCTTCAAGCCTGGCTGCTGAGGAAACATCGATCTAAAACCTGCTGGGGAGATAACCATCCTGACCCTGCTAGGGAAGACTCAGACCTTGAATCTGCTGGGGAGGTAACAATCCCAACTCTACTTGGGGAAACAAGGAAAGTCTGGCACAGAACACTCGTCGACTCGTCGAACCCTGGTATTCCACATCTAAACCCAGTATCCGCTTTCCACTTTTGAGAACTCCCAAACCCGTCTGGACTTTTCTGATTCATCACCTTGTATCCTTGACTTCTCCGTACTCTACGGAGATCGAACTCCTTGGATTCATACAAACTTCCCAGTCCTCAGACTTTGAAGAGTCTTCTTGATTAATCTTCCAGGATCTTCGCACGTCTTTCGTCGTCTTTTCACCATTCCTCGATTCATTCGTCCCTGATTGGACTCCACGGGGATCTTTTGTCAAAAGGCTTCACATCACAACCTGCAAGTGAGTGAAAATATCTAACAGCACCTGCAAAAAAGATCGTTAGACAGAACGTGCCCTAGGTATGCCAAAGTCTCAACACCTGGGTCACTCAACCTTCCGAATAAGATTTCAAGTTTTCAATCTTATAAACATGCATTGGAAGGGATCTCCATGTCTTAAAATGCAAAGATTCTTTATCAAAATAAACGGATGTTTTTACAATCAAAGCGGTTATGAAAACAAAAACAAAATTATTTGACTGAATATGCATTTTATTGATTGAAAAAAAGTGTGGCTCAAAACCGAGCAATACAAAGGAAGCAATTCCTGAAAAGAGGTAATTGCGCACAAAAGGAAAATCTATCCTAATGGCAATGTGAAATCGTGATCTCATCGAGTTCCAACTCGGTTACACCCCTTATGTCCTCAGACTCTCCGCACTTTCCGCCTTTCGAACAAGACGTTTCCGACTGATCCCTGTCAGGGATTATCCAGGTGTCATAACCAAAGCGTAAACGATCATGCCAAACGCAGTTGTTCGTTTCAATCCCTCTTTTTCCTGGACCGCCCTTTCGGGTTTTCAGTCCACAGGGATACCCTTTTTTGCCCAAGCCGCCTTTTCAGGTTTTCGACTTGCCGGGTGTACAGTTTTTTTTCCTTTTTATCCCTAATTTTTGCCCGAACCTTTTTCATTTTTTTTCGGTTCGCCAGGATGCCCATTTTTTCCTGAACTATTTTATTCTTTTCGTCCAGCGGGTCTCTTTATACGAAGTATTTTTTAACTGCGTCCGCATTCACAGGGGATGGAAAATCTTCGCCATCCATGGTCGTTAACAACAAGGTTCCGCCAGAGAAAACCTTCTTGACCACGAATGGACCTTCATAATTGGGTGTCCACTTGCCCCTACGATCGTTTTGAGGAGGAAGGATCCTTTTCAGCACCAGATCCCCTACGTGATACACACGAGGTCACACCTGTCGGTCAAAAGCACGCTTCATCCGATGCTGGTATAACTGCCCATGACAGATGGCCGCCAGCCTCTTTTCCTCAATCAGGCTCAACTCTTCATACCGAGTCCTTACCCATTCAGCCTCTTGTAATTTCACGTCCATCAGGACTCTCAAAGAGGGAATTTGAACCTCAACCGGTAGCACCGCTTCCATCCCATATACCAACGAGAAAGGTGTTGCCCCAGTAGATGTACACACCGAAGTTCGGTACCCATGCAATGCAAATGGCAACATCTCATGCCAATCTTTATAGGTCACGACCATCTTCTGCACAATCTTCTTTATATTCTTATTAGCTGCCTCGACTGCCCCATTCATCTTCGGACGATAAGGAGAAGAATTGTGATGCTCAATCTTGAACTCCCGGCACAGCTCTGCCATCATCTTATTGTTCAAATTAGAACCATTATCAGTAATGATTCTCTCGGGAACCCCATATCTGCAAATGATGTCTCTCTTCAGAAATCTGGCGACGACCTGCTTCGTCACATTTACATAAGAGGCTGCTTCCACCCACTTGGTGAAGTAATCAATAGCCACTAATATGAACCGGTGCCCATTCGAAGCCGTAGGCTCAATCTTCCCGATCATATCAATGCCCCACATAGCAAACGACCACGGAGACGACATCAAACTCAACGGATTTTGAGGCACGTGCACCTTATCAGCATAAATCTGGCATTTATGACACTTCCGCACGAAATTGAAACATTGGGCCTCCATTGTCATCCAATAATAACCAGCCCTCAACAACTTCTTCACCATTGCATTCCCACTGGCATGGGTACCGAACGACCCCTCATGAACCTCTTTCATCAATTGGCTTGCTTCTCTGTCATCGACGCATCTGAGCAAAACCCAATCAAAATTCCGCTTGTACAGAACCCCATCCTTGTTTAAATAAAACACCATGGCCAACCTCCTCAGAGTCTTTCGGTCCTTCTTGGATGCTCCCTCAGGATACTCTTGGGTCTCCAGATAGCGCTTGATGTCGTAATACCACGGCTTTTCATCATCAGGCACTGTGTCAACAACAAACAGATAAGCTGGTCTATCCAGACGTCCAACCTCAACATTGGGGAACTTATTCCACCACTGCACCTTAATCAAGGCAGCCAGAGTAGCCAAAGCATCTGCCAAAGGATTCTCTTCTCTAGGCACATGATGCAAAACCACCTTGGTGAAAAACGTCAACAATCTCCTCGTATAATCCCGGTATGGAATTAAATGAGATTGATGCGTATACCACTTTCCGTTAACCTGATTCACAACCAAAGCTGAATCTCCATATATAACAAGGTTTTTGTTCCGCAAATCAATCGCCTCTTCAATCCCCCAATATACAAGCTTCGTATTCAGCCACGTTGTTGGTGCACTCAAATGTTAGCCGGGCAGCAAAAGGAATGTGGGATCCTTTCGGCGTAACCAAAACAGCACCAACACCGCTACCATTCACGTTAACGGCCCCATCAAACATCAAAATCCATTCGGATTCAGGGTCAAGCCCCTCCTCCGGGATTGGTTCCTCACAATCTTTCGACTTGAGAAACATGATGTCCTCATCAGGGAACTCAAACTTCATTGGTTGATAATCCTCAATGGGTTGCTGGGCGAGGTAATCAGACAATACACTCCCCTTGATTGCTTTCTGAGAGATATACTGGATATCATATTCAGTCAAAATCATTTGCCACCTCGCAACCCATCTGGTCAATGCTGGCTTCTCAAAAATGTACTTGATTGGATCCATCTTGGAAATCAATAAAGTGGTATGAACCAGCATATACTGCCTCAGTCGGCGAGCAGCCTAGACCAAAGCACAACAAGTTTTCTCGAGCAGTGAATATCTTGTTTCACAGTCGGTAAACTTTTTGCTAAGGTAGTATATGGCATGCTCTTTTCGACCAGACTCGTCATGCTGCCCCAGTACGCACCCCATAGACCCCTCGAGGACGGTCAAGTACAGAATTAACGATCGTCCCTCCACAGGAGGCATTAGAATCGGAGGCTCCTGCAAATACTCTTTTATCTTTTCAAATGCCGCTTGGCAATCATTATTCCACCTGACCGTTTGATCTTTTCTCAACAACTTGAATATTGGTTCACACGTGGCTGTTAGGTGAGATATGAACCGTGAAATGTAGTTCAATCTACCTAAGAAACCACGAACCTCTTTCTCTGTTCTCGGTTCAGGCATTTCTCGTATTGCTTTTACTTTAGCAGGATCAACCTCGATTCCTCTTTCGCTCACAATAAACCCCATCAATTTATCGGACCTCACTCCGAAAGTGCACTTGTTCGGATTCAACCTCAGTCTGAACTGTCTCAGCCGGTCAAACAACTTGGCCAGATCTACCAGATGCCCCTCCTCTGTTTGAATCATGTTTAAGCCAATGCAAAGTGAGTTTAGCAAAAAATGAGGTGTATGTGCAAATGTGATTTTTTCACCCTTATGCATGATATGCATGTGAATAGTGCACGAAAATTGATTTAATTTCACTCAAAATTCTGTTTTGGAGCCAATGGAAATGGTAAAAAGATCAAGCCATGCACCAATTTTAAATTTCATGTTTTCCCTCCAAAAATCCAATGAATTAGCAAATGATCATGTGAATATAATTCATGTAATATGATGCATGATTTGGAATTTAGAGGTCAAAAGAAGAACAATGCAAAAAGAGCCATCCAATTTGGAGCTTTGGTTGAGAAGTTATGCCCATTTGAAGTTCCATACACACTTTACCATGCTTTGATCATATCTCCTTAACCACACATGAGAAATTGATGATCTTGGACTTTTTGGACATGGGAGAGAAAGATCTACAACTTTCATGTTCAACAAAATTTCATTTGAAGCTTTCTTGATGAAGTAATTTGAAGTTGAAGCTAGGCTAAAACCTTTCCATTTTTGGCAAATTCAAATTATAGGTCACTTTCTATTTTTGGAAAGTTTTGACCTGACTTTAAATTCTTCAATGTTGATGTTTGAAATGTCAAATGAGACTTGTTTGAACATGAATGAAGTATTTCTAGCCACTTCCCACCTCCAAATCCACAGTTGACTTGGCAGTTGACTTTTATGGTTGACAGATGACTTGAACATACACTGATGATTCTGAGCCTCAACCACTTGATGAAATGGCACCAAAATGAAACCCTAGCTTATACAAGCTCAATAAAATCACATGATGATCTCCATCTCATTAAAGACCTCATCTCCTTGCAGAACCCTGACTGGTAGAATGCAACTGGTTAGGGTTGACCAGAGGTCAAAACCCTAATCCCCAGGAACATGATCAGGCACAATGAACCATGATGATGATGGTGTACCATTTCAACCAAGATAATACCCAACCTTCTTGAGGAACCAAAAAAACCCTAATTGAAGCACAAACCTCAGACGATTAGTGATCAATTCATGAGACCCTCAGGCTTGAATCTTTTAACCCTTCTATCTTCTTATAAAGACCTAGGAGGATGACTTGCTTATTTCACATGATATGCAAAGATGTAATGCCTAATGCCCTAAAAATGAGATGCAATATGCTAAGCTAGTCCCAAGAGAGGAGGGCAAATTTTGAGGTGTTACACTATGCAACCAAGTTAATTAATTAATTCAATTATTTAATTATTTCTCATATTCACTAGATAATGAATTAATACACCAATTAATTAATTAACACTCCACATAATTTAATTAAAATTATAATAATAATAGTATAATAATTCAATACTAAAAAAATGGGTTGTTACATTGTTCCCTACAGAGTTTCCTATCTTGCCCCGATAGATTCCCCAGTAGAGTTGCTTCTACGATGGAATCTTATCCGTATAATTCCCCTAGCTGAGGCTCTATCTGATCCTGATTCGGCGTTGGAACTTCTGAGGAAGATGTATTGATTCCTTCCCTAGTAGAGTGACCGGTTCTCCTTCTCCGCAGCAGAGACATTCCTTCCGTGGTTAGAAGTGGATCTTTTGTTGATGTGTTTCTGTTTGGTGGTTGTTCCCCACAGAATTTCATACCACCTCCTGATAAGATCCCTAGTAGATTTCTCCTCTAACTGATCTTATCCTTGTCTCTGCTTACTGTTGGAAGATCCCCAACTTTGGTGATTGTGATCCCTTGGCTTATTCCCAAAGCAGTCTCTGATTCCTGGTGACTCTGTTTGATCCTCAGCAGTGACCTTTATTCCCCTGCAGAGATTGGTGTTTCTTGGTATTGGTTGCCCCCACCAGATTAGATTTCTCCTGTGAGCCTGACTTTCTCTTTTGAGATGTAGTACCGTATGTCTGTCCATTGATTCTTGGACCTGGTGGTGTTAGATATGTCTATTTGTTAGCATTATCATACATAAACCTCGCATATACACGCATAATTATAACATTCAGATATTCATACTGCATTCTTTACCATATATCTTTGTTTGTTGTCTCCTGTTGTGTGGTGAAATATTTCCCCAAGCAGATGTCTGCGTCTGATCTCTCCATGTAGAGTCATCCCCATAGGCAAAAAGTGTTTATCCCTTCTTCCATATTCCCCACTGAGTTATATCCTCGTGGATGATTATTATTTCAGTTTCCTCCCAAAATATGTAATGGGATGGAATTACTCCCCTGAGTTATATCATCATTGGGTTGAGTCTTTTTCCTCTGTGTCCCTCTAGTTTGTTCCTAGATTGACTACTCCTGTTATTTCCCCTGCATTTCCCTGTAGTTTAGATGATTGATTACTCAGTAACCAGTAATTGTCCATCTTTTCCCCGACGGAGTTTTGTGGCCTTCTACCCAGTAACCGGCAGTTGTAAGTCCTAATTATGTGGTTTTCTACCCAGTAGCCGGTAGTTGTAAACCCTTTTTTTTATCCCCTTGCAGAGTTAACCCTTGATTCTTGATCATCCTAACCGATGACGGTTACTCTCTTCCGTGGTTTTCTACCCAGTAACCGATAGATGTAATCCCCTCTTTGTTGGTTATCTTTATCAAATATTCGGTATTGATAGTCCTTCACCTTTTGAGTATATCTCCCAGTAACCGGTGATATATCTCTTGGATGATTGCTCTGATCAAGCAATTTATCCCCAACGAGTCATCTTTCATTAACCCTTGTGTGGTAATGATCATTTCTCCCTTGATTGGTCATCATTTTATACCCAGTATCCGGTATCCCGATGTCCTTTCTTTTCGGTCAATTTATCCTTTATTAACCTAGTAACCGGTTGAGGATAATCTTCCATGCGAGTATATTATCTACGTTCGGACTATATCTCATGCACTCTTAGGTTGAAGTCTTTTTCTTCCCCAGTCGAGTAAGATTTGTATTTCCTTATGGAATCGAATGCCCATCCTGTAATCGAGTTTGCTTTTTTCAACCCTTCTTTCGGATGATGAGTGTTTTGGAAATATTCCCCAATTCACGCCTTGGTTGGTCACCTATTATATGCCCAGTAACTGGTATCCCTAGTGTTCCTTCCTTCTGCTCCCTATTATGACTTTTGTCCCTTGTGGAGTCAGATTTTCCTGAGTTGATATACCTTCTAGGTTTCCTCAGATGTTTTTGAATGATTTATATCTCTCACCCTTATATCGGTCTTAGATATTCATTCTCCCCGAGCGTGTTGTTCTCTCGCCCTTATACCGGTGTATTGATCACATGTCTCTTTGAGCTTATTACCCAGTAACCGGTAATACCTCATTTTTCCCTTTCCTCAACTGAGTCCTTTGTGGATCTTCCCAGCTTTAGTCCCTTTGTGGATATTCCCCACCTGAGTCCGGATTTTATCCGAAGTATCCGTTATGGATAGTCTTGCTGTATTGGCATATTCCCCAATACATGCAGCTTTGCGTTATCTCGAGTCTTTCCATTGATTTATTTTCATAGAATCCCTTCGTGCCTCTCAGTGAGTTTTAAGTCGTGACTTGCTCACGCATTTTATCCCCTTTACTCCCCAGTAAAGTTCTCGGAGTCTCTGTCCCATTTATGAGTGTATTGCTCATATGGATTTTCAGTATCTTCTGATTTCTTTTATCCTTTGTGGACATATATCCCCACAGATTATTAACTTTTGCATACATACATTTGCATCATGAGGTCTCTTAGGGACCAAAATTCGTCTCTTTGTTATTATTTAAGCCCATTCAACCTCGTCGAGACGAAGATTTTAACCCTCATATCTCCGGCTAGAATGACCTTAAATAGGGGCATTTGTAACACCTTAATTTTGACCCTAAGATCCCTCATGGCATCACATCATTGCACATTGCATTTGCCTCAAGGATCATAGCATCTTGGCTCCTTACCCTTGGGATGGGACTTGTGTGAGTTGGTCTGAGACCACCAAGCATGCTTGAATTGTATATTATTGCTTTTCTTATTTTGTCTACTAACCAAAAGCACAAAAATGTGTCACTAACATCTTTTGTTTTGTAGCTTGAGCAATCATAAGATCTAAGGCTCCTAGAAGGCCCTATGCTCAAAGAATGGCCAGATGAAGTTGAAAGCAAGCATCAAAATGGTCCACAAGGCTCTCAATCATAATATATGCCTCCCAAGTATCTCAATTTGTCAATTTGATCAAGATAAACCAAAGGGCTTAAGGCTTGTTTCCCAAGGAAACCCTAATTCATCTGTGCATTGAATGTGCCTTGCTCATGAAGCAACCTCAACCCATGATCAAATATAATAAAGGGAAGTTTTTTAATTCATCATTTAGTGCATATTTGAGCTTATTTGAGTGTCCTCAATCATCAATTCATCAAGATTTGAAGTTTGGACTTGAGAAGTTGATCAGTCAATTCATCTGACCATTTTGAAATCCACTGAGACCTAACTTTTGATGTATTTGTCAAATAAAGATGACCCCAAAATAAAGAATTTTCTTAAGAATCATATGAACAACTTTCATTTTCATCAAAAACTGATTTGAAGCTTGTAAGGTCATCATCCATTTCAAAACATTATAGGTCATTTTGACTGAAACCCTAATTTTAGGTCAACTTCCCAAGGACCTAACTCACTCATTTTTCATGATTTTTATGTGGGATCAAATGCATTGTAAATTTTAATATGTCTACTTCATTTGTTATTTTAAACAAATTTTCATAATCCTAAAATAAGTACATGTGATAATACAAAACATTATAGGTCACTTTGGACCAAAATCATTGAAATATGAAAAAGTCCAACTTCAAGTGCCCATAAATTTCTCATAAAAAATCCAAATAACGCAATATTTAAGTCCAAATTTATTGTCTTGAAAATATATACAAATTTGATGTTGAAGGTTTTGTCATTTGAGGCTTGCATCATTGAAACAGAAGGGCTTGAAGTTGGTCCATTTTGACAAAATTCTCATACACATGTTTTGCACCTTGAACTTTATGATCAATTCTAATTAATTTCCCAACTCCAAATGGATTTTTGTTCAACTAAACAATTGTTCCTCATGTCAAGACCTTTCCAACCAATACCCACATGACCATGTTTCAATTTGGCAAAGTGCATTTTCGAAGAGATGAAGATTTATGTTCATTTATGGAAACATTGTTAAAACTTCATGCACACTCCATTGCAATGCTATGTACACGTCCAAACCTAATCTATTACACTTCAGCATGCTAAACCAATTGCATTTGGGCCTCCCATGCGCCTGTACAGGCCCATGCATGGAGGCTCTCATTCCACATGCACATGAACTTTGCATTGCTTGCCTCATCATTTGCTATAAATAGAGATGCTTGGCTTCATTCATTCTTAACCTTAAGGCGCCTAATACTCTGCAGAATTGAAATCCCACACCTCACCTAAAGGAATTTTGCATTTTCTCTTCAATTTTTCAGTTTCAATTTTCAACTTCCTTGGTTGATTATTGAACTCTAATTCCTTAGCCTAGCTTCATTTCCATCTCAAGACCAAGCTGTAACAAAGATTTGGGAGGGATCGTGCCTCATAGAGCTGCACTTCAAAGGTTGTTGTTCAAACTTTTTCCATTCGGATCTTGCTCATTTCTTGTGTTTGTTGGTTCCTCTGAAGTCCTCTCATAAGAGGCAATTGATTGGTGTATTTAATTTCATGAATCCATCAAGTTCAATTTGAACTCCATAATTTTCTATCTCTGATTTCTCTTTCTATGAGAGTCTATAGGAGAAACCAATGGCACAGGGGTGATGTACATCACCCTAGCTTTCCACTGATATGAGGATCGCACATTTTCATTAGGTTTTCATAACCTGCAAATGTCACCGGAATTGGCATGCTCGCCGGAGAAGACGGTAGTGTACACCACCGTCCACCACGCCAGATTGAATCTGGACCCTTGATTGCTATTTCCAGATCTAATATATGCCATCCAATGTTATGACCATTTTTAATACATCATGTTTCACCTTAGGATGAGGGCCTTAGGATGTGCCACCTCATTTAATGAGTTTGATCCAACGCGCCAGGCTTTTTCTCATTTTCTTAATTTCATTTTATTTTCTTTTATTTTCTTTTATTTCAAAAATTCATAACTCTTTCATTTTAAATCCAAAAAATATGGGACCAATTGCATTATTTCCCTTTTTAATTCTAGTTTCTGAAAATGATTATTAATATTTTTTATTTTGCCAATTAATATTTTTTGTGAATTTTCTCTTTTCTGATTATTTTTAATTCATTTAAAATAGTTTCCAATATTCAAAAAATGCAAAAGTATTTTTTTAACATCTTTGAATGA
Organism: Lathyrus oleraceus; assembly: GCF_024323335.1. NCBI lineage: Eukaryota > Viridiplantae > Streptophyta > Magnoliopsida > Fabales > Fabaceae > Lathyrus > Lathyrus oleraceus. The sequence continues at coordinate 444,056,129 of NC_066582.1, read as the reverse complement.
TGATAAATCTATGAAAAATATTCTCATCAATTTCTTAATTTATTTGAGATTTATTTGAGATTTTAGTTCAATTATGTTATTTTTTATTCATTTTAAATTGTTTAAAAATAGTTTCTGGTTTCCAAAATGCTGAAATTTTTTGTCAAACTTTGTTTGACTTTGTTGAACTTAGGATGATCCATTTGGACTTTTCCAAGTTGATTTAAAATGGATTTGAAGTTTGACCTTTAATTGTTTATTTTAATTCAAGTATTATTTTAATTCTCAAAAATACCAAAAATATTTTATTTGTTTCTTGACTTCTAAACTTCATCTTGCTTCTGTTTAGCATTGATTGACTTTGATTCTATTCATGTTTGATCAATGTGGGTTGGATATTTCATTTGAATTTCAATTCATGTACATTTCCATTTGTTCGTCTTCTTCTTCTTTTTCTTTTTGATCAATGAGTTAGTGATTGGTGGTTAGCCTTGACATATGAGGGACTTAACCTTCTTTGATTTAAATCTAATTCATCTTGATCAAAGATCAAGTGAATGGCTTTGAATTAGAGATAGGTTGCTTCTTGGTCAAGCAATAAACCTAAATCCATACAAGATCATTCTTCTTTTCTTTTGGCATGGTAAGTTGTAGAAGCTTGGCTTACTAGTCATGGTCTCTAACTTGTGTTTGTTGCCTATAGTTTTATTGACCGGCCTCAGATAGGTGTGACTACTACATTAGTCCACTTACGATTGCTTAACATAGCGTTAAATTGCCTTATGGCACACTAACACTAACTACTAATGACTAACTTTAATTCAAGTCTTTAATTCTTGCGATTTACTTTAATGCAATTTAATTTCTTGCACATTAATTCATTTGCTTTTGCCCTTTGCTCACTTGAGCTCATGTTTATGTTAATGCAATTTGCCTTTTGCTCACTTAAGCACATTATTGTGTATATACTATTGTGTTTGTTTTGTTGTTTGTGTGAACCCAATTCAAATGGACAAAGGACTTAGATTTTAGGACCTTACCTAAGCTAATGGAGTTTGAAGAGCAACTAAGCCTCATGCCTTTAGAATGCTATAAAATGTCAAAGAGCAACTAGGCCTCATGCCTTTAGAGTGCTTAATGTTGAAGATGATTTGAAAGGACCTCTAATTCTAAACTCCCTCTTGTCCATTCTTTATTTGTATTGTGGAACTTTTTGATTTGTGTTTTCATGTGCTAAGGATCCCAAACTTGCCAAGTAGAAGAACCATTGTCATGAGCATCCAAAGTTAGAGATACAAAAGCCATTGGAAGATTCCTAGGAGCTTGATTGTTATTTGCTTGATTGCTTGAGTTATTTGCTATTTGATTGCTAATTCCAAAGGATGGGAGCAACTTGGATCATCACTATGATCTCAAGAAGGGAACTCCGTGTGGTTTTATTTCTCTTCCTTTATCCTTGTATATTTAGGACTTAGCCATTCTTCTTCTTCCCTCCACTCTAACCCAAGCCAAACTTTTGTGCAAACATTAACACTGTTTTCAAAATTAGAAACCTAAGAACTATGCTTTTTATTTTTCAAACCTCATTTCATAATACTTATTTTGAATTGAAATCTAAGTCAATAATGACCTTACTTTGTAAATACTTTTCATTGATAAATACAACTCACTCAATTATTTTGTGGTTTCAATGGCCACTCTTGCCAAAGCTTTTCATAAACATTAGCTATTAGGTTTGAGTTATCCTAGAGGTTGATATAATACTCACCTGTATCCTTAGTGATGGACTATAAGTCTTCCATGCTTATTATAGGGTTAACCCCTCACTAGCATGTTGAAGCTCTCCTCACATGGTGGATTTGTGGTTTTAGGTTGAGTTTTCTCCCTTTCATAACAAAAGACCTTAAGGCTTTTGACCAATCAATTCACCGACTTGTTTTGAGATTTTTACCCCGAACTACGAGGTTTTGATCCTATTCTTTTTTTAAGATGGTACGTAGGCAATGGGTTTATCCATTCAAACACAAAAATTGTGAATAACTTGTATATTCTCTTCTCATCTCCCCAATCATATTTGCACAAATATTTTTCACAAATACCAACCTACCTTAGAACATTGGTGAAAAGGGCTCCCTTAGAGTACTAAGGATGTTTTGGGTGCTTAAAACCTTCCCATTGCATAACCAACCCCCTTACCCAGATCTCTGACATTTTTATTAGTTTTTGATTTGATAAAACTTCTCGGTTTTTGTTCGCTTTCTAACTTTTCCTTTGGATGAATAGAAGTGCGGTGGCGACTCGAATTGTATGATTTACTTTTGATTTAGACAATAAGTCTAAAGGTAACGAATACCCCGCTACAGAAATGAATGAATGAAGAAGAGGAATGAGATGAAGTGGGAAGGGGATGAATGAGATCACAAATTGGTCAAAGGAGGACTTTTACCAAATTAATATCATTCATTCATTTTGGGAGATGGAATATACATTCCATCAATCCCCTAAATCCAATGATATTAACTTGACAAAGTCAAATCAACCTTGACCAAGGCCCAACAACAATAAGCAAACTCATACAAGTCAATACAAATGGTCGACAAAATTTAATTGACATTTATTCAATTAAAAATAATGAAATAGTGCATTTAAATCAAATATGTTTTGTCCAATTCCTAAAATCTCATCAAAACACCAAATAAATGGCTATGAGACTTATCATATGTCAAACAAGGTCAAAGGACCTTTGAGAAAAAATTTCATAATTTTTGGACATTTAAAAATATTTTTAAACAATTAAAAACATATGAAAAATCAATTAATTCATAAAAAATATTAATAATGATCCAAAAAATAATTTTAATTCAAAATATGAAAGAGAAAAATATTTGAAATTCTTTGGTGAAAGTCCCATATTTTTTGGATCAATATTGAATTTAATATGAATTATTGAAAAAATGCAATTAAAACAAAAATTCAGAAATTCTAAATTACGTGGACCATCAGATCTCCCTCATTAATTGAGGTGGCAGATCTGATGATCTAAAACACGCGTTCCACATGCACCTTAGTCAACTGCGCTGTACCAATGGTAATTACAAGGGACAATCAAGATTAAAACGTGATACATGGATCCTATGGTTCACAGCCTTGCCAAGTCATCGTCGAAGTCAGAGCTCCGGTCATCTTCTCCGGTGAGCCTCACCGGACTGGTCAAGATAAACCATCACCAAAAAGAAAAACAAGGACATGATCTTGAAGAAAAAATGGCATTGAGCTCGAATCTGACCTCCATTCATTCCAATTCCAAATATATTAAGAGATATGTGGATTTGAAATTCGAGGTACATGAACTGAGTTGCTTCGATTTGACCACAAAGCAACTCAATCTTCTTGCCTACATTGGTAGGACTTCAGACAACCAAAGAATCAATGGAATTGAGCAAGAATTTAAGAGAATCGAAGAGTTTAAAATTTCTGCAAATTACCTTCAATGGAGGTCTGAACACGATGGATCTTGATCTGGCTTGTGCTTGGACTCACTCTACTTGCTTGCAGGAGAAGGATGGAAAGGTTTAGAAGCAATGGATTCCTGGAGAATTGAATTCCAAAATAGTGGAGATTCAAGCTCAAATTCAAATGAATTTATCAGGTTTATCCTATGAGAGTGAAGGGTTTTCAATGGGGGATCAAAGCTCTGGCGCCATTGTGTTCTCAATTCTGAGCAATTGAAACTCTATTTATAGCTAAATCATGTGATATTTGCACACTCACTTTCACTTTCCAAATTTGACAAATGTGATGTAATGGTGCATGGGCGCGTATAGGCCCATGAAATGATGGCTTGAAGTCCATAATTGAAGATCAAATATGTTGAAGTTAGCTTATATTGCAAGGCACATGTACATTGATGCTTGAAGATTGATCCATGCCAAATGATATCAGGCTGTTTAAGCCATGTGCAGCATATGCATTTCTCATCCAAAATGAATGAACTTGAGCTCTTTGGAAAGGTGAGATCAAGAGGAACAAGTTTTATGTTGAATACTTTTTCATTTGGAGCACGGAATTTGGAGAAATTTGAGGTGGAAGTTTGGAAATATTTGACATATCAAAAAATTTCTAAGTGTCAAGCTATATGTCTCAATATTCCACCTTGTTTAACTTTTTATAGAAGCTTCAAATGAGAAAAATGTCTTCATCAAAGTTGTAGCTATCTCAAATACCTTTAAAATGGTCACCAATTTCATGTCATTTTGATTTTAAATGATAGAGTTATGCATTTTTGAAGTTTGGAAAAATCACTTGATCAATGGTATAGGTCAAAAGTGACCTATAATGTAGCCTCATATCACATGCTCAAAAAAGTTGAATTAGCTCTCATTCCAAACATCAAAGTTAAATTATACACATTTAATTTGATTGTGCAACTTGGAAATATTTCATCTCATAAAAATTGAGCAGGTTATGGCCTTGGGAAGTTGACTTTCAAATTAGGGTTTAGACAAAATGACCTATAATGTTTCAACATAGAAAATGATTTTCCAAGCAAAACTAGCTCTAGGTCTCAACATGAAAGTTGTTTTGAATGTCATATGGAGTAAGTTTTATCTTGGAATCATTTTCATATGGTGAAAATTGTAGGAGATAGGGTCTAGGGAGACCCAGTTTTGATCAAATGAATCCATCTGGCCAACCAGCATCAACCAACTTGCTAATCTCCAATTCTCTTGACTTTCTTGGCTCATGGTAGATCATATATATATAAGAGGATGAATTTTGAAGTAAACCTTTAGAAATTTGATCAATTAGTGAGATAGCTTGTTGGAGAAGTTACTCAAGATACCTAGTCAAACTAGGGTTTCCAAGGCAAATCACCCTCAAACTCTTGAAGCAAACTTGATCAATATAACATGTAGAGATCATTGGGACTCATATATGATGTTCATAACCATTCTTGAATCAATTATTGGTTGTGCTCTTTGTTCATGAGGGTCTTAAACCCTAGATGTGATCTTGATGAATCAATGAGATCATGCCCTACCTACAAAAGAGTTAGGCAAATACAACGACGTATTTTTGGTATTTTGGTTAGTGAAATGATAAAATATAAGTATGATATAATCACAAAGTGCTTGGTGATCTCTCCCAAAACAAACCCAATGAAAGAGGGGTAAGGAGGATGTCAAGGTATGATCCCAATGCTAATGCTTATGATGAATTGCATGAGGGATCTTAGGGTCAAAATTAGGGTCTTACAGATTCGATACACAACCTAACCGTCTTAATATTTATATTTTAAACTCGTAGTTTTTTTTTCGTTCTGAAACCTTAAAACCCCTTTCCATTTACGGTTTCCCTTTACATTGCACAATTGTTGGCTTGTTCGAACATAATCCATGTGGATTCGATCTTTTATTACTGCAGCAATATCAATGTACTTTTCGAGAAGTCATCACTCATCATGACATTTTTTCGTGCCTGTAGCCGATTACCACTTTTACGTAACCAGTTATAATATGTTTCTGCAAAAGTGCATTATCCTCAGCAAACTCTAGTCTTATGACCTTTGCTTCAGCTCCTTGAGGTTCCTTCTTGTTCATATTGCACTATCTTGCAAAATAACTGAACCTTTGACACTTAAAGCATTACTTCTTGCCTTTGTTAAAACTCTTTCTTTCACCTCTAAAGTTGCCTTGACCTCCATTTTTGTTTCAACTGCTCTCACCCTTTTGTCAAGTCGAATTCTTGGAACTTTAGGACTCTCTTCCATCAAAATTCTAAAAATTCCTTTTACTCTTCATGGGTCGTTTTCCTTTCGATCTCTTGTCATTCTCGTTGAAGCAAGCTTGCAAAATTATCTTCGTCTTTACCTTATCATTATTTCTCTCCTACATTCTTTGCTCATGAGCCTTAATAGAGCTTTGTAACTCCTATTTGCTCATCTCCGCAAGATCCTTCGATTCCTCAATCGCCACAACCACATTATCAAATCTTGGCGTTAAAGAATGCAACATTTTTGCGACAACATAATGCTCCGTGAGTGTTTCTCCACATGTCTTCACTTGATTCACTAATTGAAAGATTCTTGTTGTGAAATTGTTGATCGTCTCATTTTCTTCCATTTGAATCAATTCAAGTTAGACGCTTGTGAGTTTGTATCTCACCACCTTCACCTTGTCAGTCCTTGTGTAAGCCTTCTCTAAGATTTTCCACGCTTGCTTTGACAATTTGTAATCATCAACTTTCTCAAAGTTATCACCATTCACACATTGATGGATCAAAAACAACACCTTGAAATCTTTCTTCTTCTCTTCCTTATGAGTTTCTCATTGTGCATCCATTGCACCTTGGACATGAGGATTCACCCCGTTCTTGATCACTTCAAGAACATCTTGATAGTCAAACAACACTTTCATTTGTTTGCACAATTTGAAGTAATTCTTTGTATCACGAATAGGTAGGTTTGCAAGGATTCTTTCATTTGAGACAAAATTCATGTTGCACACTAGGTGTTTGTGGATTAGAGTCAGACTCTTAATGCCAAATGTTAGAACTTTGAACCATAAGATTGGTGAATAATGGATAAATTAGAATGTGGAGAGGGAAAGAGGAATTAAGAGAGAGAAATTGACTGCTGGTGCAAATTTTCTATGTTTAATTTATAATAACAAAGATACCTCTAAAATATTAATACAAGTGATTTGGAGACAAATTACACAATCAAATTACTGAAAAATAGAATTCTTGGACCTATAATTGTTTACACTAAACGTGTAACTGATTACGATTGATACAAGAAATAAATTCATTCATTGGTAATCAGTTACGTTAATCGGTTACGCCCATGATGGGTCTTCACTTTCTTCAACTCATAAGTGATTTTCGCCCTACTCTAACCGATTACATCTTGAATTATAAAAAATTCTTAACAATTACAAGTTGTTTTAAATCCCATCCATTTCTCTCTCTCTTACATTAAAAATATATTTAAAATAAAAAATAAAAAATAGTTATTTTATTTTCAACAAAAAGTTATTTTTTTAACAAAACATCAAATAATTTTTAAGAAGTTTAAAACTAATATTTATGTTTTTGTAATTGAAAACTAATTTTGAAGAAAATAAATATAAAATTGTTTTTTTCATTCCTTTCACATTAATCAAATGAGTATTGTATATAGCGACATATACTATATTTTTGAAAGTCTGTTTATCTTGATGATTGCATTCTAGTCCTAGTTTAATTTCTTATAAAAGTTTTCCACTTCAAAATATTCGTTCTAGGAATGAAAGTGAAATCAGCAAAATACTATAGTAATTTTATATAATTTAAAGTGAAAAGGAAAGCATGAGAAAAATTTGCTAGACATGCATGGTTTGTGGCTTCAACTATGCTGTCGTGTGAGAAAGGATATAGATAGAGAGACATCATTTGTTAGGGCATTTGCAAATTGAAATTGTTTAGAATAGTGACGCAAGTTATTTTAGGCACTGTTCATAGTTTTATAAATTAACCACTAATTAAAAACACACTCTTTAATGTGTACTTTTTTTATGGATTAAAACTATGTTATTTGGTGGGTTTTAAGTGAATTTGCACCATTAAAAAAGTATGTTAAACTTGTAATGCAAAAGAATGTATCGGCTTACGATAAATTGAAAATAAATTACATATTAAATTTAAATTTTTTAATTAAAATAGAAGTTGATAAATATAAAATGATACTACAATTAAAGTAAAAGTGAGATATAAATCATACATATTCTATAAAAAAATTAAGCTAATGAAAACCACTCTACACCAAAGAAAGTACGTGCAAAGAACTCTAATTTTATATATGGTACTTATGTTGATTTATGTCTCAAGAGTAAGTTTTACATTGATTATAAATAAATTAAATATTAGATATATAAAATAATTATTAATATATTGAATGTTTTAAAGTTTCGAGCGATGTGATTTTCAATTTTTTGGTGTCTTAGATGGTTAAATCGATTATTGTCCTTGATGCTTTCTTGAACTTTAAAAAAAAGTGATATTAGGATCTCGTTTGACATGGTGATAAGAGTGGTAGTTAGATGACACGGTGATAAGAGTGGTAGTTAGATCCTATTGTTCGGATCAGATCTTATTATTTGGATCAAGTATAAGATGTGAAATATTTATACTTGAAAGAAGAATTTTTTATATTCAAGTGTGAAGGGTAGACTAACGTCCACTAAGACTAAATTTAATGTTTAAAATATGAAAGAGACATGGAAAATATAAAAGAGACACTTTGGATGGAGATGTATTGTTTTGTAAGACCTCTTAGCAATATAGTCAAGAGGCAGGTTCCATTGATTCCAACAATGTTGTAGATATGATACAAAAGATTCAGACTTAGGGAGAAAATTTGTTGAGTTCAAATGTGAGTGGGTAGTCCCACGACGACTAGTTATTGATATTTAAGTGTAAATGATAGTATAACATTGACTATATTTGTGGTCAATTCTAAAATCTTCAAGAATCATTTAATGGAATTAGAACAAACCTTAAAGCGGATGAGGCAACACAACTTAAAGATGAATCAAGCTAAGTGTGTTAAGTGTGTGTTTAAGGTATATGCCAAAAACTTTCTGATTGTTTGGTGTATGTAGCACCTCAAATTTGCCCCCCTCTCATTCATGCATTCATTTTTAGGTCATTTAACATTTCATATTGCATTTCATCATGTCAATCAGAATCAGATCCAAGAAGCTTGAATATCATCCAAGACACTTTGTGGGTTCTATCTGGGTGATCAGCCAACACAAGGGAAGGACTTGAGTTACTCCCAACATGTTCAAATGGGGTCTATTTGTCATTCAAAACGCTAATCTTGAAGGAGCAAAACTCTGTTCTTGAGCTGTCATGCTCGCTAGGCGAGCAGCGTGGTTCGCCTAGCGAGTCTGGACTGTCATGCTCGCTAGGCGAGCAAATGCTTCGCTAGGCGAAGCGCACATGTTTTAATAAAAAATTATATAACAGAAAGTCATGGGCTTGAGTTTCCCTCATTTGAACCCACAAAGCCACGAAAATCGGGTTATAAATTCTAAAAATTCAGTGGAGAAACCCTAGAGAGAGAGAGAGAGTGAGAACTAATTTAGAGCAGCCTCCAGAGACTGAAGGGAACTCATCTGCAAAGCACCCATTCCATCTCATATAAACCCTAAGATTGTTCTGCAAACCCAACCGTACAATTCAATTTCATTCGATCTCTCCAATCAGGTTTGCCTTATTCCCATTACTTTACGCTTTCAATCTGAAATTTCTAAAGCATGAGGTATTGTGTTTGAATCCGGGAGAGTGGGTATAGTTAGGTTCTGCATGTGGGTTTAGATGTGTATGAATGTGTAGAATAATGCCTTGAATGTTTAATCACTTCGTTGCTGAGATGGATACCATAGGGTTTGGGGTTTCTGAAATCGTACTGTTATCAGAGAAGAACCCAAAACCCGCAGGCATTCGCTAGCCCATCGCTAGGCGAGCCTGCAGCGAAGCTTCGCTAAGCAAAGCAGTAGCGATCGCGACAGCAGCTGCTTTTTCTGTTTGCTCTCCAATCTGTTTTTTGTTTGTTATGACATGCTTTCTATTGCATCCGGGCACATGTTTTGGTATATATGTCATGTCTTGATGTGTGGATCCTTGCCCCCTGACTTTGAGTTTTGATACCCTTGTGATGCATTTGTTTGACAAGAGGTTTAGGCCTCCTACCCTTGGTTGCTTTTTGTGAAATTTAATATCATGATTCATGTGGTTGCTATGATTCTTCTGTTTGGTGCAACTCTCGATTGCACCCTATCTTGTTTCTCTAACCTGTTTGTTGAGTTTTTTTTTGTGAGGGCTCACATGACCCTTGAAGAGATGGCCTGCTTGGTATTCCACTATATTTGTGGGATACCATTAAGAGATTTATTCTGATTGCTTTGCTGACTTGATTTCTTTGATGGTGCTAGCTTGAGAGATCACCGGGTTTCTTGCTTCTTTAGTTGTTATTACTTCGGATCCTTATCCGTGTGGTAGATCTCTTGACCCCTTTTACATCTTTTTAGCATTTTACTATTTTCTTAATTGGAAGATCTCGATAGGAGGCAATGTTTTTGTGTGTTTACTTTTGTGCCTAAAGACCTCCAAGAAGAGGCACCAGTGCTAAAGACCTCCACGAAGAGGCAATTGACGGATAAAAGGGATTAGTAGTCAATCCCCCGTTATTCAGTGTGTCATTCTTTATGCTCGCACTACGTGTCGATGCTTCAGAACAAAAGCCCAAGATCTTTTGTCCGGTCAGTCAGTGGAGAGGGTTCCACCTTTCTGAATACCCACTTTTTGTCATGAGCTCACCCTGTCCATGGTTAAGAGCTATGAGGTCTTATCCTCATTACCCTTTTGATCCGCTCACCCTGACGTTCAATGTCAGTGGTTAAGAGCCCGTTTGATTACCCTTCCATGGCTTGTTTGTCGAGGTTGATATGACCCCTCTTGACTAAAGCTCTACCCATGTATGTTTGAGCCCCTTGTTGGCGTGTTTACTTTATGCATGTTTGTTTTGTATGGTGTGATCGTCTCCCCATAGGATTGCTAGGCTTCGTATAGTCTCTCGTTTGCATGTCAATTAAGGTAGCACGGTTCCTTCGTCTAGGACTTCCTTCTTTGCATGAGCATTCCTAAAACACAAACAAACTCATTGATTTTTCTTCTCCTAAGAACACGTTAACTGTTTCTACTACAGGTGAGTAAGTCTCCAAAGGTCGAGCATCCGGTAGACTGCGTAGTAACGTCATTCACAAAACAAAAAAACACAAAACAAACGAATAGGTCAGCCGAACTACGTTTTGCTCTGATTCTCATTCCAGATGAGATACGTAGGCATAAGACGCGACGTATTACCGAGCACACTTCTCTTTAACCCATAGGTAGCCGAGCTACGAAGACTCTGATTCTCATATTCAGATGAGATACGTATGCAGTGGATGCGACATCCGTGCGAGTCATTTTCTTTTGACCCCTCTTTTAGTAAATAGTACATTAGATAAACCCACACCCTTTAGACAAGAACAACAAGAGTGGATCCCGTAGAGTACTACGGATGCAAAGGGGTGCTAATACCTTCCCTTTGCATAATCGACTCCCGAACCCGATATTTGGTTGCGAGACCTTGTCTTTTCCTTTCCTTTTTCCCGGTTTACTTCGAGCGTTTCCTTTCCCTCCTTTGGGATAAATAATGCACGGTGGCGACTCTTTTGTTATTTTCCTTCTCGCCGATTGTGTTTTTTTCGCAGGTTGCGACAGTGTACAACAAGGATATTGAGGTAGGCAAGAATAAGGCTAAGGAAGTTTCACAATAAAGACCACCCTCGCCAAAAAAAGTTTTGTAGAGTTTCTTTGGAAGAATAAACTTTATGAATTGATATTCAATTCAATGAAAAAGATGAAGTCATTTATAAAATTACCTAAATTGCAGAACTTATAAGAAATGGTTTAAGTAGTGAACAATATAAGATTTTTTACCAAATAAATGAAGCATTGGTCAATCCAATGGTACTACACCAACTTCAAGCTTAGATAATAAAATGGATCATAAAGCTTAATGTTTTTATTGAAGTATGTACCCTTAAGGGTGATGAAAGATCAAGCTTTGGAAAATTTCTTTGCACAACACCCCTCTGTTGAAGTCTAAGACTCAATAGTCGAACCAAATCTCTCGATCACCATCAAGCCATATATGACGATATTAGATAGATCTAGAACCCAAAATGGGATTTGAAGTTGGCATAATTATCATTACTTCAGAAGAGAATATTTATAAATTCAAATTTTTGTTGGATCCTAATTTCTCTAAAATTCAAGTTCAGTATGAAGAGATGATTATGATGTGAGTGCGACTTTCTGTTTATATGTGTTTTGTATGATATCAAAATTAGAAAATTTTAACATTTATGTACATTGGACAATATCATTTGATTCTAGTTGTGTATTGTGCATTTTAGTATTAGGAACCATATCAACATATTTGAAAATGGTCTAGAAAATTTGTATGCATCAAGAAATTGTTTTGTGCATCAAAATTTTCTTTTTTGGATGGAAAACTACCTATAGGTCGACACATGCACTGTACAGGTCGACCTGTAGAAAGGAAAACTATCTACATGTCGACACCTACGATTATAGGTCGACCTATAGAAGAATTTTTTCAACCACAGATCGACACATACGATGCATAGGTCGACACCCATGTTGTAGTATTAAAGGTTATATACTATGTCTCATGTGCTGCCTATATAGGTCGACACATAGCATGTATAGGTCACACATGACTTGTATATGTCGACCTATATCTCAAAATTCTTGAAACATTGCATTTGTTTCTATTCCTTTTTCTTCTAAAATGTTCACAAATAAATATTTCATACATGTATCATTGTCTAGTAAGGTTTCTAGTGAGTAAAACCTATACGAAGTCGATTAGGGAACTGCCTAAACAAATTCTCTCTCTCTCTCTCTCTCTCTCTCTCTCTCTCTCTCTCTCTCTCTCTCTCTCTCTCTCTCTCTCTCTCTCTCTCTCTCTCTCTCTCTCTCTATATATATATATATATATATATATATATATATATATATATATATATATATATATATATATATATATATATATATATATATATATATATATATATATATATATATGAGAACTCGCAAGCGCGTGTGTGGAACATAGAAGCCATCAAAGTTATGAAAGAGGAATTTTTTTGATCTCAAATGGACAGTCTCATGATGAAATGGTTTATTCATTTTCATGGGCATTATTGGCCAACCATCACAATTGATTGCTTCCAATATGGCAAATAGTGCAAAGCATGTCAATTGCACAACCAATACAAAGATCACCAATCAATCTATTACATACTTTGAATGAACCTTGGCTATTCAGGAGGTGGTTTATATATTTGATTTCTAAAATATATCATGTTTCACTCGAGAGGTATACCTTTATCATTCTAGACACATACTAATTTACCAAATGAGTAGAGACTTAGTCAGTGATAAATTTGATATAAAACTTGAACATTTTTCCTCTACTACGCACAAGCTATTGGGAAAGCCGAGGCAACCAATCAAATTGTATTGTAATAATCAAGAAGAAATTTGAGGACAATAAGAGAAAGTGGCATAAAACCATACATGAATACCTATGAGGGACATGGAATTCCAAAATAGTTGTGATTAGTTTCACTCACTATCGCCTCACCTTGATAAAGATGCAGTATTACCCTCGAAAATTATTATAGCTTCACTCATACTTTCTAAGCAAAACCAACTCAACATTGATTAATATAAACTATTCTAATGGAGTTAGATTGTTTAGATGAACATCATATGCCATACATAAGTAAAGTAAAAAAATCAAAGGAGGAGATGGAAAATAACAAAAGAGTCAAGCTCTAGTGATTCACTAAGGGTTAGTTAGTTTGAAAAATATTTTTTTAGTTGGGATGAAGGATTTTACATTTGGAAAGTGGCTACCAAAAATTAAAATGTATTTTCATAATTATTAAAGTGTATGATGGATGAACGTATCAACTAGTGACCATGGAAGGGTGATAGTTTAGTTTAAACATCAATTAAAAGTATTTAAAGAAGTACTATCATGTGGAAAAGTATTGAGAGTAAAAATAACAAACCCATTGACAATTTCAAAGATTAGTAGACATAGAGATTGACTATGTACCTCATCCAATAAAAAGAAAGTTACAAATGAAAACAGGCTCTTGAGGCCTCCCTAACCCTTTATACAGGAACTATCATCCTACCGTTAATTGTGCATTTCATGGTTTACCTTTCTAGAAGAACTTTAGTGGGATCATGAAATCCCAATCGTCAATGGTGTATCTGTATCATAATTGTTTGCTGAGGATGGAAACGAAACGACTATCGGGAGATCAATATTGACTCCTCCAGCAAGAATCAACGATGTTGATGAAGAAGACAACATAACATATCGACTTGTCTCTTCAATATCACGAATAGATCTCTCCAAAGCACGAACAAGGGATATCTTCTTGACCTAAAAAAAGTAAGAAAGGAATTTGATTACTTCAAGAGAATCAACCTTATTTCTCCTAAACAAAAAATAAATAGTATATCTTTGCGATCCGTCTTCTAAGGTTCTTGGGATGAGAAGTCTTCAAAGTTCTTCTTAGAGTCAAATACCATTATTAGGCATGTTTACTCCCAATACAACCTTCATTTGTAATAGTTAGGGGACCTAGAGTAATAAGGCAACCAAGATCCGGAATGCTTGGAGAAAAGGAATGTTCCTTAATGGTAAGGGTGTCTTTATTTCTAGCATAGGGTTTGAAGGATGAAAGACATTCCATGCGAATCAAGATAGATGATTATTAATTGAAAAGAATAGATAATAATTCAATCAAATGGTTCATAACTATATATACAAAAAATTGATAATAGCCAAACGATATGAGCAATTGAGGAGACAAAAATACCATTTAACAAAGTGTATTGACAAGAATCTAAGAGACCCTCGACAGTTCGCAGTCTAGATATGATTTTTAATTACTAGTTTTTTGTTTTACGTTGCAATGATGACACAATTCACGCATAAGAATTGTTGGTTACACCATATCATATCACGCCTCAAGGTTAGTCGATAATCCAACACAATTGGGCATTTTTTTGTACCTAAGAATAATTAAAGTGTGAGCTAAAATAAAAAAACAAGTGTTTGACGGTTATCAAAAGGTCCCTTAGTTGAGGTAAGGTCAGAAAAATAAAAACACAACCGAAAACGAGTCAACCAAATCTACTAGAATTTATCGTGGTTCCTAAGACTTTATATTCTAAATCACACTAAGACTAAATAATTGGACTTTATGACCATGTTCAGTGCTTATAGCACCGCTAAAGAAAGATGACAAAGATTGTGAAAACACGAGTTAAAAAAGTTGTACAAACAAGGACCGAGTCCACAAAATATGTTTGAGAATTTAACTTTCCACCCTTTTAGTGAAAAAAAAAACTTCCCACCCTCCAACTTATACCTGACACCCCATATTAAGCATGTTTTTACCATTTTACCCTTGCCTAAAATGACTAATTTTCAAAATGTTTGAGGACGTACCAAAAATTTCGAAGTTGTACCGAAAATCTAGTAAAAAAATTACCTAAATATCAGAAATTACATAACAAACGGGGTTAGATATAAAATGGAAAATATGCTACATATAGGAATACAAAACAAACTATGGTGACTTCCTAACTCCGTATTTCCAATGTCTAATGCGTCTCGCGTATGCTGTTTCCCATGCTTTTGCATCTTCAATACAATTTTGTCTCCAACGGTCAGTGACGAGAGGCAATGGACAATCGAGTTTCAACTTTACCTAAACCCAATGATTGTTGTTGACAAAATCAACAACAATTATTTTATGCATACTCGTATACATAGGTGGAGCTAAGGCCAGTGGGAGAATGTGATGTTAAGTTTCTTGGATAGTGAGACAAATTTGACATCATATCTGTTAAGAGATATTATAGGAATATTATTTGATATAGATTAATTATAGGAGATTACAGTTTTATTATAGATTTATTATAGCTTTATTATAGGAGATTTACATACCTAAGTCAGCTAATACTGAATTCTATAAATCCCAAAATTGTATTCTTGTAAACACACGAAATATGGAATACAGAATTTTCCAATTCCACTTTCTGCTATTCTGCTAACATGGTATACAGAGCATAGGTCATCGATCCCAAAAGAAAAATTTGTTTTCTCTCTTTTCTGCAACATCAGTATATCTACTTGCAGATCTGTACAAACTCAGTCCTCCATTATCTTGTTCATCTGTTCATCTCTGCATCATGGAGAAAATTGATATTGTTAAACCCATTACAACAACCTTGACCGGACCAAACTACAATCTCTGGGTCCAAGGAATGAAGAGTTTTCTGATCGGACGCAAGCTTTGGCGCATAGTCACCGGCGATGTCGTCAAGCCAACTCAAGACGAAGATGAATCTGCTACAAAATTTGCGGACCGCCTTAAAGATTGGGATAGTAAAAATCATCAGATCATCACGTGGCTGCGCAACACGTCTGTACCGTCTATTCACATTCAGTTTAATGACTACGATTCTGCAAAAGAAAATTGGGAATTCTTGAAAAACCACTATCAAACAACTGGACTTGCACATTATTATCAGTTATGGACCACAGTTCACAATACCAAGCAAGAACCTGGTCAATCAGTGAATGAATTTCTTGCTCAAATCCAACCAATTTGGCACCAAATATCTCTGGCCAAAATCAGTGAAGACCACCTTCATCTCATTCAAGTCCTTATGGCTCTTCGGCCCGAATATGAAGCCGTACGAGCCTCACTGCTACATCGAAATCCGCTTCCATCATTGGACACTACTATTCAAGAAATCATTTTTGAAGAAACATGTCTGAACCTAGACAAAACTCCTCAAATAGATGTTGCTCTTGCAACTACTCGATTCTCACATCAAAAATCGAATCATCATCCATGTAACAATTGCAATCGCACCGGTCATATATTTGCTAACTGTCCTACTATAGAGTGTAAGAATTGCCATGGTATCGATCACATTCTTGAACATTGTCCCACGCGACCTCCAAAACAAAATCGTGGCTTCACCAAATCCAAGAATGTTCCAAAGTCTGGATCTTCCTCCATCTCTGTTGCTGCCACTGAAGGTTCGACGACTATTACTATGAGTGATATTGAAACTTTAATCAAACAGGTTATGTCTTCCAATACCTCTACTGCCATGTCTACTACTTCTGGTAATTCTCGTTGGTTTTTTGATTCTGCATGTAGTAATCATATGACCACTGATATTAAATTATTACCTGCTGCGACACTTGTTTCATCTCTACCACCAATCCACACAGCCAGTGGCAATACAATGAACATAACTCATACCGGTCATGTATCCACCTTAAATCTCACCCTTCCTGACGCATATTACATTCCTAACTTGAAACTCAATCTTATTTCCATTGGTCAATTGTGTGAACAAGGACTGAATGTTTATTTTCCCCCCTCTGGTGTTCAGGTACAGGATCTACAAACGAAGCAGGTCATTGGGACGGGTCGCAGGGTGGGTCGGTTATTTGAGCTACAATCTCTTCACCTTCCTAAAGATCATATCTCTGCTGCTACTATGAATTCTCCAATTCATCAATGGCATCTTCGACTTGGTCATGCCTCAGCAAGCAAAACTCAACCTCTAATATCTCGTGGGTTATTAGGATCCACAAAGTTTGAGTCTTTTGATTGTTTACCTTGTAAACTTGCAAAATAACCTGCATTATCATTTAATCGTAGTGTTTCTATTTCAGATAGTCCTTTTGATTTAATTCATTCAGATATTTGGGGGCCTTCTCCTGTTTCTTCAATAAATGGTTTTCGTTATTTTGTATTGTTTATTGACGATTTTTCTCGTTTTACATGGATATATTTTTTGAAAAATCGCTCTGAATTACCTCAAACTTATATTTCTTTTGCTCGTATGGTTAAAACACAATTTTCTTGTGCTATTAAGATTCTTCGCACAGACAATGCGATGGAATACCGTGAATCTTCATTGCTTCAGTTTCTCAGTCAGCAAGGCACCGTGGTTCAACGTTCATGCCCTCACACCTCCCAACAAAATGGTCGGGCTGAACGAAAACACCGTCACATCCTTGACCCAGTTCGTGCTCTTCTCCTCTCAGCCTCGTGTTCAGAAAAGTTTTGGGGGGAATCAACTCTTAATGTTGTCTATACAATTAATCGGCTTCCCACCATAAATCTTCAAAACTTATCTCCTTTTGAAAAACTATTTGGTAAGCCTCCTGAATATTCCATTCTTAAACCTTTTGGATGTGTCTGTTTTGTTCTCTTGCAGCCTCATGAGCACACAAAATTACAACCACGTGCTCGCTTGTGTTGCTTTCTTGGCTATGGCACAAAACACAAAGGATATCGATGTTAGGATCCAATCTCTAACAGATTACGCATCTCACGTCATGTTACCTTTTGGGAAAACACAATGTTCTCCTCTCTTTCTACATTTCATCATTCCCTTGACACTGACTCATTTTATTTCACTGATCCCTCAGTTGAGTTGTTTCCAAGTTCTAATGAAGATAACTCTAATGACCTCAATACTCCTCTTCCCTCACCTGCTCCTAATGAACTTGTTCCAGATGTTGAGCTCAATACTCATCCGCCCTCACCTACTCCCACTGAACCTGTTCCGGATGTTGATATTGTACCTGCATCTCGCCATTCCACCCGAGTAAGTAATCCACTTACTCGTCTTAATGATTACCATTGTTACTCTGCTATTAAAACTCTTCATGAGCCTTCTTCTTATCGAGAGGCCAGTACTAACCCCATTTGGCAGCAAGCTATGGCTGAAGAAATTCAAGCATTAGAAAAGACAAATACTTGGGAATTAGTTGATCTTCCTGCAGATAAGATTCCTATTGGATGCAAATGGATCTACAAAATTAAAACTCGTTCTGATGGAACTGTAGAACGTTATAAAGCTCTCCTTGTAGCCAAAGGGTACACTCAAGAGTATGGTATAGACTATGAAGAGACATTTGCTCCGGTAGCTCGAATAACATCTGTTTGTAGCCTCTTGGCCATTGCTGCAGTTCGTAAATGGAAGCTTTTTCAGATGGATGTCAAAAATGCCTTCCTTCACGGTGATTTGACAGAGGAAGTATATATGCACCCTCCTCCAGGATATCATTCTCCCCATAAGGTCTGTAAACTTCAAAAAGCCTTATATGGGTTGAAACAAGCTCCAAGAGTCTGGTTTGCCAAGTTCAGTTCTACTCTAACACAATTTGGTTTTCTCTCTAGTCCACATGACTCTGCTCTATTCACTCGAAGAAGTGATAGTGGTATTGTAATTCTGCTTCTTTATGTAGATGATATGATCATAACCGGAGATGACAAGACTGGAATCTCAGCTTTACAACAATATCTCAGTCAACATTTCGAAATGAAAGACCTTGGTTCCCTTAGTTATTTTTTGGGGCTTGAAGTTTCCCAAGACTCAGAAGGCTATTATCTTTCCCAGGCCAAATATGCTTCTGACTTGCTTTCTCGAGCAGGAATCACAGACTGCAAGACTGAATTGACACCATTGGAAGTCAACTCCAAACTCACACCACTTGACGACACTCCTCTTGAAGATGCCACCTTGTATCGACAACTTGTTGGTAGTCTTGTTTACCTAACTGTCACTCGCCCTGATATTGCATATGTTGTCCATAAAGTTAGTCAATTTATGGTTGCCCCTCGGTCATCTCATTTCTCTGCAGTTCTACGTATCATTTGCTATGTTAAAGGTACTATTTTTCATGGTTTACGCTTCTCTGCTAATTCATCCTTGGTCCTATCTGGATACTCTGATGCAGATTGGGCAGGTGACCCTACTGATCCTCGCTCAACAACAGGGTATTGTTTCTTCTTAGGAAATTATCTTCTTTCCTGGCGTAGCAAAAAGCAAACAGTTGTTGCCCGATCAAGCACAGAATCTGAATATCGCGCTCTTGTTGATGCTACTGCTGAGTTACTTTGGTTACGATGGTTGTTAAACGATATGGGCGTTCCACAATCTTCTGCTACTATGCTTCATTGTGATAATAGAAGTGCTATCCAGATTTCCCATAATGATGTTTTTCATGAGCGCACAAAACACATTGAAATTGATTGTCACCTTGTACGCCATCATGTTACTAATGGCACCATACAGTTGATTTCTATTCCTTCTGTGGACCAACCGACTGATACCTTCACCAAAACTCATAATCCGATGCGCTTCAAAGATTTATTAAGCAAACTCCAATTGGCATCCACCATACCAACTAGAGTTTGAGGGAGGGTGTTAAGAGATATTATAGGGATATTATTTGATATAGATTAATTATAAGAGATTACAGTTTTATTATAGATTTATTATAGCTTTATTATAGGAGATTTACATACCTAAGTAAGCTAATACTGAATTGTATAAATCCCAAAATTGTATTCTTGTAAACACACGAAATATGGAATACAAAATTTTCCAATTCCACTTTCTGCTATTCTGCTAACAATATCTACAAGCAATAGGGTAATCCATATCAGGAATCATCATCCATTTATCCATACCCTACACACCCGAGGTTTATACTTACAACACATTCTTAACTATAGATACCATGTCATAGAACAATTTGGAATACAATTGAAGGTGTTATGAAATTTAGTATCTAACTGTGTCTGAACCAAATCCCATGACTCTTCTCCCCATCCAAGTAGAGCTGCAAGAGAACCAAAGCCATAATTTCCATCTTTATCAACATCAACAATGTCATCAATGTATGTATGTAAGAAATCACGACATTGAGACAAGTAGACTTATCTCGAAGATTCGGTGGACGATTGACTTCCATCCAACATACATGACGGTTGACTTCCATTTGGTTTTATGCATGATCTCTTCATAGTCTGAGTCTCATGCGATCCCTCATACTCCCACAATGAAGTATCGTGATACACATCACTCTCTTAACCCTTTTTGATCTTCTTAACTCCTCTTTTTTGCTTGTA
Source organism: Lathyrus oleraceus (assembly GCF_024323335.1). NCBI lineage: Eukaryota > Viridiplantae > Streptophyta > Magnoliopsida > Fabales > Fabaceae > Lathyrus > Lathyrus oleraceus. The sequence continues at coordinate 444,035,490 of NC_066582.1, read as the reverse complement.
CTTCACCGGCGGTGAACACATTAAAGTTGTTGATGGATGTGCTATTTTTCGAACCTTTTTTTCTAACACCCTTTGGCCTACAATATTTAAAGTACTTAAATATTTCTTCAACTCTTCACACTTTGTTTCTAAATCCAATTGTGTACCACTATCTTCATGATTGACCTCATGGTCTTCAATGTGTCATTTCTGCCAAAATGCATGAATTGATTCTAAAGGAACATGATCACCTTGTAGTTGGAAACTGGAAAGTTGATAGACACATGGTAACCCATGTGTTGTTCTAATGAAGCAACCACGTGCATCTTGGTTGGCACCAATACAATTTACCCTTTCTAGCTCATTTTCGATGTGCTGTATATATTGTCTTGAAACGAAACTGTGCAAACTGGCATAGAATTGAGTGTTATATTGATGTTGAATATTGACAATAATATTTTGAAATGACACTCTGAATGATCCTAGATGCAACTTCAACATGGTGTTTACAACATCCCAACTTCGGCATAAATCTCCTCGGCTCGTAGTCAACATGTTTTTTAGTCTCCAATGAGCAGACTCCACCCTAAAAACCATAAATAGAAATATATGTTAAATTATATTTAATAATGTAATAACTTCAAACTCACATCCATGTGCTTGTTCGTTGTTGTGTTCCCTAAATGAGTGATTCGATTAGTCAAAGCAGGAACAAACCTTTCTTTATAAGGTGTCAGCCATGTTTTACTCACATACTTAACAAATAAAGGAATATCGACACAAACAACCTCAAAATCCTTCAAGTGTTCCACAAACTCAGACTCTCTATTTGAATACATGATATTGTTCCATGTTCTTGCCTTTATGATTTAACATACTCCTTACACTTCATACTAATGTTTTTTTTTAAAATATAGAACGTACACAACATATGAGTTGAATTTGGAAACACAACTTTCATGGCATTCATCAACGTAAGTTCCCGGTCCATCACCACAACGTTTGGTAGAGATTTCTCGGAAGAGAACAACTCTTTAAGCTTCTCCAGTGCCCATGCAAAATTCTCTTCTCTTTCATGATTGAAATAATCAAAGTCAACCAAAAATGTCAACATCATTGGCGTAACACCAACAAAATCAAGTAGTGGTAGTCGATACCTGTAGGATGACGACAACCAGTAATCCATAATCAACTGCTAACCAACAATCAAATAAATCAAATTCTGCATTTTTAAAGTAATTGTATCCATTACCTATTTGATTTGTATATGCAATCAAAAATCAACACCAAATAAAACATATTCAACAATTTTATTGAATCAGGATGTGTCCAAAAAATATCAACAACAACATTTGAGTTATCCTTATTTCTAGCCCAACACATGTATTTCTCTCCATGAATAAGACTCAACAACATTTTTCATTTCCGTCAATGGAAATCTCTTGCTCATGTTTTATATAGCTCTAGCCTAGTACACTTGGGTAACACTCGTGAGGTTTTATAGATCTTTGTCTTTCAAAGCAGCAACTATGTACCTTGGAGCCATATTTTATTTCGTCATGTCATTCGCAAACTGTCTTTCATGATCTTTTAGATGATCCAGTATGTCATGGCCATCTAAATCCTTAGATAGTTAATGATTGTGCAACCCGCACCTAACTATCACCTTCCAACCATTACCACTTAGCACAGATCTCAGTCTAAAAGGGCACTTAACTTTCATACTATAAATACCTTATGAGGAAATTTTTATTTCATATGTATTCTTTCTTTTATAGTTTCCTCCTCTATCACAACCCATAATCAATTTATCTTTCCTCCCTCGCATTGCATTTGTGGTATCAAAACGATCAGTGGAAACAATAATACCATGTTGCTTACCGATGAATTGTGTCGGAAGGAAAATGCATGTCATTTACAACATATCAATAATAAATATCAATAATAAACTATCAATATCATAGAGATGGAAAAATATTTAAATTCTTAACAAGTTAAAAAGAAAAATATTGCGTCAGTGATGAAGAACTGCGTATAATTTATACATGAATCTTGGATGAGCCTTTCAGTTCTTGACCGCACAAGTAAAGTGTTATTCTGTACTTCTGGATTTTTTGAATTTGGACATTCTGGTATATCGGTTTTTTGGAGAGATTATTGGAATGTTCCAAAATTTTCGATAATGTTTTTTGATTTTTCAGAAGATTATCGAATTTTTCAACTTTTGCGATAATTTTTCATCGAAAATTTCATAAAACCTAGTAAAAATGAATGTTTTTTCCCCATATTATACATGATTTTCTTAAACTTCCCGTATAAATACAAACTTTTCACAAAATACAAAAAAAAAATGTAACAAAAATTTTGATTTTAACTACCAGAAATTTCAAACTTAACAACATAAGGAAAGTGATTTTTTTTACCAATTATAACCTTTGGATGGTAAATAATATAATGGGCTTTTTTATCAATAAAAATATATATAGGTGTGTCAAGTATAAGTTGGAAGATAACAAATTAAAATCTCTAACATGTTTGGTGGTAGAAGATGAGAAGTCAAAGAGATCGTACCAGATATTCTGGATTAAAAGGAACAGTTATACATCAACCGATTAAATAGTCGAATAAGATGATTTCTTCTATAAGTACCACATACTTCAATAATCAATTTACGCACTTTTTTTTACTTTCACTTATTTTTTATGGAATTAATTACTCTATACTACCCGTGTAAAAAGATTTACACAGTCGATTCATCACGATCACCCGTTTGTATTACTTTATAAATTTTTAAAATAAAAATCAAATTTATTTCAATATCCATCGTATAGAATTAAGTGACGGTGTAAAGTCATTTTACATAATTAAATCCACATTTTATTTAGTTTTTAAGCTAATAATTCAACTTCTCTCATCTATATTTAACGTTATTAAGAATAGTTAAAAAAACATAATTGTTAATCCACTATTATAATTATTTTAAAAATATAAAATCAAGAATAAAAGCTATCTACCACAGTTCGACAACATATACAAATAAAAATTTAATAATTAAACTTATATTGAAAACTGAAAATTAAAATAAGGATTTAATTGAAATATATTGACAGTGTAAAGATATAGGTTTTTTTACCGAGATAACCCACTTTTTCGAAGAAATTCCCAAAATAACCCAGTTTTCAAAAAAATTCCCAATCTACCCCACTTTTAGAAGGAGGCGCCAATTGGATTGGCGACCCCTCTTAAAAATTGCAAGGAGGCGCCAATTGGATTGGCTAGGGCAGGTGCCCTAGCCAATCCAATTGGCGCCTATGTGTAATTTTTAAAAGGGGGCGCCAATTCAATTGGTGACTCCCTTAAAAAAGCTCAAATGAAAACACCTCCAACATGAAAGTTGTAGATCTTTTCAAGACAATGAATTTGGATATAAATTTTGCATCATTTGGATTTTTTATGAGAAAGTTATGGGTAGTTGAAGTTGGACTTCTGAGTTTTTGAACTGTTATCTGACCTATAATGTTTTGTATTATTGCATGTGTTTCTTTTAGGAATATGAATTTTTGTCCAACATAACATTTTAAGTAGACATCTTAAATTTTCCAATGCACTTGGTCCCACCTCAAAATAATTAAAAATGAGTGAGTTAGGTCTTTGCGAACTTGACCCAAAATTAGGGTTTATGTCAAAACAAGTGTATGTGAATTTTGCCAAAAGAGACCAACTTCAAGCCCTTTAGTTTGAATGATAAAAGCCTCAAATGACAAAACCTTCAACATAAAAGTTGTAGATCTTTTCAAGATAATGAATTTGGACTAAAGTTTTGCATCATTTGCAATTTTTATGAGAAAGGTATGGGCACCTGAACTTGGACTCTTTGACATTTTAACTGTTATCTGACCTATAATGTTTTGTATTATTGCATGTGTTTGTGTTAGAGTTATGAATTTTTGTCCAACATAACAAGTGAAGTAGACATCTTAAATTTTCCAATTCACTTGGTCCCACCTCAAAATAATTAAAAATGAGTGAGGTAGGTCCTTGCGAACTTGACCCAAAATTAGGGTTTCTGTCAAAACATGTGTATGTGAATTTTGCCAAAAGGGACCAAATTCAAGCCCTTCAACATAACAATAACAAGCCCTTGAATTAGGGTTTCTGACCTATAATGTTTTGTATTATGATATGTGTTTATTTTAGAATTATGAAAGAAACCTAATGTTTGGAGTTTACACAAAGATAAATTTGACATAATACGAATTGATATTAATAAAATTTGGATTTTACACAAAGAATCCTAATGGTGATAACCGGGATCACCTAACCGACCTCCGGTCCCACATCCCCTAGCTACCCTAACCCTTGGCCCTAACCCACGTTAACGATTCTGCATCGGTGTTTGTTCATCTGATGGTCCAGGAGCGTCATTACCTCCTACAGGAGAAGATCCGTTGAGGTATTCAGCCAACTCAGCATAGTCTTCTGTATTCAATGATGGTGTACCGGCGTAGCTGAGCTCATGACCCATGCCAGAGAAGTTGGGGTGTGGTTGACTCATGGATGGGCGACCGGGACGGTTGAAGGGAGACATGGGTGTGAATGATGGGTCTAGGAACGGTTGGAAATGTTGTTGGGGTGTTTGGAAAGGGTATGGTTGTGGGATGTTTTGGTATTGTGATGTTTGGGGTTCTTGGCTACGGTAGGAGGAGGGGCGGTTAGTGTTTTGGCTAAGGAGACTTTGGTAGGGTGATGGTGTGGGTGCGAAGCGATGTTCGGTCGAAGGTTGATGGTCCATTTGTTGGTGGTGGTATGGGGGATGTTCTTGGTATTGGGGTTGGGTGAATGGCATGTTTTGGTTGTATGTTTGTGTGTTTGTGGAACAGAAAGTTTGACGGATAGGTGGTTGTGAGTAACCGGGCTGAGAATGTTGTTGGGGGTTAGATGTTGATCCTTCTTGTGTGTAACTTGTCTGGCGTGGGTCGTAGAGGTACATATCATCGGTGATGAATTGAAATCCAACCGATCTATACCAAGCCATATAAGTACGACTTGGTTTTACCTCATTTGGCATGACTGCGTCAGTTAAGACATGGTCATGACGGTGCTTCCACTTGCGACACTCTGATCTTGCGAAGGTTTGCCAAGGGTTGTAGTTCCATTGGTCGTTCACTTTACGCATATGCCATTCTCCTAGGCTAGCTGGGGGGTCTGGGATATTCTGGACCATACCGAACTGCAGCTTCACACGATCGGTGTTGTGCATCTCCACTGTTGTGAACCGTATTATCGGTGTGCATGTTGTCCATACGGCTGCGTCTTCAGGGTTGATCTGATGCTCATGATCCATATTAAGGTATGGACGCCAAATGAACTGAAACGTTAAAGACGATAGGATTTAAATGAATGTAGAAAAAGTCAACATAATATGACGAATTAATGAAGTAATTTTGCTTACGTCTATCGGTCGAAGGTGATCCAACAGGTTGCGATACTGAGTAATACAGTGTCTCGGACATCTGCTGTAATTCATACCACGTGCCGACCATCTACACCAAAAAGTTAAAATAAATTAGTTATGGGTACTAAACTGTAAGGAAGGAAGTAAAGATATAGCAATTTAAACAACTTACGTTTTTGCATATGGAAAAGTGAAGGGATTGTTATTGACCGGTGCTAGAAATAATGTAACACTTGACTAAGTTGGTATTTCAAAATAAAATGGGGTTGGTGGAGATGAAACATAAAAAATTAGTATAAGAAAAAACTTACGTATGTTGCGATGTTTGCAATTGTTCCTCTGTGTGCTTCGCCCATTGTGAGTAAAGACATATTGTTGGGGAGTTGGTGTAGATGAAATTGGAAGATTTTGTTGAAGATGAAATTGTAAAAGAAGTAATGTAGATGAAGTAGTGAGAATGTTGGTGTGGAAGAATTGTTGAAGGAGTGGATGAATTTATAGGCAAATGGAGGAGAGCATAAAAAATTGTGTTTGCATGGTGTCTCCACCTCATTTGGCGACCATGTACAATAATAAAAAGGGGGCGCCATTCAAATTGGCGACACCATAGGGTACATGCATGCAAGGCTAGTTCTGAATGCTTGGTTTCGAGGACTGACTCCATGGGGGCGCCATTCAAATTGGCGACCATGTACAAGCCTTAAGTGTAGGCGCCAAACCAATTGGCGCCACCTTCTGCATGTCTGACACGTGGCATTGTTGTCTCCTGCATGCTGAACAACTCACTTATGGATGGCTTGCATGATTGACACATCATCTCTGACCATCTTAGGTGTCCGACACGTGTCTGTCTTGTCTCCTGCATGCTGATGACTAGCTTCTTGATAGCTTGCCTGGTTGACACATCAACTCACACTGTCTTGCAGTATTGACACATCATCTCAGACACGTGGCTCTCTAGTATCCTGCATGTTGAAGACTCATTTCTGTCTTGACTAGCTAGCATGCTTGACACATCAACTCACACTGTCTTGCATGACAGACACATCAACTCATGACTAGCTAGCATGCTTGACACATCAACTCACACTGTATTGCATGACAGACACCTCATCTCAGAACTGACTTGCATGCTTGACACATTATCTCAGAGTAGCTTCAGTGTCCGACACATCATCTCAGAACTAGCTAGCATGTGAGACACTGATACCATCTATTTAAGTGTCTTACTATCAACATCCAAGACACTTCACTCACATTCATCTGCACTTGCAAAATAGTTTTCATCTCCAAAATGTCATCTTCATTATTATACAGTATCAACGTTCACTGCAACGGTGAAACTTTTGAGTCTGAGCTTCATGGTTTTTGTTTTAGAAACACTGATACCATTAGAGTCACGATGAAGAGAAATGCAACCTTTTTGCATTTCAAAAAAAGAATACAATCCTTTATAGCATCAGGTATTGTGTCAAAGATGACATATCAAAATCCTATATTTTTTGAGAATGGTCAATGCAAGTTTTTCCCCCTTAAGATATGAGACGATGAAGATGTTGAAAGCATGTTCCTTAGTCATGAACATTCAGGCATGGATTGTATCGATTTGTACATTACTCTACAACCATGTATACCGTCTCAACAGTCTCAACTAACCGATCAGGATCCAGCTGGTGAAGATGCTGCAGATGATGCACAATGGTCAGATGAACTCAACCCAGAAGCAAAAGTAGAGGTCGACGTTGTTGATGAAGAAGAAGAGGAGACTGAGATATAGGTTGATCACATCCTGAACAACGACGATGAAGATGAGGCTCAACCACCACCAATACCTCCTAGTCATGCCTATAATCCTCCTCAACATATGACAAATATGGATCTTCACGACGATGAAACGTCCAACAGTGTCTTCTATAATCCGTATCCGAGACCAGTAGGCGAATTAAAGGTGGGAGACATGTTTCGTACCAAAGAAGAATGTGTCTTGGCAATCAAAAAATACCACATGGACAACTTTGTTGACTTTACAGTGAAACGCACTGATTCTAGAAGGTATGTTATCGAATGTCGTAACATGCTTTGTAAGTTTCGTTTGGCTGCATCTTACAAGAAGAAAAATGACTCTTGGGAGATCGCTTCAATAAACCCACCACACAGTTGCGTTGCAACTAACGTTGAACAAGATCACCGTAAACTGAGCACAACTTTGATATGTCAAGACATTCTGCCACTGGTAAATAAAGACCCATCAGTGAAGGTGAGTATAATTATATCCCATATCCGAATAACATATAATTATACTCCATCTTACAAGAAAGCATGGATTGCGAGGACAAAGGCTGTTGAACAGGTTTTCGGCAACTGGGAGGACTCATTCAAAGAATTACCACGGTTTTTATGGGCATTAAAAACTTATGTCCCATGAACTGTGGCAATTCTGGAGACAGTGCCAACAATGATGCCAGACGGAACCTCTCCTGTAAATTGTTGGCACTTGGTTATACGGAAAATACAAGGGTACTTTGCTCATGGCAGTTGCACAAGACGGTAACAACAATGTATTTCCCATTGCCTTTGCTCTTGTTGAAGGTGAAACGGCTGCTGGATGGGGTTTCTTTCTTCGACATCTCAGAACGCATGTCGCTCCACAAGCCAATCTATGTCTGATTTCTGATAGACATGCTGCCATCGAAAGTGCCTACAACAACCATGACAACGGATGGCATGATCCTCCTTCTACACATGTCTACTGTATCAGACACATTGCACAAAACTTCATGCGTGCTATAAAAGATAAGAATCTTCGCAAGAATGTGGTGAATGTTGGGTATGCTTTAACTCAACTGTCTTTTCAATATTATCGTGATGAGATTCGACTGTCTAATGAAGACACAGGGAGATGGATAAATAACATCCCAATAGAGCAGTGGACAAGAGCATTTGACGGTGGTTGTCGATGGGGCCACATGACAACAAACATTGTGGAATGCATGAACGGGGTTTTCAAAGGAATTCGAAACCTGTCGATAACCGCCTTGGTAAGATCAACCTATTATAGGTTGGCTTCTATGTTCGCAACCAGAGGTGAAAGATGGAGTGCAGTGTTAATGTCCGGACAAGTATTCAGTGAGTGTTGCATGAAGGTCATGAAAGAGGAGAGCATCAAGCTACGACACACGCTGTAACAGTGTTTGACCGTCATAGACAAAATTTCAGCGTCCAGGAAACAATGGGCAACAGCGAGGGGAGACCAAATTTAGCCTACGCGGTTAAACTACACAGAAGTTGGTGCGATTGTGGAAAATTTCAGGACTTCCGCATACCTTGCTCCCATGTCATTGCAGCATGCGTTTATACTCGTCAAGACGCTTACACCCATTTATCTGATGTGTACAAGGCCAACACCATCATGAATGTATATAGTCAAAGCTTTTCAGTACTACCAATGGAGGATTACTGGCCTCCATATGAAGGAGATATTGTTTGGTACAATGAAGAGATGCGTAGAAAGAAGAAAGGAAGGCCAAACAGCACACGTATCAGAACAGAGATGGATTCCACAGATAAAATGATAAGATTATGTAGTATCTGTCGTCAACCTGGACACAACAAAAACAACTGTCCCAATCAAGGAGCATCATCTAGATCTTAAGCTTTTTGTAACATGATATCTAGATCTTAAGCTATTTGTAACATTGTATTTCTGTAACAATCAATCATTATATATCATTAAGTTCTTGTTACAACGAGTTTCATAACCAACATCAATATGAAACATCTGAAAACATAAATAATTCTAACTTATTACAACAATCAAATTAATGTCGTCTCGACCGAACATCATTTCCCTAGCATCCTTATCAGTCTTCATTCGCACCCAACCAAAGATACTGTCAAGTCTCTCAATACTTCTGATTTTTTCCCCTTCTGATATTTTCTTGTCTAACCATCGAACCAGCTCCCTCTTCAGTTGATCTAACGTGGTGATGTTCCAAAACAGCATCAGCAATTGAGGTTTGTCTCTCGCATAAATCACCTTACCGTATCGGCGACGAACACCAAACATGATAGCCAAATGATTATATGAGTTGTGAAACAATAGGTCACACAACGCATCTATTTATAAGACAAAAAAGGCATTTTATGAGGGAGTCGCCAATTGAGTTGGCGCCTCCTCTTAAAACCTACACATAGGCGCCAATTGGATTGGCTAGGGCACCTGCCCTAGCCAATCCAATTGGCGCCTCCATTCAAGTTTTAACAACAGTCTCCATATGAACAACTTTCATGTTCATCAAAAATCCATTTGAAACTTGGAAGCTCATCATTCATTTCAAAACATTATAGGTCATTCTGACAGAAACCCTAATTTTAGGTCACGTTCGCTGGGACCTAACTCACTCATTTTTAATTATTTTGAGGTGGGACCAAGTGCATTGGAAAATTTGAGATGTATACTTCAAATGTTATGTTGGACAAAATTTCATAACTCTAAAAGAAACACATGCAATAATGCAAGACATTATAGGTCAGATAATAGTTCAAAAACTCAGAAGTCCAACTTCAACTGCCCATAACTTTCTCATAAAAAATCCAAATGATGCAAAATTTATGTCCAAATTCATTGTCTTGAAAATATCTAGAACTTTCATGTTGGAAGTTTTTTCATTTGAGGTTTTTTTAAGGGAGGCGCCAATTGGATTGGCGCCCCCTCTTAAAAATTACACATAGGCGCCAATTGGATTGGCTAGGGCACCTGCCCTAGCCAATCCAATTGGCGCCTCCTTGCAATGTTTAAGAGGGGTCGCCAATCCAATTGGCGCCTCCTCCTAAAAGTGGGGTAGATTGGGAATTTTTTTGAAAACTGGGTTATTTTGGGAATTTCTTCGAAAAAGTGGGTTATCTCGGTAAAAGAACCAAGAAATTTTACACTATCAGTTAATCCTAAACGTTGGATATTAAGATAAATTTGATTTTTATTTTAAAAATTTATAAAGTAATACAAACGGGTGATGGTGATGAATCGACAGTGTAATATTTTTTACACTGACAGTGCATAGTAATTAATCTCTTAGAATAAATAAGTTATTTGATGAGATTTTCTTTTATTTATTAAACAAATCCATTAATTTTGAAATATACTTACTAATATTTATATATTATTGATGGATTACTATCATACCATGACATAATGCCGCAAATACATTGCCTAAAATTGTGGGTGATTCTTCTTTGATATGGCATTAATCATAACACTAAACGGTTACCTTCCATTCATGTCAACGGTAATGTCTCTGAGACCCACATTAATATTTTCGGTGTCATACGTAATACTATACTCTAAAATAATGCTACTACTATTATATTAGCTTCTACATTCCAAACTTTGTACGTAGCATAGGGACGTGAACCATGCTTTTTTTGGATTTTTCCTTCTAATGAGCCTAATAGTGGTGTTTACATCGGTGCAATCTAATCATAATTTAAATCATTGTTGCAATCTAATCTAATCGGTATATTTTTAAAATACTAGTCACAACTAGATAATTGTGCAAAGTTTAAAATTTATCATCTAAAATCTAGTAAAATATTTGTCACATATTTTTATATATTTTTGTTGTTATCTTAAATGTTATACTAAAATATAAGATTAAGCTAACTAGTGTCTCCAGGGTACTGGTTAAGATTTTTAAATAAAAAAGATGTTATATTCAGTTCATTGAATAATCACAATGTTCATTAAAATAATTAATTATTTCTATTTTTAGTGTATTGAATATATATATATATATATATATATATATATATATATATATATATATATATATTTAAAAAAATATATCTTTTTAATTTTTTAGTTAATGTTCAACTTAGCATGTTAATCCCTTAACCAGTGCTCCGTGGACACTCGTTAGTATTTTTCTAGAATATATAATGAAACGTAAGTAGATGGGTATCAGAGGGGAGTTGTTTAGGCAATTTTTGTTTCAATTACCTTGAGATAAGATCCTTCTTTGTTAACCAAACCATATTACAACCCTTTAAAATCCTTTGTGATTTTTGATTTTATGCTTTCAATATGAGTTTTTTTTTATGAATTCATAAGTTGATCAAGATGTTAGCAAGATTGTTGGGTGTGAGTCATGTCCCTCATGTTTATTCTTCATCCATTGATGAAGTTGTGTGTTAGGTGTGATTCATCTTTGAAAATGTATTACTTTAGAATTTTTGACATGTGTATTTGTGCTTAGAATTTGTTTCATAGCCATGGTGTCGTTGTAGTATAGTGGTAAGCATTGATTTGCTTGTAATTTTGAAATTTGAATCATGCATTTGTTTCAGTTTGTAAAAACTTGTTGATCACTATTGCTCGGTGATTGTTTTTGTTTTCTTTAGGGTAATTGATTCTTGTTTGAGGAAAAACAAGTTCTAAGTTAGGGAGAGTTTAATAAGTGCTAAATTGTGGTAATTTTGTGTGTGAATAATTGACACTTATTGACTTGTTTCAATTGACTTTCATGCATAAACCTCAACTTTTGTGTATATATTGTATAGTTGCATTATCTTATAAATAGATTTTGTTTGATCACTTTGGTGCAAATTTGTAGGTTTCAAAGCCTATTGGAAACATGAGAAACCTAAAGGCACCAAGCAAGACCCAAAGTAACATTTTTGAAGATTCCAAGTTTTTCAGAGCGGGCTAAGCGCGCTTAGAGAAATAGAGGCAGTGGGGAATTGAGAAATTCACACTAGGAGTGTGCTTGGAGTGTGCTTGAAGTGTGCTTGGAGCGTATTTAGCGCGAATCAAGGAGGTTTAAGTTTATTTTTCCTGATCGCGCTAAGCGAGGTCGACTAAGGCTTAACACAATTCTACTTTTCCAACTCCTATTTGTTCATTTGTATGTAGATTTTTAGGGTACGATTAACTCCATTTCCGTCAACATAATTCTTTGTGGAGAGTAACTTAGAAACAACATTAGGGGTTGCATCTTGAAGATCCAGAGTTAGATTTACATCAATTTGGTGGACATGGCGAGAGATTCTTCTTCATCTTCCTTCTTCTCTTTGTACATTTCTTGTTGGGATTTTGTATGTAAGTTTAATTTGATAGTATGTATATTTATTGATCATGGCATTGTATGCGATCTATTTTATGAATCTATATCGATGTCATCTTTGTTTACTTGTTTTATATTTGGATTTGAACCGTTATTGAGAAATACTCTTTAGATTTTGATCTAAGATGAACATCTGTTAGATTCTAAACTCTAGACATATATTTAGATCTAACATTCACCATGGATATTGATTCTTAATGCTCCATATTGTTTAATAGGCAGAGAGATCATCAATTAAATAATATGGTAGAACTCTTGTCAGCTCTTTATACATGAACACTGATGTGAGGGATACATCATGATATTGATGAGTGTTTTAGGATGATGCACACATGTACTAAAATGTTTTCAAACTCTTCATCTATTTCATATTTCTTAAAAAAAATCAATCGTCATAAGTGCTTAATCAATTAAATACAATTATAACCAATTAGGAAAGCGAAACTCGTTCTCTAATCGATTAGAGCTTTCATATAATATATTAAGAAGCAAGTTTGCCTCCTAATCGATTAGGAAGTTGATTAGTAACATTTTAATTGTGTTTCTAGAGTATTTTATCTTTGAATCTTAAGTAGTTTGATCTCTATCTGGTGCATTTTACAACTTTATCTTTGTTTTTCTATGTTTTAGATAAAAGAGAATGAGACATGACAAATTGGAGTCGAACCAATGAAGAATATACGAAGACTACACAAAGAGAAAGTCTCTAATACAAAAAAAACATAGTCCACTACGGTATGACCGTAGCAGGCATTATTTTTCGTAGTGGGAGCCCTCATACATAAAAATAAACAACATTATTGTCTGGCAGTATCAGACAGTACTGGTTGTAGCTAACACTCGCACCTGTCCGTAGCGCCCTTTTCTGGTCATAGCGCACCAAATGTTGGCCTCAAATTATGTTTTTAAAGTTGTTGTTTTGATGGTTCTTCAAATTCTTATTGTTTCAGATGTTTCTCTTTATCATCATTGTCTCTTACCACACAATAAATCCATTCTTAATGGATTTTAGGCTTATAAATAACTGTGTAATAATGAGAAAAGAGACCAAGTCATTTTAAATACTAGCACTCTTAAGTTTTTTATTTTTGTTTTTTTTTTCCACTTTATTTCTACAAGATCTAGTTTGTTGTTGTCTTGTAATGTCACTCTGGAGCATTTTGGTATAATAAGCTTCATTACAATTCTGGATTTTTATTCTTTTTATACATTTTTATTATATTCATATTCATGTCTATCAATATATATGTTTTTACCATTGTCATGCTTGAGTACTAACTTTAGAACTTAGGACATGAGGATTGTCTAGAAAACATACCTCATGTAAGTTTCCTAATTTAAAATGTATAACAAAAAATGCATGTTTGTTTGATTTTTTTTAAACGATTAAGTTCGCTATGAAAGTAGGAACGCGTTACGCATCAATTACATACTTAAATGGTATAATTGATGTTCGACTTAGAAATTTCGAACAATTGTATCTGAGACGAAGAAAGTGTCTCAGACCAATTGAGAGAAGCTTTACCATTTTAAAGAAAAAAAATAGGTGTGTCTAAAGGATTCTAAATGTATAAATGTATGAGATATGATGTGAAAGCAAGTAAATTACTAATTCAAAATACGATAATGCACTTACGAAAGTTAGGCATTATGAGTAACTTATATTTATATCTACAAATTAATGATTCTTGTTATTAACTGAATTAAAAGCTTCCATGAGTAAAATAAATTGACTCATAACTCTATTTACCAAATTTTGTCTTGCAATCTGAAATTTATGCATTTAACGAATGTTTGTACGAAAGTAGAGACAACTTCAGATATCAAGTGAAGAACTAAAAGGTGAAGTTTGATATTTGAACTTAAAAACTAGACGAATAGATTGACGACCTATTTGAGAAAGCGCATATAAATGCGAATAGAAATTCTTAAATGATATGGTTGTATGCTTTGAAAGAAGATGCAACCTATATTTTTCTATTATATCTTTGAAAATTTAATTTTCCAAAATAAAATCGATTGAATTGATTTATTTGTTCTGTAATATAGATATAATTCATATTTTTAGTATTTCTTTATAAATCATATTTTAATAAAAACCAATCAAAATTGTTCTCAAAACAACTCGAATTGATCGTCTTAGATAAACATAAAAATAGTAGAACTCGATACTCGAATTGGTCTCTGTGGATGATACTTATTTTATTACTTTGATATTGTCATTTGTTTGTGGCGTGTCAAGTTTTTGGCGTAGTTTCTAGGGACTAATTTGATGTTTTTATTCTAATCTTTCTCCGTCTAGATTAAGACATTTTCTTTCCTATTTTTATAATTTTTTACGATTTCTCTCATTTTAGGTTGTATGCAAGGAATCCAAAGTTTAGGAAACATCGTTGAAATGATTAACAAAATCGAACGTTATATCCACGAAAGACATCGGGTACAACAAATACTTGTAACAATGGTTGCACATGCGCCTAATCGCCTCCTAAAAAGACTATGTTACCCCGACGAATGAGGAACCTCATTTGAGCATAGTGCGTCATATTGTGGATGCTAATGATTTTGAATCAAAACCCTTTCTGATGTCCATGGTACACTAGAACCAATTTTTAGAGTCACCGAATGATGACCCAAACTTACACTTACCGATATTCGTCAAATTTTGCAACACTTTAAAGATAAACGGAGTAGGTAGCAAAGTGATCCAGCTTAGACTTTTCCAGTTCTCCCTTAGGTACAGAGCTAGATCATGGCTACCGTCCATCCTCTCAAATTACATTACAACATGGAATGAGATTAAATTCGCGTTCCTCGCTTATTATTTTCAGTCAAGAAAAGGCACAAATGTGAAACCAAATAACTTGATATTGTCAAGAAGACGAGGAATCATTATAAAAATGTCCACCAAATAGCGTGGGAGCTTTATAAGGAATTTTTAAGGTCATGCCCACCATGGATTATAAAAATGTCTTATAATCCATACTTTACATAACGGTCTTATGTATTCTACAAGGATAACGAGATGGCCTTAATGAATAAGGATTATGATGTGGCTTATGCCCTTATTGAGGACATAGTGATGAATAACTACCAGTGGGAAAGCGGAAGAAGCTTTATTGAGAGAACACCTCACAAGGAAATGATCAAAAGCAACAACGAATCAGCAACAAGGAAGCATTAAATGCACATCTTTTCATTGTTTTAGTAGCGCACGCCAAACATGTCATTCCTTAAAGAAACTAAGACAAGACTTCGACATAGCCGACATGGTTAATAACGAATCCCCGGTTTCCAGAACTCCCAACAAGTCTTGAGGGAAAATATTATATGCTGATTATATCTCTCTTATCTGACCACCCTAAGTCAAAATTCTCCGGACTAAAACGTATTGACCGACTACTAAATAACACATATATGGCATTCTCCTGATCACTGGATTATAATATACCCAACTACATGAGATTCATGCCTTAAGTACATCCAACGGATCCCCATATTTCACGCTTGAAAGATAGCGAAGCGATTATTTCTCTCCCCTATATATATATATATATATATATATATATATATATATATATATATATATATATATATATATATATATATATATATATATATATATATATATATATATATATATATATATATATATAGAATGACGCAATTTCAGGTAACAAGTTTCAAACATAATTTGAATTCTATCTACTCATTCACATATTGAATTGAGCGTCAGAGTGCTAACTTTTCAGGTGCACCAGAAGCTCTACTATGCAGTAGCTTCCGCAACTCCCTATATTTTTGGTTCCAAAGCGAAACAACTGTGTTTATCAAACTTTGTTTGCAATCTGGTTTTTATGCATTTAATTCATTTCTCTTTGAAAGTAGAGATAACTTCAAAAATCAACTGAAGAACTGAAAGGTGAAGTGTTATATCTGAACTTAAAAACCAGATAAATAGATTGAGAATATACTTGAGAAAACGCCTATAAATACAAATAGTAATTCTTAAAGGATACAATTGTATGCTTTAAAAGAAGATTCTCATACAATCTATATTTTCTATTATATCTTTGAAAATTTAATTTTCCAAAAATAAAGTTGAGAGAATTGATTTATATAGTATGTAATATATATATATAGAATTCATAATTTTCCAAAAGTAAAGTTGAGAGAATTGATTTATATGTTAAAAAAAATCAAAATTGTTCTTAAAAACAACTTCAATTTATCGTCTTATATAAACATAGAAATAGTAGAATTCAGTACTCAAATTGGTCTCTGTGGATGATATATATTTTATTTATTCGATATTTTTGTACGCTTACGGCATGTCAAGTTTTTGGCACTGTCGCTTAGGACTAATTCGATACTGTTATTCTAATATTTCATCGTCTAGACTAAGATATTTTATTTCCTATTTTTTAAAATTTCTGCAATTTCTCTCGTTATGGGTTGTATGCGAAAAACCCAAAGTTTAGGGAACCTTGTTGAACTAGTTAATAAAATTGAATGGTATTTTCATGAAAAGCGTCGATTATAGAAAATACTTGTAGCGGTGGCTGCACCTAGGCAAAATCGCCCTCTAAAATACTATGCTACCCCCACAAATGAAGAACCTCATTCGAGCATTATGCGTCTTGTTATGGATGCTAATAACTTTGAATTAAAACCCTCTATGATGTCCATGGTATAGTAGAAATAATTTGTTAGAGTCACGCCCCCACCATGGATTAGAAAAATGGATTATAATTCATAATATCCACAATGGTCTCCTTTAATCCACAAGGATGACCTTAGATGTTACTGCGGAATGGGCCTTAATAAATAAGGATTATGATGCAGTTTATGCTTTTATTAAGGACATGATGCATAATCACTACTAGTGGGGAAGCAACTGAAGCTATACTAAGATGACACCTCAAAAGGGATGCCTATATGAGGTAAGCGCCCTAGGCCACATAAATGCCAAAGTCGATGTTCTATTTTAAAAATTCGACCATTTTAGTGTGAGCTCTATAGCCTCTGCAGCCCATATCCGCGAGTTATACAAAGTAAATGGTCATACTGTTGTAGCCTGTAAGGTGATCCTTACCGGAGAAACTGTTCTAGACAATGTTAACTACGTTAGTAATAATCAGTGAAGGAAGTCTTATTCCAACACCTACAATCATGGGTGGATAGATCATCCCGATTTTTTTACTAACATAATTCTCTCATGTTTGTAGCTAATCCTAGTCCTCTTGATTTCCAAGGACATATGGACGGTGACACTACTCTAAAGTTCAATCTAGAAATAACTATGGAAATTTTCATCATATGTCAGCCTAAGTAAAATAATGGATTCAAAAACCAGAATTTGCATATGAGTGAAATTCTAAATAAGTTAACGTCTAAAGTGAATTTGATAGCCAACGCATAATAAAATGTTAAAGACTCAAATCTCTCAAGTAGCGCAACAACAAATCTCATCTTCTGCTTTTGTTGGAACATTTTCAAGACAACCCATACAAAATCCGAAAGGACATATGAATCTTGTCACTTTAAGGAGCGGAAAAGAATTAAAAAGGCGATGGTGAGAAGACTAACGAGAACAAGGATAGTGAGAAAATCTAATATATAGGGAAGATTGTGAAAAAAGAGCAATAGAAACCTTATGTACCTCCCCCACCATATAAGCCTCATATCTCATTTATGCAAAGATTAACCAAAATTAATATAGAAGAAATATATAGCTAATTATAAGGCTCGTCGGTTTTGTTTTTTTTTTTAAATAATTTTTATTTTAAAAACTTTATAATTTTTTTAAAAAAAAAACTTCAAACAAAAATTAATTTAAATAATTTTTCATATAATATTATTTTAGGTCTTTTAACTTTTTGTTATAATTTTATTTGAATATTAAAATTTTAAAAAATTATCTAAAGTTATTTTTAACAAAATTTTAAAAAATTTATATTTTTAAAAAAGAAATTTTGACGATATTTGTACTTTTAAGAGTATATTTTGAATATATTTTAAAAAATAAATACAAAAGTTGATAGTAATACCTTAATAATCTAATTAACCAATTTACACAACTATATATCTTAATATATAATAATCTCATTCATGGAAAATGAGTGAGAGAGGTCCATCAAATCAAAACATTCTTTATAAATATTTTGTCTATATTCTGTCTATACTTGAAAATAAAATACTTATTTATCACTAATCGTCCCTTTATAATTAGAATAATAATATTTCTAATTCTAATATTTTACTATAAATACCCAAAGTTCATTTCAAGATTCTCTCATCAATTAGAAAATCGTGTCTCTTTCTTCTCTCGAAACAGTTCAATTTACAGACAAAACCCAAAAGAAAAACAAACAAAAAAAATGGCTCAAGAGAATGTGAAAAGATCACCTTCTCAAATAAAATACACCATGGTTAAATCTATTATAAGATTATTTGTGTTTTTAGTGTTTCTGGGTTTACTTTTCATTTTCATTATGATGCCTGTAACAACTTTCAAACAAAAATGGATTCCGAAAATTCAAGCAAAGACTAATTCCACTTATTTTGGTGTTCAAGGTTACTCTTTTTTTTCTTCTTTTTCATTCAATTATTGTGTTCATAATTGATTTATTTCAAGTTTTCATGTTGATTAATAATGTTCTAATCTCATTTCAGGTTTTAGGATTCTTATATATACTTTTCCACTCTTGTTAATAGCCACTTTGGGATGTGTTTATATTCACATCGCCACAAAATCAAATCAAATGTAACATTTTTCTTCTCTTAATCAATGTTGCAGATTCGAACCTGCAATCCAATATTTATGTCTCTTTTTTACAATTAACTGATATAACTAATTTTTGTGTTTTTTAATTAGTGACAATGGCAAGAAACATGAAACAACTATATGGAAACGTCCAATGCTTGTAAAAGGTCCTCTTGGAATTGTTTCAATCACAGAAATAGCGTTTTTGCTTATGTTCATTGCTCTTCTTGTTTGGACCTTAGCAACTTATTTGCATAATGACTTTTTATCAATTGCATCATTACCAAAGGAAGAACATGGCCCTAAAGTGTACGTAAACAAAGTGGTAATTATCACTAGAAATTTACGGATTTCGAATCATAACATAATTTTCTGATTATGTTTTTTTATTTGTGACAGGTGGCAAGAGAAATTGGAGAGTGTGGGATTAAGGTTAGGACTTGTCGGAAACATATGTTTAGTGTTGTTGTTTTTTCCTGTGACACGTGGCACGTCCGTGCTACCAATGTTTGGGCTCACTTCTGAAGGTTCCATTAAGTACCATATTTGGGTTGGGCACGTGCTCATGACGGTTTTCACACTTCATGGAGTTTGTTATATTATCTATTGGATATCTACTAATCAAATTTCACAGGTAATTAATTTGTCATTAGTTATAATAATCACAAGATTAAGATTATATATAATCCATGCTTACGTGTGATATAAAATATGAGTGTAGTGTTTTTTATAATTTTTTTTTGATAATTTTTTTTATTAATAAATTTATATTATAATAAATGATTTTTACAATATACATGGGATATATTTTATATATGTATAATAGTTAAATGTAGTTTCAATATTATTTTTAACATGAAGTTGTTTTATTTAATTCATTGTAGATGCTAAAATGGAACAAAATTGGAGTATCAAATTTAGCTGGAGAGATATCTTTGCTTGCTGGTTTGTTCTTATGGGTTGCAACCATTCCAAAACTTAGAAGAAAATTTTTTGAACTCTTTTTCTATACTCATAACCTATACATTATCTTCGTCATCTTCTTCATCTTTCATGTTGGCATTTCTTTTGCCAACATTATGCTCCCCGGTTTCTATCTCTTCATGGTCGATCGATACCTTCGGTTCCTCCAATCCAGGCGCGGAGTTCGTTTAGTTTCGGCTCGTGTTTTGCCGTGCGAAGCTGTTGAACTCAACTTCTCTAAGGGTCATGGTAATTAACATTATTTTAAAGAATACAACATCGTTTATCTGATGTAATAGACTCAGACTCAGGTTAAGTCTCGATTTAGTGAGATAAGATTTGATTGTTATTGTTTTATTTTTCAGAGTTGAGTTATAATCCGACAAGTGTGATGTTCATAAATGTACCAAGCATATCAAAGTTGCAATGGCATCCATTTACCATTACTTCTAATAGTAACTTGGAGCAAGATAAGCTAAGTGTTGTCATTAAAAGTGAAGGAACTTGGACAAAAAAACTCTACAAGTTGCTTTCAAATCCTTCCCCGATCGATCGCCTTCAAATATCCGTCGAAGGTCCTTATGGACCCGCTTCAACCAATTACCTAAGGTCTATATCAAATATACACATAATAATCATGGTTAATGTGTTGCAACATCTTATTAGGTTCATTAATCGTCTGTTGAACGTAATTAACTATATATTTGAACTGCATTAACGAACTAACTTTTCGTCAATGCTAACTTTTGTTTGTTTTTCGATTAGGCATGATACACTTGTGATGATAAGTGGAGGAAGTGGCATCACACCATTTATCTCAATCATTAGAGAGCTAATATATCTTAGCACTACATTCAAATGCAAAACACCAAACATTGTTCTAATTTGTTCATTCAAGAACACTTCATCTCTTTCAATGCTAGATTTGATCCTACCGATTTCTAGCACACCACAAGACATTTCTGATATGCAACTTCAAATTGAGGCCTACATCACAAGAGACAAAGAGTTTAAATCAGATATTCCAATTCATCCTCAAACTCTATGGTTCAAGCCGAATCCAACCGATGCACCAATACACGCTATATTAGGTCCAAACGGTTGGATTTGGCTTGGTGCTATAATCTCGTCCTCTTTCATCATCTTCCTTATCATAATCGGGATCATTACCCGTTACTATATTTTCCCTATTGATCATAACACGAATAAGATATTTTCGTATCCTTTAAGGTCATTCATTCACATGCTAGCAATATGTGTGTCGATAGTTGTTGTTGCTAGTGTCGCGGTGCTTTCAAACAAGAAACAAAATGCTAAAGAAGCTAAACAGATTCAGAACATGGAAGGGTCGACACCGACAGTGTCGCCAAATTCAATGATATATAATGCAGATAGAGAATTGGAAAGCTTTCCATATCAGTCGCTTGTTGAAACTACCAATGTGCACTACGGTGCAAGACCTGACTTGAGCCGTAAGTCATCTATCTTTAAAAAAATTCTGATATTCTGAAACCTTTCTATGAACTGAAATCACTCTTCTTTTTTACAGGACTTCTATTAGAAATCAAAGGGTCAAGTGTGGGAGTTTTTGCATCAGGACCTAAGCAACTGAGACAGAATGTTGCGACCATTTGCTCATCTGGTTTGGTTGAAAATCTGCATTTCGAATCAATCAGTTTCACCTGGTGATTTTACTCGTTCTAATTCAAAGTGATCAATCAGTTTTACCTGGTGATTTTACTCGTTCGAATTAAAAGGGTGCAGATCATTTATGGTCAATGTGTAAAGTAGAAGCTAGAGGTCTCAACTAGCCTTGTGGATTTCATTTTTCATCGCCTTGATTCAAAAATCTGTAAAATTTGTTTTGTCAACAATAATTTGGCCTTATTTTCTAGCATATATCATATGAACGAAATTTTGTTTTTTGTTTCTGAGATGTATCAATCCTCTCAACAAACTGGTGTAAAATCCTGTCTAACTTTTAACTTCAAATTTGAACCATTAACTCTAACCAAAAGAATACAAAAAATCATGAAAATCTGTTTATAAATTACAAAACATAACATCATTTGCACGGCACTATATGAAAAAACCAGAGGTACTATAATGAGAGAGCCTAGTAATGGTTATTGTACATATCTTCAACATCTTGCTTACTTACAATGCGACAACCGCACCTCACTACTCGCAAAGAACCGCAACAATAAGTTTTCAAGACAAATTCAATTTCACTGCAGTCACCGCCGTCATAAAACCTGTCGCGGCATTCATCGATGGTAAGATAGAGAATATAAAGGTGACGGACATATGGTTCCATTGGAGGCAAATCCCTGGATCGGATAAACAGCTTACCATTTGGTCCAAACAAGTAACAACTCACTTCATGATTACATATCTCAGGTTCATCATCAAAACATACCAACATGAAACACAAAGCAAATCCCACCCATTCGGTTGGAGGACAATTATGAGGGACTGACATATTTGTAACAGAAACATATTTTGAAGGTGTGAACCATGATGGAATTTCATACCCTGTGATAAGCATCTCGAATCTCGCTTTCGGTAGACCGTGTTCCTGTGCCTGTATGAACATGTCACAAACTGTTTCAATAAACTCTCCAACAAATCTCTCAAATACTTATGTCGGTAGGCAAGTTCAAAAGAATCAATTGTTACAATACTCTAAGAATTAAAAATATATTAATCATAAATATTCATTTATCATTCTCTACGAAAACACATGCGTGCATGAACACAAAAACATTATTTCGACAAGGTTAGGGAAGCAAGGGTGCAAACCTCCAAATATTTCTTCAGTAGTATAGGCAAATGCGAGTATCGCTGTGCCATCGATGCAAAGAGACTGCATGGCATAGATAGATTGAATTTGGAAGTTTCCAATGATGCACAATTACTTGCATCTAACACCCTCATACTTGATGGAAATTCTGGAAACTTCTGAAGCATTTCACAACAGTTTAGGCTAAGATATTCAAGCTTTGGAAGTTTCGAAATGCTACTTGGTGGCCTAACAAAATTGTTTCCAGTGAGATTTAAAAGAACCAAGGAAGATAAGTTGGACAAATCTTTTGGCATTGATTCTTCAGATAGATTGCAGTAACTTAAGTTTAATTTCCTCAATGAAGGTAGACACAACTTAGGTGGTAACCGAAATCCAGTAGGTTCTTGTGGACTACTTAACAACTCGGTAAATGGTAGAAAGAGCGTATTCACTGACTTAGAAACTGGTCCTTTGCATCCCGAAAATGATATAACTTTGAGGTTTTCTAGATAAAAAACAGATGAAGGTAGTTCTTCAATGGCAGTTTCGTTTGCCAAAAGTTCCTCTAAAGATTTGATTTCCTTTAAACCTTCTGGAAAACTACGGAGTCTTGAGCAGCCAGAAACATTCAGAATCAAGAGGGACTTCAATTCACTTATTGTATCTGGAAGACAAGTAAGATTCTTGCAATTTTCTAAATCCAAGATAACAAGGGATACAAGAAATCCAAGTGAAGATGGTAGTTTTTTTATTGCAGTCTCTTCTAAACAAAGCTTTAATAGATTATCCATGCTCTCGCCAAACTCTGGAAGATGTTTGAATTCACAGCAACCGGAAAGACTTAAACCCTTCAAGGAACTCATCTCTATTTTGCATGGAAGAGCTTTGAGCCTTTTGCAGTCTTTCAAATTCAGTAGAATAAGTTTCTTGTGGCTTAGAAGGGAGGGGTGAATCTCAGTTAAGCTTGTACAACCTTCAAGGACCAATGATTCAAGATTTGGAACACCAACAAAGTCGGGCGATCGTTTTAGAGACTTCGAAAAGCTCAAATTGATGGACTTCAGATTTTCAAGAAACTGAACAAAATTAAGATTGTAAAAAATCAGTTGTTATGATGATACTGAACTAATTTCAAAAAGCATAAATTGGAAAAGGTTATTGATAGAGTCTTTACCGGTGTTCCATGCCAAAGTTGTTCTATTCTGCTATGATATAATTTGAGGTTAACAATTTCATCCAAATGATTAGTTTGTGGCAGGGTTTTCAAAGGACATCCTCTCCAATCAAGAACTTTTAGTGAACTAGGGAAGCAATTGAGGCCACTGGAAAGCTTTATTTCACATAATTTGAGTAATCTTAGCTGACTTAGTTTGGAAAAGGCTTCAATGTTCCAGCTTGCTTCATATGGTTGAACTAAGTTCATAGCTATGCCTTGAATTTTATCAGTTCCCTATTGAATAATGATGATAAAAAAACATAAACTTCCAATAGAGTCGTGTTATATTGACATAAATGAGAGACAAAATTCAACAATAATTAGGAAGATACCTTATTTTTTGTCAATACTTGATCTATGTCTTTTCGAGACCATAACCTACTACGTTTTCCAGGATCATTAGGAGATTCTTGACACACGATGTTTTTTCCCATTTCTTCAAGCAGATCATGCATCCACAACTTTTTGTCCCCCCTATCGAAACTTACCAAAGATCTTTCAATCAAAATGTCGATTCCAATTTTGGGATAATAGCCACAATCTTCTAATATTTCTATTACTTCATCTATGTCCATTCCTTTGAAGAAACAAGCAATGTCGAGAAACATATTTTTCTCCATAGATTGTAAGCCGTCATAGCTTATTTTCAATGTATCGTGTATTTTGGAGTGGGGAACATTTCTCATTTGTTCTAAAGCACTATGCCAAACCTCAAGAGTTCTTCCATGAAAGTGTGAACCCAATACCTCAAGTGCTAATGGAAGACCTCTTGCATATTCAACCACTTCTTTACACAAACTCAAATACTCTTCTTTAGGTTGATTTTCTTTAAAGGCTTTCAAACAAAAGAGCTTAAGTGCTTCATTTTTCACTAAGCCTTTAGCCTTATAAGTTTCATGCACTCCATGTGTCGTTAACAAGTGTTTATCTCTACTTGTGATGATTACTCTACTCCCCGGACCAAACCATTCTCGCTTCCCAGCTAAATTCTCTAATTGGCTTAATTCACTCACATCATCAAGAACAAGAAGAACTTTTTTGTTGTTGAATGAGTTAGCTAATATCTTTTTGCCATCATGAACGTTATAAAAATCATTACTTCTTATCGTAACATGAGAAAGAAGTTCACTTTGGATGTTAACTAACCCATTTGTCTTAGAAATTGTCTCTCTAATGTCTGCAAGAAAGCAACTAACCTTGAATTCGTCTTTGATTGTGTCATATACTGATCTAGCAATAGTTGTCTTCCCTATGCCGCCCATTCCCCATATGCCGATGAAGCGAACATCGCTTAATCTCATTCCTAGAAGCGAATACATTTCCACTATCCGCGAATCAATTCCAACAAGGTTATCTTTGTGAACAGGCAACTTGGGAATCAATTTTTTATGAATATGTTCAGCAATTGTGTCCACCAATGATGCCTCATTCCTGCATAAAGACGGAAAGGAGATTTGTACTAAACCATAATTAAATTTAGCAACAGATAGAGAAAACAAGTGATTATCAATTCATATTTTGGAAATTCAAGGTGAAAAATGATAAGCATAAACATTTCTACTAACCAGCCCTTGGAGTCCCAACCAGAGTAACTAGCAACTTCTCTTAAAGCATCTCTCCACCTTTCAATTTTGTTTCTATCTTTTCTGAACTTTTCTTCATGTTTTCTAAAAGCCTTAGCAAAGCTTCCTCTCTGATGCCTGACATCAGACGGATCAACACCGTAGAAGATTGGAAAAAAAGCCTGACCGAAACTCTTGCTACATTCAACAATCTTTTGTAGCTCATCCAAACACCATGTTGAGGAAGCATAGTTTGGTGAGAGAATGATGATAGCAAACATAGAGTCTTGAATGGCTTCATTGAGTTCTACTGATATCACTTCACCTCTCTTAAGATCATGATCATCCTTGAATGTTTTGATCCCTCTTCTTTCCAATGAAGCAAAAAGATGGTCCGTGAAACCTTGGCGAGTGTCTTCGCCTCTGAAACTCAAGAAAACATGGTGACTCCATTTTGATGGTGAAGATGAAGAGGCTTCATCTTTGGTGGTGATAGATGCCATTCAATTATGAATTATCCTTGCAATGATATTGGTTTTTATGCCAATGCAATTCAATCTTCTTTTTTGATGTAAAATGAGTATTAATAAATGATAAAGTTGACTACACAAGTGTGTATACAAAGTCATAAGTCTATGTAGGAAAGTGCATAGAAGTTTGGTTGCTTGAAATCCTCACCTACTTAATTGTTAGTCAAATAAAGTTCATCAATAATTCAATATTATGGAACACCAAACCAAACCCTTTTTTCTTGCTTTCCAATATTCCTTTTGCTTAGTTTGTTGAATTATATTACACCAAACTCCAAGATATCTATGGTGGCTCAAATCAGTGTTTGATGAAAGAGTAATGCCTAATAAAAGCAAAATGCATCTTTGGAGGTTTCTTCCTAGCAATTTCACATTGCTTGGAAAAAAAGATAAAGGGAATATGAAAAAGAAAGACCCATCAATTCAAAAAGTACCTGAATTATTGATGTGAAATAGAGGTAGAGAACTGTTCTTCGGAGAATTTTGCTTTGAATAAAGGTTTTGCTTCTTTTTCAAAGGGTGCTATGGAGGTTTCTTCATAGCAATTTCCCATTTCTTCAAAAAGAGAGGGAGAGTGGTGCTTCTACATGTTTGATAAATTGTCTCAGAGAGAACCATTTCAATTTCAGTTGCTGTTTTTGACGTCTCCAGTGCAAAATTGTAGTGATGTAGAGAAAAATGAACTGAAAGAGATATTAACAATTGTGATCCATAGTAGAATAGGATGACTCCTAAGTGCTGCACAACTTATGTTGTGTAGTAGGGGTGCCCGTACTTCAAAATCTCTAAGAAAAAAAAAGTAGGTGACACAGAAGAAAAATCTTAGTCAATCTAAACAAAAATTTTTGCTCGCAAAAATTTGCAAAATAATAGAGTGGAACATTACGGACATAATAATGTGCGTGGTTTTAAAACTTTAACTCGTTTTATAAAAAATACAAATAAAACAATTATTCTCAACGGCCGAGTCTCTTTACCACTATAGTTTTAAGAATATGTTACTTATTAAGTATGTCAATATATAAAATAAAATAGTATATATTAAAAAAAAATTAGAATAAAAGTGAAATATCCAATAATACTCGTTCTACCGGGAAACCAAAAATATGAGATGGATCAGTATGATTGAACTTCTGATGTAGTGCATTGAACTTTCTAGTACGGAGACGTGGTGTGTGCTTGCAAGGCTAGCACTCCAACGTAAAAATTGAGAGAATAGAAATACTGAGTAATGGAGATGGATTTGAATTACCTGTAAAGTGACGCACTCTTCTCTTTATATAACAAAGGTGGTTATAACTGCTTCGTGTGGAATGTTGTGTGGAATGTTGAGGATCATCTGATTGATCTGGATGGTGTGTGATGAGCTAAGGGTTGGGATTGTTTATGTTCAAGAGGACAATGGTCTTTCTTTCTTGTGCATAGTCCTTAATAGCATTCACTCTTTGGCCTATCTCACTAGGCCTCATAGGCGGCCCATAACAGTTTCTCCAATGCCCTTTCCTCTGCCTTGCAAGGGAATGGTTTTGCCGTGCATGCCCCAGGGTCAACTATCATTTAGATCAAATGAAGAGTAGCGATGGGTCACCACTAGCATTGGAAATTCACGCATTAAATGTATTTCTATGACATATGTATTTTTGTTGTGGAACCATTTACGTGTTCCCCCTCTCATGCCATCAATGATGATCCTCTGACCCTAGAATACTTGAGTATCTAGGGCGACATTCAAGGAGATCTAGAATGTTGGTAGTGATTTCTTCTTTTCTAACTATAGAAGATCGCGCTGCTCTCGTGCTAGGACTACTCATAAAAGTCTATTTGCTTATTTTTTCCCTACTACTTTGTTGATTGAAGTTTTATAACATCCTTTTTACCCTCGTCTTGTTTGTGACCACCATCAGAATTCCTAAACTCTTAGATTTTCTTTGGATTCGTTTGTGTTGCAGTTTCCTTTGATGTTTTCCCTTAGTTTCACTATTCTAAAGGTAACATTCATTTCTTTGTCATTTTCTTCCTTAGTTGAGGTTCCTTATCATGCTTTACCCTCTATTGTGTCTTTTGTGTAGGATTTCTTATTATGGAGGTTTTACTTTTCATGCGCCAGAAAGTGCAAAAATATATCTCAACTGTTTGGATGGACCCATAGACTTTGGAGACTGCTTCAACTTTTTCTTACAAAGGCAGCCTTGATCATGTCTTTGGTGACGCGAGACCTTTCTTTGACTAAAGGGTGTTGAATCTAGGTAAGTATAAGAGGGTATTCAGTGAAAATGATGGGTGTGTCATCCCCATTTATGAGTGCTTACTCTTCATCTTGGGTTTTCGCCTCCCATTCAATGAGTTTAAGGTCGACATCTTGAACCACTTAATGATTGCTCTTTCTATCTAGTGGACTGAACTTTTAACAAGGTTTTCAAGCATTGGTGTAAAATTAGGGGGCGTGTCGAACTTTCGACTCTTCTTTTAGTTTTTTAAGGCTTGGCATAACACGACGAACCATGCACATGGACAAGGCTTGATTTCCTTAGGACATGTTAATAGTTTTTTCGATGTTTACTTTGATAGTGTGAAACATTTTAAGGATCTATTCTTTTTTAGCATTCCCTTGAATGAAAGTGTTCATAAAAAGGTTTATTCCATATAAACCGATCCAAACTACAGATGTACTGATTTGTTCTGCAAGTTTTGGTGCCATGGTCACTTATTTACTGGAATGAGTCTTATGTTTACAAGGGAAAATACTTGTT
Source organism: Lathyrus oleraceus (assembly GCF_024323335.1). NCBI lineage: Eukaryota > Viridiplantae > Streptophyta > Magnoliopsida > Fabales > Fabaceae > Lathyrus > Lathyrus oleraceus. The sequence continues at coordinate 444,006,366 of NC_066582.1, read as the reverse complement.
TAATGAATAACTTTACCTAAAGAAGCAGCCATTGGCCTTCGTTATGGAATTAGGTTACGTCAGTGGTGTCACTCCCCCATATACGACATCAAAGAAACAATTGAAGCAATTAATCGAGACTCGTTTGTTGGTAGATGCCAACCCTGTTACAGGGTTTCTGGCCTTCGCCAATTTAGATTCCATGAAGTGTGAAGAAACAATTCGAAAGATGAAGACGGTCTCCCAATTTATTTAGAATATGGTCAGTAGTTCACATACCACAACGCCAAGGGTGGCGTATACTTTGGGGAACCCTGTTGGAGCATTGATGCAGTTTACTCTAACTTTTTTGCCTGTAGAAGTCCAGGGTTCATGTATTAAGTATGTTGTAAATGATAATCTGGGTTTATACCCGTATGGGGAAGGAGAGGATTTGGTCTCTAGTTGCGAAGATGAAGCTCTTGAAGAAGGGAGACCTTCAACTAGGTTCTCCCTAGTTTCTAGGAGAAATTAAAGGGGAGGTCACGTGTTCTATGAGGTCTGGCTTTTACCTTGAGGACTCTGCCTCCTGTCTTCCTGGCTCACTCAAGTCTGCATATTTTAAGAGAAGTTTGGGCTTCTATTTTAGAAGAAGATTATTCTTATTTTGTCTGTCTAATTGAGGTCGTTTAAGAGGAAGAATTATCAAATTTGGTTAACTATATTTGCTAGGCATCTTCCATTAATGATTTTAGTGGGGTTGACTGTGGTGAAGTATTTGTATTTGACTGGCTTTAGAAGGATAAATAAGAACTCCAATATCGTTCACAGGCTCTTACCATTGAGTGTGATCGGTACCTTAAGGTGCTTAGAAGGTCTTCCACTTCTTTCTTGGAGATGGAAGCCACCACTAGAACTTTTGAGTCTCTTGGCATGGACAAGGTGAAATTGCTCATGGGCGAGGTATCAAAGAATAATGAAGCTTGACGTGAGAGGGACTCATCTCAACCTCTGGAATGGATAGCTACCAAGAGAGGGATGAGACAGTTTATCATCATTTTGCAATGCACCATCTTTATGGGGTTTTAATTACTTTGGTCGTACACTTTGAAGCATTTGAGGGAACCCCCCGACTTTATGGGGCTTTTATTGCTTTGTTATTAAGCTTTTGAGCGTTATGACATCACCCTGTAGCTTTTTTTCTATTGATTCAGATTGCTTTGGTCATGTGTGTTAGGCATTTCTAACAGAACTATGTGGTCTTTTCTCCCACGTTCTGATTGATTTTATTTCATATTATAGTAAAAAAAAACATAAACGGACTTTACTGAGAGATAAGCCTCTTGAGAATCAATAGTTGAACACACTTTGCTGAGGAATCAAAACAAACCCTAGCTAAGGAGCCATGCTTGACGTTCTTTATGGGAAACCTTACCTTGCACAATAAACTTAAAAGAAACAAACATATTTTTTCTATTTTGGTTAGTGGTTAGATAAGAAATGAACATATAAACACAAAGATAAAACGCCAACAAAGTGGTGCTTGATGATCCCTGTAAAAGGCAAACCCAAAGATGACAGGAAGAAGACCAAGATGTGATCTTGTTTGTATGCAAGAATACAGATGATATGTGGGATCTTAGGGTTAAAAATTAGGGTATGACAGGTGGAAGACAACCCGACTGTCCAATTTTCTAACCCCACCATACTTGGTGATCGTGCCAACTCGGCCTCAAAGCACTCACATGTCTAAATAGGCTTTGTCGATCTCATACCTGTAGCGGGGTATTCGTTACCATTAGAGATATTGACTAAATCTAAGGTAAATCATACAAGTCGAGTCGCCACCGCACTTCTATTTATCCAAAGGAATGGTTAGAAAGCGAACAAAAACCTAAAAGTTTTATCGAATCAAAAACTAGTAAAAATGTCAGAGATCTGGGTAAGGGGGTTGGTTATGCAATGGGAAGGTGTTAGGCACCCAAAACATCCTAGGTACTCCTAGGGAGCCCTTTTCATACTTGTTGTAAGGTTGGTATTTTGTGAAAATTTGTTTGTGCAAACATGATTGAGGAGATGAGAAAAGAATATACAAGTTTATTTACATTTTGTGTTTGGATGGATAAACCCATTGCCTACGTACCATCTTAAAAAAGATTAGGATCAAAACCTCGTAATTCGGGGTAAAAATCTCAAAATGAGTTGGTGAATTGATTGGTCCAAAAGCCTTAAGGCCTTTTGTTATCCAAGGGAGAAAACTCAACCTAAAACCACAAATCCACCATGTGAGGATAGCTTTAACATGCTAATGAGGGGTTAACCCTATAATAAGCATGGAAGACTCATTGTCCATCACTAAGGATATAGGTGAGTATTACATCTACCTCAAGGATAACTCAAACCTAATAACTAAAGGTTATGAAGAATTTTGATTAAGGGTGTGGCCATTGAAACCACAAAAAGACATTTGAATGAGTGGTATTTACCAATGAAAAGTATTTACAAAATATGGTCAAAGTTGATTTAGAAGTTCAATTCAAAATAAGTATTAAGAAAGGAAAGTTTGAAAATCAAAAGCATAAGGCTTAGGTTTCTAATGTTGAAAACAAGTGTTAAATGTTTGCACAAAAGTTTTGGCTAGGGTTAGAGTAGAGAGAAGAAGAAGAAAGGCTAGAGTCCTAAGCATACAAGAAGTGAGGGATAAAGAATGAGACCACAATGGAGTTCCTCTCTTGAGATCATATGGATGATCCAAGTAGCTCCCATCCTTTGGAATAAGCCATCACATAAGCATAAACTCAAGCAATCAACAATCAAATGAACTATTGGAAGGCTCCTCAATGTATCTTAGATCCCTCTCTCTTAAAAGCTCATGGTAATGGTTCCTCAATTTGGCTCAAAGTTGGAATCCCTAGCACAAGAACACACACATCAAAAGGTTCCATCAAAATAAACAATGAATGGACAAGAAGAGTTTTAGAAGTTGGTCCTTTCAAATCCATCTTCAACATTAAGGTCCTTTACTCCAATTTGCATAGGGAATGTCCTAGAATCTAAGTCCTTTTGTCCATTTTTTTTTATTTTGGTCCACAACAATCAAAACAAAACACAAGCACAATAATATATACACAATTATGTGCTCAAGTGAGCAAAAGGCAAATTGCATTAACATAAACATGTGCTCTAATGAGCAAAGGGAAAAGCAAATGAATAATATGTACAAGAATAGTAAATTGCATAAAAGTAAAGAGCAAAAAGTAAATGTTAATGGTTAATAGTTAGTGTTAGTAGTTAGTGTGCCATAAGGCAAATTTAGCGCTATGTTAAGCAATCGTAATTGGACTTATGTAGAAGTCACAACTATCTGAGGCCGGTCAATAATAATGTAGGCAAACAACACAAGTTAGAAGTCTTGATTAGTGAACCAAGTTCCAACAACTTGCCATGCCAAAAAGAAGAAGAGAATTGATCTTGTATTGGTTTAAGTTCTTTGCATGATTTAGGAAACAACCTATCTGTCATACCCCGATTTTGGTCCTGAATTTTTTTTCATTTTTTCATTTTTATTTGGCACTTGGCCTAAAGTTCATTTGCATACATTCATGACCAAAGGCAACCGACCATTCCCAAATCCATATTTTTGTTACACATTGGTCATTGTCTAGGCCTTTTTGATCATGGTGCTTTTGATTATAAAATGGATTTTAATTATTTGACTTTTTAATTTTCAATTTGATTTTAATTTCGAATTAAGTTAAATTCCAAATTTCAATTTAATCTTAATTGTTTATTTTACTAATGATTCAAACTCTAATTGATTTTAATTTTCAAATAAATGTTAGAATTGATATCAAAGTAATTTTAACAAATTATAGATTAATTTGATTTTAATTTGGTTTTTTACTGATTTTTTTTATTATTTAAATTGATATTTAAATTAGTCTTGGATCATTTCTAAGAATCCATATCCATTTTATAACCAAACACCCATTTCAAATCAAGGATCAACCAAATTTTCATCCATTCATTAATACCATACATTCATTTTCAATTTCAGACTATAAAAATTACAATCCAAATTCACACGGCCTATGATCATATTCCGAACCACAATAGCTCCATGATAACATCCATCCTACCACAATCGTAACAGAGCAACATTAAGTCCATAGAATTTCAACATTAACAAGCCAACACTCCTTATTAACCAACAAGCCTTCAAAGGACCTTCATTCTGACCTCACGCAACTGAGGAACATTTTCTAACTTACCAAAAACCTACACAAAACAAAACCTTCCAACCACTTCAATAACATAAATTATAACATGAATATACACTAATAGAGACGAGAAAACAACCAAACAAGCAGTTGTGGAAGGCAGTGGGGGATTGTTTCCCACGTGTAGAGAATCTAAAGATGAAGTTAATTTATTCCTTGGAAATGCCGGTACGGCAATGCGTCCTTTGACGGCAGCCTTGGTTGCTGCAGGTGAAAATGTCCGGATCTATTAGCAGTCAGTACCTAACTGTTTTGCTTATGACAACACCGTTGGTTCTTAGCGACGTTGAGATTGAGATAATTGATAAATTGATTTCGGTTCTGTTATGTTGGATTGACTTTAAAGCTGAAGGTGATGCTTCTAGCGCCAATTACTTCCTAGCCGGTGCAGAAGTTACCGTTGGAACTATCACGGTTATAGGCTGCGGGACGAGCAGTTTACAGGGAGATGTAAAATTTGCTGAAGTTCTTGAAGGATGGGAGCTAAAGTTACGTGGACAGAAAACAGCGTCACAGTTACCGGGCCTCCACGAGATTCTTCTGGTCGGAAAGTGTTGCAAGGCATTGATATCAATATGAACAAGAGAAGCAGATGTTGCAAGAACAATACAAGCATACATCGAGGGATCGGTTGCACGGTACAGGTTCTAAGGATGTAGCTCTCAAGAATATGTCATACTCAAAATCCTGCATAAAACCAATTACAACAGTTCTACATAAGTTCACCAATCTGTAACACACATGAAAGGCTTGAGCCAAGATCAAGAAGCTCACCATTTTGTTAAACTCTGGGGGTTCTGAAGAATCTTGCATCAACCCGTTGTATATCCGTAAATGCTTCTATGGTCGCCTCCATTTTTATTGCTTCTCGGCTTCCATCAAGACTACATGTGTTTGCCATCATGTTATTCTCGTTACAGGAGTACAGGTTTGAGATCAATGGACCTTGGGACGAGGCTAAGCTTTGTTTTGACCCTACAGACTGAAATTAGAACATGATTATTTTGTTGAGAACTCAGAGCACGCTATTCAATGTTGTTACATTCAAATCAACTAGTTTTGGTTTTATTAAAGCCTATAACAGTTGAAGGATACAATTGAAGGATGAGGCTAAGTTTGGTTTTATTCAAATCAGAACATGGTTATTTTACTTGAATTCATCTGCAATTTTACAAGTTGTTATTGAATCATTCGTGGCCATTGGATCAGTTATCCAACATGTCAGATAGAGAGAAGATCTAGCTTTGCACAGTCAGGTTGCAAGGGCCTGTACCTGTAAACATTTCACATAATTTAGTCAGGTTAGGATTAGGTGGAAATTCTTTGACAGGAGAGATTCTTTCGAGTACCTGCAATGAAGCCGGACATAAGTTGACATACATAGGGCTGGATAATAATCAGATGACAGGTTTGATACCTCCTGAATCAGGTTCTTGTAAGAAAGTGGCCTTGATGAGTTTGGTTGAGAATCAATTGACTGGTGCATTACCACCAGAACTTGGAAATCTTATCAGTCTTCAAGTCTTGATGAACAAGCTTAATGGTACTAGTCCGATTCAAATTTCACAATTGCAAAAAAGTTGTCTACATTGAATTTGAGCCAGAATTCTCTGGATGGACCGATTCCGTCTGAAATGACAACAAACCTTCATGCACCTGTAACGTGTGCTTGACAGTTAAACGTCGGTTTAAAACCCTGCTATGATGCTAAAGATATATTTGACGGTTTTGAATTCCAACGCAATAGGAGACAAGTTGTCCAAGCATCTAACATCATTCGGACAGAACATTGTCGATACATCCTATGTTGTTACCTACAAGCATAAGCAAGGTGCGCAAATCAAATCGTGAGCAACACAATGGAAAACAGCTACTACAGTATGGCAATCTTAGAAGAAGAGTGACAATTATACCTTTGAATAAAATACAATACTATACTGTTCCCTCAAGAGTTCGACAAGCCGCTGTTAGTTTGGTGGGCAAGGAGAATGCCAAAATTGCACTTTCTTTGGTTGGTTATGAAGAAGAATTGAAGAATGCAATGGAATATATCTTTGGCTCAACATTTGTTTGCAAAACAATCTCACTTGGACGTACAAAGGATTGCTGTAAGATGTCATGGCCTCTTGAGCAGCATCCTCATTATCAAACTGAACAAGCCCGAAGTTACTCATGAATGCTCCAAATTTCACTGCGGTAAAACACAAATTAGCAAAGCGTTAAAATCCAAGAAAATACCCGGAATGGAATTAAGACAAAAAACAGAGGGAGAAAGCATGAGTTCAGAATACCTTTTCCAAATCTAGCATCAAAGAAACCGATCCAAATTCTGAGCATCGAAAGGACTTGGCAGAGATACTTCTTGGATCCACCATACCAAACTGAAAACCCTAAAGCTGTGAACATAAATAGAGGAAGGCGAATCAGTGAGAGAAAAAAGAAAAATCGGAGGCGGCCAAAACACCACAAAAACCCTAATCCTAAAATCAAAGCAAAAATCAAAGCGAAATCAGTATTTGAAGAGGCGAAGGGAGAAAATTCAATCATTACCTGAGCCGTCGTCGTCACCGAAGGTGAGCCTTTTCCTTTTGTTCCTACTTAAAACCATGGATCCTTGCATTTTAGAGTAAGAGAGCAGCTGAGAGGTGATTTGGTCGATTAAGGGACGGATTTTGGGAGTGAGGTTGAGGACGTGAGAGAGACGAGAGGTTGAGGACGCGATTGAGAGAGAAGGTTTTGGTGAGAGAAATGTGAGGTTGAGAGCGAAATAGAGATTCGCTGAGAGTGAGATTGAGAGAGATTGAGGACGATGACTCTCCTGGGTTTGTGATTACAGTACTTTTCACTTTCTTTTTTTTCGTTTCCTTTTATTTTTATTTGTTAGTAGAACAAACATTTAAAATATTAAAGAAGTTTGTAGCACCTCAAATTTGCACCTATCATTGTACCTACATACTCATACTAGGTCATAACATAACATGGTCCACTGCATAGCATTGCATTGTCCCTTTTGCCCAAGTGCAAGATCATCAGGAGAATTAGGTCAAACTGATCAGGAGATCAGTCAATCAAGCAAGCAAGCACAATTTCCATTGAGCCATGGCCCTAGGGTTGGTCCAACATGTTCACATGACTTGGGGATCCATTTGAAGTGTTTTGGTCAAGGGTTGGATGTTCAGAAGTCATCAGTCAATGCACAGTCAGTCAGAAACCCTAAAAAGTCAAACTTGGTCAACTGGGCTTGATTTTATGGTTTTGATGGTTGGATTTGGTTTGAGAGAGCTTATTCATATCCAAATAGGCCTCATATATCATGGCAAACATCATCATTGAAGAATTTGAAGCCAAATCAGAAATTTCCAAAAATAGAAACTGGACCTGTAATTTTGACTGCCAAAAATGGAAACTTCTTGATCCCAAACTTACATCATGATACAAGCTTCAAATGAATTTTTGCCCAACATGAAAGTTGAAGATCTTGTTCTCCCATTTCCAAAAAGTCCAAGAACACTCAATTCCCATGTATGGTTGGCAAGATATGATCAAATCATTTTCAAAAATTCTTGAACTTCAAAAGGCCATATCTCTCAAACCATTTGGCCAAATTTGGTGGGGTTTTTTCCAACAAGTCACATTTGACCTCCTCTTTCCAAAAATGTAACCATCATGCACCAAAACCTCATAGATCAAAATGACCTTTTTTTTTCAAGAAAGGTGAAAAAGTGAACTTTTGATTTAATCATTTTTAATCACTTTGGCCTTTCAAGTATGTTCAGATATGTTGTTTTGGTTGTGCTACAAGCCCAATTTCGTGGCTTTTACCCTTGCACCTCACCATTGGAACAAAAGTGGTCAATTAGCAAAATGCTTCATTTAAGTTAATCATGTTTAGCATCCACTTATGCAACTTAAAACAGAAGTATATTAACTCATTTTCTGTCATTCTAAAACCCTAGCAGCCATTTTGCACACAGAATTTTCACTCTCTCAAAATCTCCATCTTTTCATCTTTGAATTTTTGTGGAAAAAATTGTGAAGCACTTGACATTGCCTTGCTTGCTACATCATATACCCACCATTTGGAGCTGATTTCAAGCCTCGAATCTCAACTGGAAACCACTTTCATGGACTGTTTTTGCTGAGCTCCATTAATGGCAGACGTTGATTAGAGCCAAACCAAGCTTTCTTGAGCTGAACTTCCTTCATCATTCATCATTTGGAGCATGAGTGTGCATCTGTTCTAGCTGATTGAGGCCAAAAAACCACGATTCATCTCAGTTCTTCAAATCTGGTACGTATTTCGAATCTCTCTTCTATCAAAATGATGCTATGCTTTGTGTAGAGTTTACCTTGCTGGTCATTATGAGCTTTGAACCATTGAAAATGGTTGAGTATTTACAAAGTTATGCTGTCTCAAAGTTTGGTATGTGAATATGTTTTTGTTTGATGCTTGCTGTGTAGTTCGATTCCATGAAAATGATGGTTGGATTCTTGATGTGTGTTGTTAGTTGGTTCTATTGATGTGCTTAATTCATGATTCTGGGAAATTTGTTCTTCCATGGATGAATGATGAATACTGTTGCCCAGAAACCCTAATTTCAAACCCAGATTTCCATTTGAATCTTGTTGATCGCGATTGGCCTTTTGGAATTTGTTTTTCTACATGGTCACACTGTTACATTGCCATGCTACCTATCACTGCTTGCCACGCATCTAAATGCTACGCACCGTTTCACTTAATTGTCCCCAGAATTACCAATATGCCATCGGTTCCTATTAATTCCATTAATTCATTTTATTTGTTCAATATTTATTTCATTTTGATTCAACAACTTTCAAAAATCATAAGTCAACCATCTTTTATCCAAAATTCATGAAATTTTTTGCATTATGCTTTGCTTGATCTCTACTTTTTTATCATGATTTTTCCAGAATTTTTGGATGAGTGGATTTTTTATTATGCTAGGGTTTGTAACATGTATCCATTTTTTGTACCTTTCACCAAATCCTTTGTGAAATAGTGACACTTTATCCTATGTCCCTGAAAATTTTTGTGCACAAACTAGACACATCCATGGTGATTTTGGTATAGAGTTCATGAATTTATCTTCTCTGGTCATTGAGTTATGATTTTTTGAAGTAGGGTGTGACAATTTGTGTCACACCATTGATGTGCAACTTGATGATTTTCATAGCCATGCTTCTTGACCTCAAAATGGATTGAATTTTTGCATGATTAAGCTTGTGTATGTCTAGTTTATATGTGATTTTTTGTGGATTTGTTTATGGCATTTTCCAATTGTTTGAGATTTTTCTCCCCTGTTTGGTCATATGTTGACTTTTTGTGACACTTGTTCCCATTTCATTTGTGAAATCCTCATACTTTATTAGATGGACATGAAATTTTACATGAGATTACTAGACATCTTAATCTTTGCCATGGTTTTAGTCCCATTCATTTATCGTATGCCATCCCTGATTTATGATTTTTTCAAGTTGATGCATGTTTGATTGATTTCTTTGAGCATGTTCAAAATTGCCTTGCCTTTCTGATTTTCATTGATTGCCTTCCACTTGTCCAAATGAGATGAAATTTGACATGCTTACCAGGCTATGGGTTGTGATTGATCATGATTTATTTGGTGATTTTTCGAAATGTTTGAGATTATTTTTGATTCAAGTCTTGCTGTTGACTTCTATGAGCTTCTGTTTGCAATACCTTGACCTAACTTGTTCATGAAATGATGATGATAATTGATATGAATGTGAACCCAATTGGTTTTGTTTCTTGATTGTTTGAACATGATTTTGGATACTTGCCCTTTGCTGTTTTGACTTTTTCATCCCCTTTTGACCCTAGGCTTGCCCTAGTGGTCCTGTTACTCACATTTGAGCTCATGTTTTCAGGTTGACCAACAATTGTCCAATGAGACCAACATAAATTGGTTTTGTTTGCTTGTTTATCATGACTAACATGTTATGTTTTGTAGGTTGCTTGGCTCACATGCCTTGAGCTTTGTGCCTTGCATATTCACTTGCTTATGATTAACTGTTGATGTCTGTTTCCTTTTGCTTTGTTTTGAAGTTGCATACTAATGTCTGCTTGACTATTTCAGGTGCTTTTAGTTGCTCAGTTCCTTGTGAACTTTTGCTTTGCTTTGCTTGTATAAGCAATTTGCATTGAGGTATATTTCTAATCTTCATGTAGTCTGGAAGACCTGGCCTGTTACTTGGCCAGGCAACTGTCTGAAGTCCTCCTTAAGAGGCAATGCTTGTGTATGTTTAAAATTGTCCTTGTACATATCAAAGACCTCCTAAGTGAAGAGGCAATTGGCAGAACCCAAGGGATATGCAATCTATCCCCTGCTAGTCTGTGTGTCACTCACCTTGCTCACATTACCTGTGTTGATGCATAGTGAGTAAAAACCCAAGATCTATAGAGTCTAACTTGTGGATAGAGTTCCAACTTTCTGAACTCCCACACCTTCTGATATTCAAATGCTCTCCCTGACCAGGGATAAGAACAATGAGGCACACCCCTCATCTCCTTTCATCTGCTTCACCTTGGCTCTCAATGTCAAGGTTAAGAGCAACATTTACCCAGTTCCAGAGGTTTGTTTGTTGAGGTTGATTTGACCCCTCGACTAAAACCTAACCTTGTTTGAGCCCCTTGCTTGTGTATAGTGTGTGCTACCTGTGCTTGTATGTTTGTTTGACTTGCTTCCTGTGCAAGTTAGGGTTAGTTTAGGCTTGCTTCCTGTGCAAGTTAGGTTTTGCTTGGCTTGCTTCCTGTGCAAGTTAAGTGTGTGTGTGGCTTGCTTCCTGTGCAAGTCATGATTAGGATAGGCTGGCTCCCTGTGCCAGTTAGCTAGAAACCTTAACTTAGGGATGATTTTGCATGATAACATCTAGGCTCGAGTCGTAGTCTCCCTAGTTGTGTCTCCCTCTGTTATCTGGTTAGGCTAGGTCCTTTATCCCTGCGTAGGGGAACTACGTCGCCCTGATCTTCATACCAGATGAAGTACGTAGGCAGGAGATTGAGCTGATCTCTCCGGGCGCCCTTTTTTTCTTTTTCAACCCTTTGTGTCTTAACCACCCTTGCGTGTGTTTTGGTTCGGATGCTGATGTAAGTCCAGTGATTGGCATTCAGGCTCCATGTTTGCCTTTGCCTGTGTTTGTTTGTGTGCGTGTTAGCCGAGCTACGAATGCTCTGATTCTCCTTCGTCCAAAGGAGATACGTATGCATAGGATGCGATATCCTAGCGAGCATGTGTCGTTTCCCCAGTCCGAACTACTTAAACTCTGATGTCTATGCCTGATAGACTAAGTAGGCCCAGGATGCGACATCCTGCCGAGTCAGTTTCAGTTTTGTTTTCTTGTGTCTCTTTCAGTCAGTGTGTGTGTGTGAGCAGTATTCTTAGCAACCATTTTTTCCTTCCTATTGTGCGTGGATCCCGTCGAGTACGACGGATGCGTAGGGGTGCTAATACCTTCCCTTCGCATAACCGACTCCCGATCCCATTCTCTTTGGTCGCGAGACCATGTTCTTTCCCAGGTTTACTTCGAGCGTTTCCTTTCCCTCTTTTGGGATAAATAACGCACGGTGGCGGCTCTGTTGTTCTTGTTTTCCCGCCGGTTTTTCGCGTAATGCGACAGCTGGCGACTCTGCTGGGGACATAAGAGAAGTTGACCTGTGCTGGTCCATCTTCCCTAAGCGAGTCTCTCCTAGCGCTCTCTAGGTTAGGGTTTTGGTTGCTTTGTGCTGTGTTCGTTGTTTATTGCATTCATTATCTGTTCATTTCATTTACTGTTTGCATTTATTGTGTGCATTAATGTTTGCATTCATATTCATTATTCATTCTGCCTGGCTGGTTGTCTGTTATTCTTTGTGGGGTGGGAGTCAGTTGAGGTAAAAGGTCCAATACCCAGACCATGAGTGAAATCTAGGATGATTAGGAATAGAGTGATTCATGGGAAGCGGGTGGTATTGCGCCACTTAGCGGAACATTGATATCACGAGCAGTTCAGACCCTGGTGGGGTATCGTCGTTACATACTTCGGGTGTGTATATGATGGTATTCTGCGAAAGGTTATTTATGCTGCGTTTCTCTCGACCTTACCCTGGCCTAGACTACACCCGTGAGTGGGGAAGGGTTGATCATTACAGGTACCGTTGGTGACTTTTGGTTTTGTTGGGGACTCTCAGTTCAGACAACAGTATATTCAGTTGACCTTGGGTTCTTAAGTTGGATTTGGGTTCTGATTTTGACTGAAGCTTCGACCTAGTGATCAGAGTTTGCACAACCAGCCAGTCCAGTCTGCATCATTTGCATCATAGCATATTTATTTTTCAAAAGATATGCAATAAAAAAAAAATCGAAAAAAAAAAAGAAGAAAAAAAAAAAGAAAAAAAACTAATCTCTGCATGCATATCATTTCTCAGGTACATTCCAGAGCTTGGTTCACTGGTAGAGATGGCAACCGTCCCAGAGCCGAAGCGGAAGACCTGTTCCTACAGCTTTCATCGTGAGCCGTTGACTCCGTTGATCGAGTTGGGTAGTTTTGTGACTGATGATCGTCTGAAGGGTTTTGTTGGGCAGTATGGAGATATCCTGACAGTGTTGAAGACAGTAGTTGATCCAGTGCCTCTGCAGACACTTCTTCAGTTCTACGACCCGGAGCTTAGATGTTTTACCTTCCAAGACTACCAGTTGGCGCCTACTCTCGAGGAGTATTCTATTCTGATGAGCGTCCCGGTTCAACATCAGATTCCTTTTTTGGACGTCCCAAAAGAGGTTGACTTCAGATTGATTGCCAGAGCTCTCCGGTTGAGTGTCAAAGAGGTTTGTGATAATTGGAAGCCCTGTGGGGAAGTTGTGGGTCTGCCATTGAAGTTTCTTTTGAGAGTAGCTAGAGATGAAGCAGAGAAGGGGAATTGGGAAGTTTTTCACGCACAACTAGCTGCCATGATCTATGGGATCATCTTATTCCCAAGTATGCCTAATTTTATTGACTATGCTGCTATCACTATCTTCATTGGAGGGAATCCAGTCCCCACCCTTTTAGCTGACACTTACTATGCCATCCACAGTAGGCATGGTAAGGGCGGAGCCATCAGGTGCTGTCTACCTCTCCTATTCAAATGGTTTATGTCACTCCTGCCTGTCAGTGGACCCTTTGTGGATACCCAGAGCACTCTTAAGTGGACTCAGAGGGTCATGTCGCTCACCTCCTACGATATCAGATGGCAGTCATACCAGATGGATGTACGGAATGTTATCATGAGCTGTGGAGGATTCCGGAATGTGCCACTCGTGGGGACCAAGGGTTGCATAAATTACAACCCAGTTCTTTCTCTTCGCCAGTTAGGGTTTGTTATGAGTAGAAGACCACTTGAAGCTGAGATAGCTGAGAGTGTATGTTTTGAGAAGAAAGATGACCCTGCTAGGTTGGAGCAGGTAGGAAGAGCTTGGAAGTCTGTTGGAGTGAAGGATGGATCCGTCTTAGGGAAGAAGTTTACCATTGCAATGCCCGATTACACCGATTGGGTAAAGAAGAGAGTGGAAACTTTATTGCTACCCTATGATAGGATGGAGCCGTTGCAAGAGCAACCACCCTTGGTTCTTGCTGATAGTGTGCCTGCTGAGCACTATAAGCAAGCTTTGATGGAAAGTCGTCGTTTGAGGGAGAAGGAGCAAGACACCCAGATGGAGTTGTACAAAGCTAAAGCTGATAGGTTGCACTTGGCCCATCAACTCAAGGAAGTGCAAGGAGAGGATGCTAGCAGAGCAAGGAGCAAGAAGAGATCATATGAGGAGATGGAATCCAAGTTAGATGCAGAGCATAGGGAGTGTTTGAGACTGCAGAGAGCAGAAGTCAACTATCAGAAGAAGATCAAAGACCTAGAGAAGCAACTCAGAGACAAAGACATTCAACTCAGAGACAAAGACATTCAGTTGAAGAAGGAGGTAGACTTGAGACAGAAATCAGAAGATTATCTTGGAGGAGAAGTCTTGGAGCTTAGAAGACAGTTGAAGGAGAAGATCACCCCTTTACCAGAATGTTCAGAATGCACACTGTTGATAGACCAGTGCCATTACCTGAAGACTCTCATTCCGGAAGACCATCTGTCTTAGTTTGTATCTTTGATGAATTTGTTGAGAATCACCTCCAGACTTGTTGGATGGGATTCATTTGTTTGTACTCCGTCTTTTGGATCTTTTTGTTGAGAATCACCTCCAGGCTTGTTGGATGGGATTCATTTGTTTGTACTCTGTTTATTCGAATGTTTTGCCGACCTGGTTGTATGACCTTTTTACCCTTATGTATAGATAGGGTTGTCAGTATTTCCCTGTTGTTCTCATTTTTCCCTGTATCTGTATTGTTCTCTTGTTGCTGCAGGTTGCCATCTTCTGAGGATGGGTCAGGCTCTTTGAATGCTTGAGAAATGAGCATATCATGTGCATCATACACATCATTAAACATCATACTCATCTCATTTGCATAACAGGTGTTCTTGTGCCGTCTTCTTACTTTGATTCCTATGTCCAGGCAGGATAGCTGATCAAAGACCGCACCGCTACTCAACGAGACTCAACCATCAACGGAATATGGATCAAGTACAAGCCGAGTTAGCTGAGATGAGGGCTAACATGGCCCAATTCATTCACATGATGCAAGGGGTTGCGCAAGGGCAAGAAGAACTCCGAGCTCTAGTTCAGAGGCAAGAAGCTACAATTCCACCGCCCAACCAGGCTCTGCCAGAGGGAGGCCCGATTAATGACACTCCTGCTGCTGCTATTCCCGTCAACAACTATGCTGTAGGTGAAGAGTTGAGGGGTATTCGAGTTGATGGTCAACCTATTGCTCCAGATGCTGCTAATGCCAGAGTCATGCATGCTCCGGCCCGTAACAGAATTCCGATTGTTGATAGACAAGAGGATATGTTTACCTTACTCAGTGAAGACGAAGATATTTTGGGAAGAAATGATGCGAGAGATCGTAAAGTTGAGGCCCTTGCTGAGAAAATCCGGGCTATGGAATGTCAAAACTCCCTCGGTTTTGATGTTACAAACATGGGATTAGTGGAAGGCTTGAGAATCCCGCACAAATTCAAGGCACCGTCATTTGATAAATACAACGGTACCTCCTGCCCTCGCACCCATGTGCAGGCATACTACAGAAAAATCTCCGCATACACTGATGATGAGAAGATGTGGATGTACTTTTTCCAAGACAGCCTATCTGGGGCATCTTTGGATTGGTATATGGAGTTGAAGCGGGATTCCATCAGATGCTGGAGGGACTTAGGTGAAGCGTTCCTCAGACAGTACAAGCATAACATGGACATGGCTCCGACCCGGACTCAGCTGCAGAGTCTGTGTCAGAAAAACAACAAGAGCTTTAAAGAGTACGCCCAAAGATGGCGTGAGCTTGCTGCAAGAGTTCAACCCCCTATGCTGGAAAGGGAGTTGACAGACATGTTTATCAGCACTCTTCAAGGCGTGTATATGGACCGGATGGGAAGCTGCCCATTCGGAAGTTTTTCTGATGTCGTCATCTGTGGCGAGAGAACCGAAAGTCTGATCAAGGCCGGTAGGATTCATGATGCGGGTTCTTCGTCGAAGAAACCCTTCTCTGGGGCACCTCGCCGTAGAGAAGGAGAGACCAATGCTGTACAACACAGAGGGGGTGTGTACAGAGGAAGTGTAAATAGAGAACAGTATCGTCCGGTTGCTGCAGTGACTATTCCTGCACCTCAACCTCGTCCACAACAACAACAAAGGGTTCAACAACCGCAACAACAACAACAACAACAACAACGTCCTTATCAGCCAAGGCAAAGGTTGCAGGCTGATCGAAGATTTGACCCGCTTCCAATGACGTACGCCGAATTATTACCCGAACTACTCCGGTTAGGGTTTGTTGAATTGCGTACAATGGCTACACCAACAGTATTGCCGCCCGGGTATGATGCGAACGTCCGTTGTGACTTTCATTCTGGGGCACCCGACCATCATACTGAGAGATGCAGGGCTCTCTAGCACAAGGTACAAGATTTGATCGATGCTAAGGCAATCAACTTTGCTCCGGTACCCAACGTAGTGAACAATCCTATGCCTCAGCACGGTGGGCATAGGGTGAATAATATTGAAGGGGGGGAAGCTGAAGACTTAGTTGTTGATGTCGAAGACGTTCAGACTTCTCTGTTGGTGGTAAAGGGCCGTCTGCTGAAGGGGGGTGTTGACCCGGGCTGTAGTGAAGATTGTTTGGGCTGTGATGAAGCTACCAATGGCTGTGACCAGTTGAAGGCTGGTATTCAAAGGTTGATTGACGAAGGCTGTCTCCAGTTCAGTAGGGCTGTTAAAGACAAGGGGTCAGTGTCTACTGTCACCATCTACTTCAAGCCGTCTGAAGGACGAGGACAGAGGGTTGTTGGTACATCGGCAGCAAGCAGTGCTCCAGTTACCATTCCCGCTCCGGTTACCATTCCTGCTCCGGTAACCATCAATGCTCCGACTACTATTGTGGCGTCTGGCAGAAGACAAGTTGAGAATAGTAGGGCTGTTCCTTGGAAGTATGACAATGCCTATCGCAACAATCGGAGGGCTGACAATCAGATAAGGCCAGCAACTCAAGCGCCTGTGACTATCAGTGCACCGGTAAGAACTCCTGTGGTTGCAAGTCCTGTGGTGGACAACGTTGGAGGACCAGGAGGTTTTACCAGGAGTGGACGACTGTTTGCTCCTCAGTCATTGAGAGATGCTAATGCTGAGGCATCTGCTAGGGCTAAGGGTAAACAAGCCGTGGTTGACGAGGAACCGGCTCAGAAGGAGGCTGAGGGTTCTTTTGAAAGAGACGTCGAGGAATTCATGAAGATTATCAAGAAGAGTGACTACAAGATAGTAGATCAGCTCAATCAGACTCCGTCCAAAATTTCAATCCTCTCTTTGCTGTTGTGCTCAGAAGCACATCGTGATGCCTTGCTGAAGATGTTGAACATGGCATACGTACCGCAAGAGATCTCCGTCAACCAACTGGAGGGTGTGCTAGCCAACGTGAGTACCAGGCATGGTGTAGGTTTCACTGACCTAGACTTGACGCCTGAGGGTCGTAATCATAACAAAGCCTTGCACATCACTATGGAGTGCAAGGGTGCTGTTCTGTCTCACGTGTTGGTAGACACCGGGTCGTCCCTGAATGTCCTACCAAAGCAGATTCTGAAGAAGATTGATGTTGAGGGAGTTGTGCTCACTCCCAGTGACCTTATCGTGCGCGCTTTTGACGGATCCAAACGGTCTGTGTTTGGTGAAGTTACCTTGCCGGTAAAGATAGGTCCAGAGGTTTTTGATGTAATCTTCTATGTGATGGACATTCAGCCCGCCTATAGCTGTTTGTTGGGGCGTCCATGGATACACGCAGCTGGGGCAGTCTCGTCGACTCTCCATCAAAAGCTCAAGTATGTCTGGAACGGTCAGATTGTGACCGTATGCGGCGAAGAAGAGATTCTGGTGAGTCATTTATCCTCGTTCAAGTATGTCGAAGTAGATGGCGAGATCCATGAAACCTTGTGCCAGGCATTTGAGACCGTGGCGCTTGAGAGGGTAGCTTGTGCTGAGCAGAGGAAGCCAGGTGCTTCGATTGCATCCTATAAGCAAGCCAAAGAGGTGGTTGACTCCGGTAGGGCTGAGGGCTGGGGCAAGATGGTTTACTTGCCTGTGAAAGAAGACAAATTTGGAATCGGTTTTGAGCCTCTTCAGGCAGAACAGAGTGTGGGTCCGAGCACCTTTACCAGCGCTGGGCTGATGAATCATGGGGATGTCTTTGCTACTGATGGTGAAGATATTGGCAGTGATTGTGATGTAGACGTCTGGGTCCGCCCTTGTGCACCAGGGGAGTCTATCAACAATTGGACGGCTGAAGAAGTGGTCCAAGTTACTCTTCTGACAGAGTAATTTTCCTTTGTTTTTTCATTTTTGCATGAAAACCCTACGTTCTGCCCAAGACGTAGTGGTTTATTGTAGGGCCTCATCATGTTTAAATGATTATCATAAATAAAGGACGTTTTGCAATCAAATTTTGAGATCTTTGTCTTTCTATTTTTGTTTTCACTTTTTCAAAATAATAAAAATGGCAATGTTTTTGTTTTTTTTGTGACTTTATGGAAATCTTTTTCTAAAAACAAAACATTAAACATGCAGAAGTGATATTTTGGCATCCACTGTGAGCGACTCTGTTATGGCTCCATATGATTTTGAAAATACCATCTACCAAGCTGAAGAGGAGAGTGAGGAAGACTGTGAACTCCCTGCAGAATTGGTCAGACTACTGAAGCAAGAGGAAAGGGTCATCCAACCTCATCAGGAGGAGTTGGAGATTGTTAATCTGGGTACTGAGAAAGCCAGAAGAGAGATCAAGATTGGGGCTGCTTTAGAAGACTCTGTCAAGAGGAGGCTAATAGAGATGCTGAGAGAATATGTGGAAATATTCGCCTGGACATATCAAGACATGCCTGGGCTGGATACAGACATTGTGGTGCATCGGTTACCTCTGAAAGAAGAGTGTCCGTCAGTCAAACAGAAGCTTCGCAGAACAAGTCCTGATATGGCTGTCAAGATCAAGGAAGAGGTTCAGAAGTAGTGGGATGCAGGTTTTCTGGCTGTTACCAGATATCCACCGTGGGTGGCCAACATTGTTCCCGTGCCAAAGAAGGATGGCAAAGTCAGAATGTGTGTCGACTACCGGGATTTGAACAGAGCGAGTCCGAAAGATGATTTCCCTTTACCTCACATTGATGTATTGGTGGATAATACGGCTCAATCCTCGGTATTCTCTTTCATGGATGGTTTCTCGGGTTATAACCAGATCAAGATGGCGCCAGAGGACATGGAAAAGACGACATTCATTACACCTTGGGGCATATTCTGCTACAAAGTAATGCCATTTGGGCTGAAGAATGCCGGTGCTACCTATCAGAGGGCAATGACGACTCTCTTTCATGACATGATGCACAAAGAAATTGAAGTGTACGTGGATGATATGATTGCGAAGTCGCAGACAGAAGAGGAGCACCTGGTTAATTTGCAGAAGTTGTTTGACAGGTTGGTCAAGTTCAAGCTGAGGCTGAATCCGAACAAGTGTACGTTTGGAGTGAGATCAGGGAAGCTGTTAGGCTTCATTGTCAGTGAGAAAGGGATTGAGGTCGATCCAGCTAAAGTCAAAGCTATTCAAGAGATGCCTGAACCACAAACAGAGAAGCAAGTCCGTGGGTTTTTAGGGAGGTTGAATTACATTGCACGGTTCATATCTCACCTAACTGCCACGTGTGAACCAATTTTCAAACTGCTCAGAAAGAATCAGGCGATCAAATGGAATGATGACTGTCAGAAAGCTTTTGACAAAATCAAAGAATATTTACAGAACCCTCCAATCCTGATTCCTCCAGTCCCAGGGAGACCACTAATAATGTACCTATCAGTCACCGAGACTTCAATGGGGTGTGTATTGGGTCAGCATGACGAGTCTGGTCGAAAAGAGCATGCCATATACTACCTAAGCAAAAAGTTTACTGACTGTGAAACAAGATATTCACTGCTCGAGAAAACTTGCTGTGCTTTGGCCTGGGCTGCTCGCCGACTAAGGCAGTATATGTTGAACCATACTACCTTGTTGATTTCTAAGATGGATCCAGTAAAGTACATCTTTGAGAAGCCGGCCCTCACCGGGCGCGTTGCTCGATGGCAGATGATCTTAACAGAGTATGACATTCAGTACACATCACAGAAGGCCATCAAAGGTAGTATTCTGTCAGACTACCTTGCCGAGCAACCAATCGACGATTATCAGCCTATGATGTTTGAATTCCCTGATGAAGACATCATGTATTTGAAGACGAAAGATTGTGAAGAGCCACCTGTCGAGGAAGGACCGGATCCTGATGACAAGTGGACACTGATGTTTGATGGGGCTGTGAATATGAACGGTAATGGTGTTGGGGCAATGTTGATCAATCCCAAAGGTGCTCATATACCTTTTTCTGCCAGATTGACTTTTGACGTCACCAACAATGAGGCTGAGTATGAGGCTTGTATCATGGGGATAGAAGAAGCCATTGATCTGAGGATCAAAACACTTGACATTTTTGGAGATTCAGCTCTAGTGATCAATCAGGTCAATGGAGATTGGAATACGAACCAGCCGCATCTGATTCCGTATAGAGATTACACCAGAAGAATACTGACGTTCTTCAAGAAGGTGAAGTTGTATCATGTCCCCCGGGATGAGAATCAGTTGGCTGATGCTCTGGCTACCTTATCCTCTATGATAAAGGTTCATTGGTGGAATCATGTGCCACATGTTGCGGTAAACCGACTCGAGAGGCCTGCGTATGTGTTTGCAGCCGAGTCTGTTGTTGCGATTGATGAAAAGCCGTGGTACTATGATATCAAGAACTTCCTCAAGACTCAAGAATATCCTGAGGGTGCGTCGAAGAATGATAAGAAGACCCTGAGAAGGCTGGCTGGAAGCTTTTATTTGAATCAGGATGACGTGTTGTACAAGAGGAACTTTGACATGGTCTTGCTCAGATGCGTGGATAGACACGAAGCAGACATGTTGATGCAAGAAGTGCACGAGGGTTCGTTTGGTACCCACGCTGGTGGTCATGCAATATCGAAGAAACTGCTGAGAGCCGGTTATTACTGGATGACTATGGAATCCGATTGCTTCAAATATGCTCGGAAGTGCCATAAATGCCAAATCTATGCTGATAAGGTGCATGTACCACCAAGCCCGTTGAATGTCATGAACTCGCCCTGGCCGTTTGCCATGTGGGGTATTGACATGATTGGGAAGATCGAGCCAACTGCTTCGAATGGACATCGCTTCATCTTGGTTGCGATTGACTACTTTACCAAATGGGTAGAAGCAACTTCCTTTGCCAACGTTACCAAACAAGTGGTTGCCCGGTTCATCAAGAAAGAAATCATCTGTCGTTATGGAGTCCCTGAGAGAATCATCACTGACAATGGTTCGAATCTCAATAACAAGATGATGAAAGACTTGTGCAAAGATTTCAAGATTGAACATCACAATTCTTCTCCTTACAGACCGAAGATGAATGGTGCTGTAGAGGCAGCTAACAAGAATATCAAGAAGATTGTGCAGAAGATGGTCGTTACGTACAAAGACTGGCACGAGATGTTGCCTTTCGCTTTGCATGGGTACCGTACCTCAGTGCGTACGTCGACCGGGGCAACCCCCTACTCCCTTGTGTATGGTATGGAAGCAGTCCTGCCAGTTGAGGTGGAGATCCCTTCTCTGAGGGTATTATTAGATGTCAAGCTGGACGAAGCCGAGTGGATTCGGACAAGGTTTAATGAGTTAAGCCTTATCGAAGAGAGACGGTTAGCAGCTGTGTGCCATGGGCAGTTATATCAGAGAAGGATGAAGCGAGCCTTTGATCAGAAAGTGCGTCCTCGGACATTTCAAATTGGTGATCTGGTGTTGAAGAGGATCCTTCCTCCCGGTACAGATAACAGGGGCAAGTGGACTCCTAATTATGAAGGTCCATATGTTGTGAAGAAGGTCTTCTCCGGTGGAGCCTTGATGCTTACAACAATGGATGGTGAAGATTTCCCGTCCCCTGTTAACTCAGATGTAGTCAAAAAATACTTCGCATAAATAGACCCGCTGGACAAAAAGAATAAAAGAGTCCAGGCAAAAATGGGCATCCCGGCGAACCAAAAAACAGAAAGAAAAGGTTCGGGCAAAAATTAGGGATAAAATGAAAAATTGTACACCCGGTAAGTCGAAAACCCGCAAGGGCGGCTTAGGCAAAAATGGGTATCCCGGTGGATTGAAAACCCGAGAGGGCGATCCAACCAAAAGAGGGATTAAAGCGAAGACTACAGTCTGGGTTATCTGTACTTCATCACGCTTCGTCAGCTGCCATCTCGAAAGATGTGATCGGTCCAGTCAGTCTTCTCAGAAAGCAAGGAGTTGGGAGGAAACTGATGATCTATGAGTTATAACAGAGTTGGGAAACAGCGGATGCCGTGTTCACATTGCCATTAGGATAGTTTATTTTCCTTTTGTGCGCAATTACCTCTTTCTAGGAATTGCTTCCCAATGTATTTGCCTTTTCAGGCACATTTTCAATCAATAAAAGTCGTTATTCAGATAAATTGCTCCCTTGTTTTTACTTTTACTGTTTTGTTTGCAAAAAATGTCTGAATTTCTGATAAACATTGCATATAAAAACATGAAGGCTAAACAATAACGTGCAGAAAGATTAAAACATTTGAAAATCACTTTGAATGTTGAGGACACTTGAGCATATCTTGTCCACATACTCCCCTGGGACATCTGTTGTTTCGTTTTGCAGGTCGTCACCTGTGAACATTCTCCAGCAGTTTATTTCCCAGAACGAAGCTATTCTCCTAGCTATGGATTGGTTAAGTCTTCCCCAGCGAAGCAATTATCTCTCCAGTAGAGTTCATCCTTCCAGTAAATTCGACAGGTTTCAGTAGCGGGTCGATACCTGCATCCCCAACTGACTTGATTCTACTTGTGAATTATGTGGGTCGTCCCCGGCGGAGTAACAGATATTCCCCAAAGCAGAGTTTATCTTATCTGAGGTTTGCATGAGCCTTATCCTCGAAGAGTTGCCTGGTTTATCTTCCCCAGCGGAGTGTTTATTTCCCCCAAGCGGAGTTTATCCTACTTATGGATTGATTGGGATATCCCCAGCAATTTACTTTTGTCTATAGCAAGTGGTTTGCTTACTCCCCAGCGAGTTGCTTTGTCTTCCCCTAGCGGATTTGTATTGTTGGTTCCCCAGCAGTTGCCTTGTTTCCCCAGCGGAATTTTGTTGAAGATTTCTCAGCACGGTCGTCCTGTGTATTCCCCGACGGAGTTCTCATCATTTTGCATTTTGCATGTAGTAATCATTGCATCCTCAAAACTGCGTAGCATTCCCATTCCATATGGAGCATTACGCCATAGAAAAATTCAAACATATGCATTCATGTGTTCGAAACCCCATCAGACTGTATCCCCGGCAGAGGCGGATCATTTTTGTTCAACATCGGCACAACAAGTCTGCTACAGTTGCTTTGACAGCATTCAGAATTGATATCCCCACAGAGGTTTATTTCCTCACCCGATGGTGACAGAAAGTTTGTTTTCTCCTCAGTGAGATCCCCAACAAGTGACCAGCCTTGCTTTGGCATATCTAAGATGTCGTTCTTGTAATACCAGTAAGTGTCATGTCAGCACCCGCATGTGCTTTCATTTTTGGTGTCGGTAAACACCATTGTTTCGGTGTCGGTAAACATCGAGTCCCATCCCCAATCATCGGTAAATGTCTGGTCATTTTTGATGTCGGTAAACATCATCTTTCGATGTCGGTAAACATCGAGTCCCATCCCCAGTCATCGGTAAATGTCTGGTCATTTCTTTTGATGTCGGTAAACATCATCTTTCGATGTCGGTAAACATCGAGTCCCATCCCCAGTCATCGGTAAATGTCTGGTCATTTTTGATGTCGGTAAACATCATCTTTCGATGTCGGTAAACATCGAGTCCCATCCCCAGTCATCGGTAAATGTCTGGTCATTTCTTTTGATGTCGGTAAACATCATCTTTCAATGTCGGTAAACATCGAGTCCCATCCCCAGTCATCGGTAAATGTCTGGTCATTTCTTTTGATGTCGGTAAACATCATCTTTCAATGTCGGTAAACATCGAGTCCCATCCCCAGTCATCGGTAAATGTCTGGTCATTTCTTTTGATGTCGGTAAACATTATCTTTCAATGTCGGTAAACATCGAGTCCCATCCCCAGTCATCGGTAAATGTCTGGTCATTTCTTTTGATGTCGGTAAACATCATCTTTCAATGTCGGTAAACATCGAGTCCCATCCCCAGTCATCGGTAAATGTCTGGTCATTTCTTTTGATGTCGGTAAACATCATCTTTCAATGTCGGTAAACATCGAGTCTCACCCCAGTCATCGGTAAATGTCTGGTCATTTTTTGATGTCAGTAAACATCATCTTTCGATGTCGGTAAACATCGAGTCTTTCCCTCAGTCATCGGTAAATGTCTGATAATTCCCCAGCTAGAAATCCCCAGTAGAGTCATCTGTAAATGTCCTATCTGGTTTCCGGTTGCGAATATTTGTTTGTCTCTCCCCAATAAATTCCTCATCCCCAGTCATCGGTAAATGTCTGGTCATTTCTTTTGATGTCGGTAAACATCATCTTTCGATGTCGGTAAACATCGAGTCCCATCCCCAGTCATCGGTAAATGTCTGGTCATTTTTGATGTTGGTAAACATCATCTTTCGATGTCGGTAAACATCGAGTCTCATCCCAGTCATCGGTAAATGTCTGGTCATGCTTTGTTTCCTTGTTAATAAAGTCAGTATCCCCAGAAGTCGTCGGTAAACGTCTTGTCTGGTTCTACCACAAAGATTTTTTGTTCCTCCCCAAGCAGAGATGCCATCGGTAAATGGCCCAGTTTTCCTCGATATCGGTAAATATCGAACTCCCAGTTGCAGCAGCCATCGGTAAATGGTCTTGCTGAAGTTGATATCGGTAAATATCAAGTTGCTCTGAAGCCACCATTGGTAAATGGTCTTGCTTCCCTCTTACATCAAAGTTGTGTTCCCAGCAGCCATCGGTAAATGGTCTTGCTGAAGTTGATATCGGTAAATATCAAATTTTAACCATCGGTAAATGGTTTTATTTTTCAGAAGTTGTTTCCCAGCAGCCATCGGTAAATGGTCTTGCTGAAGTTGATATCGGTAAATATCAAGTTCCCAGTTTCCAACCATCGGTAAATGGTTTTGCTTTTCTGAAGTTGTCATGCAGTTGTCATCGGTAAATGACGTGGTTCTTCTTGTATTATATCCAGTCGGTGCAAATTTCTACGGTTCTTTGGTATTCAATCCCTGTTTACCCTGAAAGTCTGACAGCCATTGCTATCATCCGTTCGGGTTCCCAGCTGATTGAATAGGGGCAGCTGTAGCACCTCAAATTTGCACCTATCATTGTACCTACATACTCATACTAGGTCATAACATAACATGGTCCACTGCATAGCATTGCATTGTCCCTTTTGCCCAAGTGCAAGATCATCAGGAGAATTAGGTCAAACTGATTAGGAGATCAGTCAATCAAGCAAGCAAGCACAATTTCCATTGAGCCATGGCCCTAGGGTTGGTCCAACATGTTCACATGACTTGGGGATCCATTTGAAGTGTTTTGGTCAAGGGTTGGATGTTCAGAAGTCATCAGTCAATGCACAGTCAGTCAGAAACCCTAAAAAGTCAAACTTGGTCAACTGGGCTTGATTTTATGGTTTTGATGGTTGGATTTGGTTTGAGAGAGCTTATTCATGTCCAAATAGGCCTCATATATCATGGCAAACATCATCATTGAAGAATTTGAAGCCAAATCAGAAATTTCCAAAAATAGAAACTGGACCTGTAATTTTGACTGCCAAAAATGGAAACTTCTTGATCCCAAACTTACATCATGATACAAGATTCAAATGAATTTTTGCCCAACATGAAAGTTGAAGATCTTGTTCTCCCATTTCCAAAAAGTCCAAGAACACTCAATTCCCATGTATGGTTGGCAAGATATGATCAAATCATTTTCAAAAATTCTTGAACTTCAAAAGGCCATATCTCTCAAACCATTTGGCCAAATTTGGTGGGGGTTTTTTCCAACAAGTCACATTTGACCTCCTCTTTCCAAAAATGTAACCATCATGCACCAAAACCTCATAGATCAAAATGACCTTTTTTTTTCAAGAAAGGTGAAAAAGTGAACTTTTGATTTAATCATTTTTAATCACTTTGGCCTTTCAAGTATGTTCAGATATGTTGTTTTGGTTGTGCTACAAGCCCAATTTCGTGGCTTTTACCCTTGCACCTCACCATTGGAACAAAAGTGGTCAATTAGCAAAATGCTTCATTTAAGTTAATCATGTTTAGCATCCACTTATGCAACTTAAAACAGAAGTATATTAACTCATTTTCTGTCATTCTAAAACCCTAGCAGCCATTTTGCACACAGAATTTTCACTCTCTCAAAATCTCCATCTTTTCATCTTTGAATTTTTGTGGAAAAAATTGTGAAGCACTTGACATTGCCTTGCTTGCTACATCATATACCCACCATTTGGAGCTGATTTCAAGCCTCGAATCTCAACTGGAAACCACTTTCATGGACTGTTTTTGCTGAGCTCCATTAATGGCAGACGTTGATTAGAGCCAAACCAAGCTTTCTTGAGCTGAACTTCCTTCATCATTCATCATTTGGAGCATGAGTGTGCATCTGTTCTAGCTGATTGAGGCCAAAAAACCACGATTCATCTCAGTTCTTCAAATCTGGTACGTATTTCGAATCTCTCTTCTATCAAAATGATGCTATGCTTTGTGTAGAGTTTACCTTGCTGGTCATTATGAGCTTTGAACCATTGAAAATGGTTGAGTATTTACAAAGTTATGCTGTCTCAAAGTTTGGTATGTGAATATGTTTTTGTTTGATGCTTGCTGTGTAGTTCGATTCCATGAAAATGATGGTCGGATTCTTGATGTGTGTTGTTAGTTGGTTCTATTGATGTGCTTAATTCATGATTCTGGGAAATTTGTTCTTCCATGGATGAATGATGAATACTGTTGCCCAGAAACCCTAATTTCAAACCCAGATTTCCATTTGAATCTTGTTGATCGTGATTGGCCTTTTGGAATTTGTTTTTCTGCATGGTCACACTGTTACATTGCCATGCTACCTATCACTGCTTGCCACGCATCTAAATGCTACGCACCGTTTCACTTAATTGTCCCCAGAATTACCAATATGCCATCGGTTCCTATTAATTCCATTAATTCATTTTATTTGTTCAATATTTATTTCATTTTGATTCAACAACTTTCAAAAATCATAAGTCAACCATCTTTTACCCAAAATTCATGAAATTTTTTGCATTATGCTCTGCTTGATCTCTACTTTTTTATCATGATTTTTCCAGAATTTTTGGATGAGTGGATTTTTTATTATGCTAGGGTTTGTAACATGTATCCATTTTTTGTACCTTTCACCAAATCCTTTGTGAAATAGTGACACTTTATCCTATGGCCCTGAAAATTTTTGTGCACAAACTAGACACATCCATGGTGATTTTGGTATAGAGTTCATGAATTTATCTTCTCTGGTCATTGAGTTATGATTTTTTGAAGTAGGGTGTGACAATTTGTGTCACACCATTGATGTGCAACTTGATGATTTTCATAGCCATGCTTATTGACCTCAAAATGGATTGAATTTTTGCATGATTAAGATTGTGTATGTCTAGTTTATATGTGATTTTTTGTGGATTTGTTTATGGCATTTTCCAATTGTTTGAGATTTTTCTCCCCTGTTTGGTCATATGTTGACTTTTTGTGACACTTGTTCCCATTTCATTTGTGAAATCCTCATACTTTATTAGATGGACATGAAATTTTACATGAGATTACTAGACATCTTAATCTTTGCCATGGTTTTAGTCCCATTCATTTATCGTATGCCATCCCTGATTTATGATTTTTTCAAGTTGATGCATGTTTGATTGATTTCTTTGAGCATGTTCAAAATTGCCTTGCCTTTCTGATTTTCATTGATTGCCTTCCACTTGTCCAAATGAGATGAAATTTGACATGCTTACCAGGCTATGGGTTGTGATTGATCATGATTTATTTGGTGATTTTTCGAAATGTTTGAGATTATTTTTGATTCAAGTCTTGCTGTTGACTTCTATGAGCTTCTGTTTGCAATACCTTGACCTAACTTGTTCATGAAATGATGATGATAATTGATATGAATGTGAACCCAATTGGTTTTGTTTCTTGATTGTTTGAACATGATTTTGGATACTTGCCCTTTGCTGTTTTGACTTTTTCATCCCCTTTTGACCCTAGGCTTGCCCTAGTGGTCCTGTTACTCACATTTGAGCTCATGTTTTCAGGTTGACCAACAATTGTCCAATGAGACCAACATAAATTGGTTTTGTTTGCTTGTTTATCATGACTAACATGTTATGTTTTGTAGGTTGCTTGGCTCACATGCCTTGAGCTTTGTGCCTTGCATATTCACTTGCTTATGATTAACTGTTGATGTCTGTTTCCTTTTGCTTTGTTTTGAAGTTGCATACTAATGTCTGCTTGACTATTTCAGGTGCTTTTAGTTGCTCAGTTCCTTGTGAACTTTTGCTTTGCTTTGCTTGTATAAGCAATTTGCATTGAGGTATATTTCTAATCTTCATGTAGTCTGGAAGACCTGGCCTGTTACTTGGCCAGGCAACTGTCTGAAGTCCTCCTTAAGAGGCAATGCTTGTGTATGTTTAAAATTGTCCTTGTACATATCAAAGACCTCCTAAGTGAAGAGGCAATTGGCAGAACCCAAGGGATATGCAATCTATCCCCTGCTAGTCTGTGTGTCACTCACCTTGCTCACATTACCTGTGTTGATGCATAGTGAGTAAAAACCCAAGATCTATAGAGTCTAACTTGTGGATAGAGTTCCAACTTTCTGAACTCCCACACCTTCTGATATTCAAATGCTCTCCCTGACCAGGGATAAGAACAATGAGGCACACCCCTCATCTCCTTTCATCTGCTTCACCTTGGCTCTCAATGTCAAGGTTAAGAGCAACATTTACCCAGTTCCAGAGGTTTGTTTGTTGAGGTTGATTTGACCCCTCGACTAAAACCTAACCTTGTTTGAGCCCCTTGCTTGTGTATAGTGTGTGCTACCTGTGCTTGTATGTTTGTTTGACTTGCTTCCTGTGCAAGTTAGGGTTAGTTTAGGCTTGCTTCCTGTGCAAGTTAGGTTTTGCTTGGCTTGCTTCCTGTGCAAGTTAAGTGTGTGTGTGGCTTGCTTCCTGTGCAAGTCATGATTAGGATAGGCTGGCTCCCTGTGCCAGTTAGCTAGAAACCTTAACTTAGGGATGATTTTGCATGATAACATCTAGGCTCGAGTCGTAGTCTCCCTAGTTGTGTCTCCCTCTGTTATCTGGTTAGGCTAGGTCCTTTATCCCTGCGTAGGGGAACTACGTCCCCTGATCTTCATACCAGATGAAGTACGTAGGCAGGAGATTGAGCTGATCTCTCCGGGCGCCCTTTTTTTCTTTTTCAACCCTTTGTGTCTTAACCACCCTTGCGTGTGTTTTGGTTCGGATGCTGATGTAAGTCCAGTGATTGGCATTCGGGCTCCATGTTTGCCTTTGCCTGTGTTTGTTTGTGTGCGTGTTAGCCGAGCTACGAATGCTCTGATTCTCCTTCGTCCAAAGGAGATACGTATGCATAAGATGCGATATCCTAGCGAGCATGTGTCGTTTCCCCAGTCCGAACTACTTAGACTCTGATGTCTATGCCTGATAGACTAAGTAGGCCCAGGATGCGACATCCTGCCGAGTCAGTTTCAGTTTTGTTTTCTTGTGTCTCTTTCAGTCAGTGTGTGTGTGAGCAGTATTCTTAGCAACCATTTTTTCCTTCCTATTGTGCATGGATCCCGTCGAGTACGACGGATGCGTAGGGGTGCTAATACCTTCCCTTCGCATAACCGACTCCCGATCCCATTCTCTTTGGTCGCGAGACCATGTTCTTTCCCAGGTTTACTTCGAGCGTTTCCTTTCCCTCTTTTGGGATAAATAACGCACGGTGGCGGCTCTGTTGTTCTTGTTTTCCCGCCGGTTTTTCGCGTAATGCGACAAAGTTAAATTTAAACTTCCTAGGGTTTATTTAATAAATGTTTTCATTTAGTAGTGTATATTAGTATATTATTTTG
Organism: Lathyrus oleraceus; assembly: GCF_024323335.1. Classification (NCBI taxonomy): domain Eukaryota; kingdom Viridiplantae; phylum Streptophyta; class Magnoliopsida; order Fabales; family Fabaceae; genus Lathyrus; species Lathyrus oleraceus. The sequence continues at coordinate 443,976,289 of NC_066582.1, read as the reverse complement.
GTATTCCCCATCCATTAGTCTCTAGAATCCAACAGCCAGGCGACTGGGTTTAATTTTTTTTGTTTTTTCTTGGTAGTCCAACAGACTGTTTTTTGTATTAGTTTTTATTTTAATTCTAATTTTTAATCTATCTTGGTTTACTTATCCAAATTAGCATTAAAATAATAACTAATCATAAATGGTCTAGTGGAGAGAGGGTAGTTTCTTGGTCTTTAGTGGAGTGGGTTCAATACCCATATATAGCATTTTATTTCTTTTAGCATTCTTTTTTTTCATGTTTATGTTTATTATAATTTCTCCTATAATCATAGTTTCATTATTGTTTAATAACACAAATTTGGTTTCTTTTAATTTCATCATCCATTCAAAACCGCTTTAAACTATTAAAATCACACTTTTCTCGATTCAATGTCGAGCCCATTTCCATACCCTTGTAAGTCGATTGCTTTTAAGCATCGCCATCAACCTCACATAGCTTACTCTTGGGCTTTCTTACAATGAGCCGGTTCTCTTGCACTTACACTCATACATTGCATTATTTGTTGTTTGGGCCCGATTTAATTATTTCATGATTTTGAATCCCCATTTGACAAAATGTACCCCACTCCCCCGATGTGTAATAATTTTGTACTGTTTTATTTCTTTATTTGTTTGACTGTCTAGTTAGATACTAACACAAGAATAAAATCAACCATTTCCAAAAATACAAAAATAATGACTCGATCCAACGCCGAGTACTTTCTTAATAAACAAATCAATTCATTTCTCCCTCTCATTCTATTCCATTTCTTTCAAACTTTCATCAAACGCTTGATTCAACGTCAAGCCATTTTTTCTAATAAAAAACTCAAAAAATATTAATTCATAGTTAAGACCTTTTCAATAAAGATGGAAGTGGAACGTGGTGTATACCGCGCACTCCTGAGACTAGGATTCGAGATGTATATCTCGCCAATCCTAGCTCTCGCCATCATCCAAATTTATCCATTTTGTTTTCTCTCAAACACTCATTCAAATTTCTCTTAAACGTCCATCAATACTTGATCTAGTGTCAAGTCATTTTTCACAACAAAACTCAAAATACCTAATTCTTATTTAACACTTTTTTAATAAAGGTGGAAATGGAACATGGTGTATACCGTGCACTCCTGAGATTAAGATTCGAGACGTATGCCTCGCCTATCTTAGCTCTCGCCATCGTCTAAAATTGTCAATGCGGTTTCTTCAAACCCTTTCTCAATCAAATTCCAAAATACTTAATTCCTATCTTAACCTCTTTCAATAAAGTTGGAAATGGAACATGGTGTATACCGTGCACTCCTGAGGCTACGATTCGAGATGTATATCTCGCTCATCCAAGTTCTCGCCATCACTCAAAATAAATCCAACCAATCAACCTCTTTTCTCGCCGCTGTGCGATTAATCAAAAAACCTTTTTTAAATGGAAGATATATTATCTTAAGTGATACAAAACAATGTTTCGGCCACGATTGTTGAGTCGAGATAAGTGACGCTTTTCCGAATGTAGATTTATAAATCCGTTCGATGTGTGGTATGCGTCCACTCCTCATCTGTTTTGGGTAAAACAATGTTTTCGTCGATTAATACAATATAGCTTTCGCTAAAATCGATCAACAAACAAACATTTTTCTACCCAGAACTACGTAAGCCTTGACTTCTCTATTGAGATACGTAGGAGCAGGATTTGTAAATCTTGTCAGGCCCACTAATAAAAAACTTAGGTTTAGTCCTTCGCCAAAAATCAAAAAAATATTCTTCTCTCTTATATTCTTTCTTTTCCCACCTAATAAACTGAAAAGTCTAACATTTCAACTAACAATTAATGCACACAACTGACCTAATGGTTCCCGTTGAGTACAACGGACGTGAGGGGTGCTAATACCTTCCCCTCGCGTAATCGACTCCCGAACCCCGATTTGGTTGCGACGACCATAATCATTGTCGTTTTTTTTCTTGGGTTTTATCGATATTTTCCCTTTCCTTTTTAGGAATAAATAAAGTTCGGTGGCGACTCTGTTCAGTCCATCATTGCGAGCGTGCGATTGCGTTTCGCTAGGTCGTATCCCATCATTTTTAATATGAGGTACGACAGATGGCGACTCTGCTGGGGAAGGTCGTTCCCTAAGCGAGTCAAGCCTAGTTAGGACGTTTTGTGTGCCTTTGTTTGTTTAATTTTGTGGCTTTTCCCTTATTTGTTGCTTTTTAATATCTTTATTGTTATATTGATATTTGTTGTATATTGGTTCCACCGTGTTGGGTACTTGGATTTTGATTACAAACCATGTGGGAAAGACTCTACACCCGAGTCTAGAGTGAAAAAAAACATAAGATAGGACGATGGTTGAGTAGTATGGACTCCCGAGGTGAATACTTCGTAAGAGTCGGTACGAGAACCTCACTTAGAGTAGATTCTTTTGCAAATATTGTCGCCCGAGGTGTATATCTCGTAAGCTTCGATGTTTCAAAGGGGTCCATGACTCTAAGGACCTTTTAGAACATTGAACCTTTGGCCAACTAGAAATGATGGTTGCGTAGTATGGATTCCCGAGGTGAATACTTCGTAAGAATCGATACGAGAACCTCGCTCAGAATAGATTCCCTAGATGGAGTTGATGACCGGAAAGTATTTTCCGTAAGCGTCAAACAGTCTTTCGAATCCATGACTCTGAGTACCCTGTCTAGAACCCAGTCGATGGTTGCGTAGTACGGACTCCCGAGGTGAATACTTTGTAAGAGTCGGTACGAGAACCTCACCCAGAATAGTTTCCCTTGATGGAGTTGACGACCGGAAAGTATTTTCCGTAAGCGTCAAACATTCTTGTGAATCAATGACTCTGGGGATCCTTTGTAACAAAGCCCTAGATCATACCCAGTGAGAACCCCGTTTTGGAAAAGCAATCAAATTTATCCATACCTCGGACCTTTGAACCTATCCAAAGAAAAACAAAAACAAAAAAACATTGCATCCATCCATTCATTGCATACGCATAAAAAGCAAAACTCTTAGTTTGTTTCGCATTATTTCAGGAATCCAAGACTTGTTAGCAAGATGAATCCTGAGAGAAGAGGCACTTTTCAGTTCAAATACAAGAACGTGGACCTTACCAGCCTACAGAAGTTGAGTGCTAAAGTAACACCCCTCAAACTCAACAACTTCGTACAAAACTATGGAAGAATTCTGGACATCCTAAATGAGAAGATGGACATGATGACCGCAGTGACTATTGCTTAGTTCTATGACCCACCTCTACATTGTTTCACGTTCTCTGACTTCCAGTTGGCTCCTACCTTAGAGGAGGTGGAGAGGATCATAGGCCGGAATTTGAAGGATCATAATCCATTTCCTAAGCTCGATGAAGATATTCCTCCCAAGAGGATAGCTTCAGCTTTAGGTCTGAAGGTTTCTGAAGTCGTGGACAATTGGGATGTGAAAAGGCCTTTCAGTGGTTTTTCTAGGAAGTTCTTGGAAGATCAGGCCAAGAAGATGGAAAAAGAAGGGAATTGGGAAGCCTTTTATGCTGTGTTAGCCTTGTTGGTATATGGGATAGTTCTCTTCCCAAATATTGACCATTTTGTGGACCACCTGGCGGTGAGAATTTTCCTCTCTGGTAACCCTGTACCATTCCTCTTGGCAGATCTCTACTACACTCTCCATGATCGTCATGAGAAGAAGGGAGGAATCGTCTTATGTTGTGCGCAGTTGTTGCATGCCTGGTTTAGATCCCATATGCCCGAAGAAGGTCCTTTTGTCTCAAAGGAACTCAAGCCCTTCCAGAAGTTAACTTCCCTCACCCCCAGTCATGTTAAGTGGTATATCAGGGATTGGGAAACCGAGAATGTGATTGTCAGCATTGGAGACTTCCCTAATGTGCCTTTGATAGGAACCAAGGGTTGCATCAACTATAACCCGGTGTTATCTCTGAGGTAGCATGGGTACCCTATGAATGGCCCTCCAAAAACTGAAGCTTTAGAGCCTTTCATCTTACATAGTGTTGAAGCAGATCATCCCATGGTGAAAAAGATCAAGAAGTCTTGGCAAGCGGTTATCAAAAAAGGTAAGGAGTTGGGTAAGAGAAATGTCATTGCCCAAGAGCCTTACACTTGTTGGGTTAGAGAGAGGGTTCAGATGATTAAACTCCCTTTTCCATTTGATCCTTCTATCTATCCATTGGTTCCTGAGCCAGAGCCCATATTATCTGAAGATGTAGAGAAGCTCAATGCCCGTATCAAGGAGTTGGAGTTGGAAAATGCTGATTTGAGAATCAGGCTTGGCCGATTCTCGATAGAGAATGGGAACTTGAAAGACGATCAACAAAAGAAAGACAAAGAGCTTGAAATCTCCAACAAAAGAGCTAGAGAGTCTGAAGCAAGGAGAGAAAAGTTTGGACAAGCACTCTATAGCACTAAATCTGTGTTCAAATCAAAGGAAGAGGAGTTGGATAGAGCTCTACTCCGGATTCAAAAACTCAACAAGACTCTGGAACTGACCCTTGAGATGAAAAGGGAAGCACGGCTGATTTCCGAAATTCGTACTCATGAACTGGAGAATACCATTAAAAAATGCAAGGATACTCTGGAACGCGAGAAGCTGAAGACTGAAGAGTCAGAAAGAGTTTGCACACGGCTGAAATATCATTTGGATCGAGCCGATGCTAGAATCCAGGCACTTGAAGGTGGGGATCAGGATGCCGCCTATATGGTATTGCTAGGTGAATGCAGATATTGGAGAAACCTCTATAGGGACATAGAGGTGACCAAGGCTGAAGACTTGCGCATCATTCAAGATCTCCAAGGGCTTTACACTGAGTGGAAGGGCAAATTTCTGAAGCTGCCCGGATTTGCGAGTTCCATCATGCAAGAGCTACCTGAGAAGCTGCAAGAAGCTGATTGGTGCATGTGTCCAGAGAACACCCCGCATCAAGTCTTTAATTTCATTAAGTTTTGTAAGGCAATGTTAGAAGGGTTAACTACCGACCTTGCTACGGTTCGGAAAGCCCATAAGCCATGAGCACGTTGTTTGTATTTGAACTTTGATATGAGATTAATGAAAATCGCTTTTGAGATTCATTTTATTGTGTTTCATTTCCTTATTATATTTGCGAACAAGTGTTGTGACATTTTTGAAATAAATGATTGAAACTAACCAAGAGTTTTGCAAACAAAATGCATCCATACATGCATTCATGCATTTTCAAAACAGAGTCTCATTCTGTCCTTTCTTCCTCCAGTTTCACGCTGAATTTTCAACACCAGTATAATACTCGTGCCAGAGCTCGTCAAAGAATGGCAGATCAAGAGCATGAATTGGAGCGAGTGAGCTCAGAGCTCGAAGACTTACGTGGAAACATGGGTCAGGTCATGGAGATATTACAGGTCATCAGGCCAAAGTAACACCCCTCAAACTCAACAACTTCGTACAAAACTATGGAAGAATTCTGGACATCCTAAATGAGAAGATGGACATGATGACCGCAGTGACTATTGCTTAGTTCTATGACCCACCTCTACATTGTTTCACGTTCTCTGACTTCCAGTTGGCTCCTACCTTGGAGGGGGTGGAGAGGATCATAGGCCGGAATTTGAAGGATCATAATCCATTTCCTAAGCTCGATGAAGATATTCCTCCCAAGAGGATAGCTTCAGCTTTAGGTCTGAAGGTTTCTGAAGTCGTGGACAATTGGGATGTGAAAAGGCCTTTCAGTGGTTTTTCTAGGAAGTTCTTGGAAGATCAGGCCAAGAAGATGGAAAAAGAAGGGAATTGGGAAGCCTTTTATGCTGTGTTAGCCTTGTTGGTATATGGGATAGTTCTCTTCCCAAATATTGACCATTTTGTGGACCACCTGGCGGTGAGAATTTTCCTCTCTGGTAACCCTGTACCATTCCTCTTGGTAGATCTCTACTACACTCTCCATGATCGTCATGAGAAGAAGGGAGGAATCGTCTTATGTTGTGCGTAGTTGTTGCATGCCTGGTTTAGATCCCATATGCCCGAAGAAGGTCCTTTTGTCTCAAAGGAACTCAAGCCCTTCCAGAAGTTAGCTTCCCTCACCCCCAGTCATGTTAAGTGGTATATCAGGGATTGGGAAACCGAGAATGTGATTGTCAGCATTGGAGACTTCCCTAATGTGCCTTTGATAGGAACCAAGGGTTGCATCAACTATAACCCGGTGTTATCTCTAAGGCAGCATGGGTACCCTATGAATGGCCCTCCAAAAACTGAAGCTTTAGAGCCTTTCATCTTACATAGTGTTGAAGCAGATCATCCCATGGTGAAAAAGATCAAGAAGTCTTGGCAAGCGGTTATCAGAAAAGGTAAGGAGTTGGGTAAGAGAAATGTCATTGCCCAAGAGCCTTACACTTGTTGGGTTAGAGAGAGGGTTCAGATGATTAAACTCCCTTTTCCATTTGATCCTTCTATCTATCCATTGGTTCCTGAGCCAGAGCCCATATTATCTGAAGATGTAGAGAAGCTCAATGCCCGTATCAAGGAGTTGGAGTTGGAAAATGCTGATTTGAGAATCAGGCTTGGCCGATTCTCGATAGAGAATGGGAACTTGAAAGACGATCAACAAAAGAAAGACAAAGAGCTTGAAATCTCCAACAAAAGAGCTAGAGAGTCTGAAGCAAGGAGAGAAAAGTTTGGACAAGCACTCTATAGCACTAAATCTGTGTTCAAATCAAAGGAAGAGGAGTTGGATAGAGCTCTACTCCGGATTCAAAAACTCAACAAGACTCTGGAACTGACCCTTGAGATGAAAAGGGAAGCACGGCTGATTTCCGAAATTCGTACTCATGAACTGGAGAATACCATTAAAAAATGCAAGGATACTCTGGAACGCGAGAAGCTGAAGACTGAAGAGTCAGAAAGAGTTTGCACACGGCTGAAATATCATTTGGATCGAGCCGATGCTAGAATCCAGGCACTTGAAGGTGGGGATCAGGATGCCGCCTATATGGTATTGCTAGGTGAATGCAGATATTGGAGAAACCTCTATAGGGACATAGAGGTGACCAAGGCTGAAGACTTGCGCATCATTCAAGATCTCCAAGGGCTTTACACTGAGTGGAAGGGCAAATTTCTGAAGCTGCCCGGATTTGCGAGTTCCATCATGCAAGAGCTACCTGAGAAGCTGCAAGAAGCTGATTGGTGCATGTGTCCAGAGAACACCCTGCATCAAGTCTTTAATTTCATTAAGTTTTGTAAGGCAATGTTAGAAGGGTTAACTACCGACCTTGCTACGGTTCGGAAAGCCCATAAGCCATGAGCACGTTGTTTGTATTTGAACTTTGATATGAGATTAATGAAAATCGCTTTTGAGATTCATTTTATTGTGTTTCATTTCCTTATTATATTTGCGAACAAGTGTTGTGACATTTTTGAAATAAATGATTGAAACTAACCAAGAGTTTTGCAAACAAAATGCATCCATACATGCATTCATGCATTTTCAAAACAGAGTCTCATTCTGTCCTTTCTTCCTCCAGTTTCACGCTGAATTTTCAACACCAGTATAATACTCGTGCCAGAGCTCGTCAAAGAATGGCAGATCAAGAGCATGAATTGGAGCGAGTGAGCTCAGAGCTCGAAGACTTACGTGGAAACATGGGTCAGGTCATGGAGATATTACAGGTCATCAGGCCAAAGTAACACCCCTCAAACTCAACAACTTCGTACAAAACTATGGAAGAATTCTGGACATCCTAAATGAGAAGATGGACATGATGACCGCAGTGACTATTGCTTAGTTCTATGACCCACCTCTACATTGTTTCACGTTCTCTGACTTCCAGTTGGCTCCTACCTTGGAGGGGGTGGAGAGGATCATAGGCCGGAATTTGAAGGATCATAATCCATTTCCTAAGCTCGATGAAGATATTCCTCCCAAGAGGATAGCTTCAGCTTTAGGTCTGAAGGTTTCTGAAGTCGTGGACAATTGGGATGTGAAAAGGCCTTTCAGTGGTTTTTCTAGGAAGTTCTTGGAAGATCAGGCCAAGAAGATGGAAAAAGAAGGGAATTGGGAAGCCTTTTATGCTGTGTTAGCCTTGTTGGTATATGGGATAGTTCTCTTCCCAAATATTGACCATTTTGTGGACCACCTGGCGGTGAGAATTTTCCTCTCTGGTAACCCTGTACCATTCCTCTTGGTAGATCTCTACTACACTCTCCATGATCGTCATGAGAAGAAGGGAGGAATCGTCTTATGTTGTGCGTAGTTGTTGCATGCCTGGTTTAGATCCCATATGCCCGAAGAAGGTCCTTTTGTCTCAAAGGAACTCAAGCCCTTCCAGAAGTTAGCTTCCCTCACCCCCAGTCATGTTAAGTGGTATATCAGGGATTGGGAAACCGAGAATGTGATTGTCAGCATTGGAGACTTCCCTAATGTGCCTTTGATAGGAACCAAGGGTTGCATCAACTATAACCCGGTGTTATCTCTGAGGCAGCATGGGTACCCTATGAATGGCCCTCCAAAAACTGAAGCTTTAGAGCCTTTCATCTTACATAGTGTTGAAGCAGATCATCCCATGGTGAAAAAGATCAAGAAGTCTTGGCAAGCGGTTATCAGAAAAGGTAAGGAGTTGGGTAAGAGAAATGTCATTGCCCAAGAGCCTTACACTTGTTGGGTTAGAGAGAGGGTTCAGATGATTAAACTCCCTTTTCCATTTGATCCTTCTATCTATCCATTGGTTCCTGAGCCAGAGCCCATATTATCTGAAGATGTAGAGAAGCTCAATGCCCGTATCAAGGAGTTGGAGTTGGAAAATGCTGATTTGAGAATCAGGCTTGGCCGATTCTCGATAGAGAATGGGAACTTGAAAGACGATCAACAAAAGAAAGACAAAGAGCTTGAAATCTCCAACAAAAGAGCTAGAGAGTCTGAAGCAAGGAGAGAAAAGTTTGGACAAGCACTCTATAGCACTAAATCTGTGTTCAAATCAAAGGAAGAGGAGTTGGATAGAGCTCTACTCCGGATTCAAAAACTCAACAAGACTCTGGAACTGACCCTTGAGATGAAAAGGGAAGCACGGCTGATTTCCGAAATTCGTACTCATGAACTGGAGAATACCATTAAAAAATGCAAGGATACTCTGGAACGCGAGAAGCTGAAGACTGAAGAGTCAGAAAGAGTTTGCACACGGCTGAAATATCATTTGGATCGAGCCGATGCTAGAATCCAGGCACTTGAAGGTGGGGATCAGGATGCCGCCTATATGGTATTGCTAGGTGAATGCAGATATTGGAGAAACCTCTATAGGGACATAGAGGTGACCAAGGCTGAAGACTTGCGCATCATTCAAGATCTCCAAGGGCTTTACACTGAGTGGAAGGGCAAATTTCTGAAGCTGCCCGGATTTGCGAGTTCCATCATGCAAGAGCTACCTGAGAAGCTGCAAGAAGCTGATTGGTGCATGTGTCCAGAGAACACCCCGCATCAAGTCTTTAATTTCATTAAGTTTTGTAAGGCAATGTTAGAAGGGTTAACTACCGACCTTGCTACGGTTCGGAAAGCCCATAAGCCATGAGCACGTTGTTTGTATTTGAACTTTGATATGAGATTAATGAAAATCGCTTTTGAGATTCATTTTATTGTGTTTCATTTCCTTATTATATTTGCGAACAAGTGTTGTGACATTTTTGAAATAAATGATTGAAACTAACCAAGAGTTTTGCAAACAAAATGCATCCATACATGCATTCATGCATTTTCAAAACAGAGTCTCATTCTGTCCTTTCTTCCTCCAGTTTCACGCTGAATTTTCAACACCAGTATAATACTCGTGCCAGAGCTCGTCAAAGAATGGCAGATCAAGAGCATGAATTGGAGCGAGTGAGCTCAGAGCTCGAAGACTTACGTGGAAACATGGGTCAGGTCATGGAGATATTACAGGTCATCAGGCCAAAGTAACACCCCTCAAACTCAACAACTTCGTACAAAACTATGGAAGAATTCTGGACATCCTAAATGAGAAGATGGACATGATGACCGCAGTGACTATTGCTTAGTTCTATGACCCACCTCTACATTGTTTCACGTTCTCTGACTTCCAGTTGGCTCCTACCTTGGAGGGGGTGGAGAGGATCATAGGCCGGAATTTGAAGGATCATAATCCATTTCCTAAGCTCGATGAAGATATTCCTCCCAAGAGGATAGCTTCAGCTTTAGGTCTGAAGGTTTCTGAAGTCGTGGACAATTGGGATGTGAAAAGGCCTTTCAGTGGTTTTTCTAGGAAGTTCTTGGAAGATCAGGCCAAGAAGATGGAAAAAGAAGGGAATTGGGAAGCCTTTTATGCTGTGTTAGCCTTGTTGGTATATGGGATAGTTCTCTTCCCAAATATTGACCATTTTGTGGACCACCTGGCGGTGAGAATTTTCCTCTCTGGTAACCCTGTACCATTCCTCTTGGTAGATCTCTACTACACTCTCCATGATCGTCATGAGAAGAAGGGAGGAATCATCTTATGTTGTGCGTAGTTGTTGCATGCCTGGTTTAGATCCCATATGCCCGAAGAAGGTCCTTTTGTCTCAAAGGAACTCAAGCCCTTCCAGAAGTTAGCTTCCCTCACCCCCAGTCATGTTAAGTGGTATATCAGGGATTGGGAAACCGAGAATGTGATTGTCAGCATTGGAGACTTCCCTAATGTGCCTTTGATAGGAACCAAGGGTTGCATCAACTATAACCCGGTGTTATCTCTGAGGCAGCATGGGTACCCTATGAATGGCCCTCCAAAAACTGAAGCTTTAGAGCCTTTCATCTTACATAGTGTTGAAGCAGATCATCCCATGGTGAAAAAGATCAAGAAGTCTTGGCAAGCGGTTATCAGAAAAGGTAAGGAGTTGGGTAAGAGAAATGTCATTGCCCAAGAGCCTTACACTTGTTGGGTTAGAGAGAGGGTTCAGATGATTAAACTCCCTTTTCCATTTGATCCTTCTATCTATCCATTGGTTCCTGAGCCAGAGCCCATATTATCTGAAGATGTAGAGAAGCTCAATGCCCGTATCAAGGAGTTGGAGTTGGAAAATGCTGATTTGAGAATCAGGCTTGGCCGATTCTCGATAGAGAATGGGAACTTGAAAGACGATCAACAAAAGAAAGACAAAGAGCTTGAAATCTCCAACAAAAGAGCTAGAGAGTCTGAAGCAAGGAGAGAAAAGTTTGGACAAGCACTCTATAGCACTAAATCTGTGTTCAAATCAAAGGAAGAGGAGTTGGATAGAGCTCTACTCCGGATTCAAAAACTCAACAAGACTCTGGAACTGACCCTTGAGATGAAAAGGGAAGCACGGCTGATTTCCGAAATTCGTACTCATGAACTGGAGAATACCATTAAAAAATGCAAGGATACTCTGGAACGCGAGAAGCTGAAGACTGAAGAGTCAGAAAGAGTTTGCACACGGCTGAAATATCATTTGGATCGAGCCGATGCTAGAATCCAGGCACTTGAAGGTGGGGATCAGGATGCCGCCTATATGGTATTGCTAGGTGAATGCAGATATTGGAGAAACCTCTATAGGGACATAGAGGTGACCAAGGCTGAAGACTTGCGCATCATTCAAGATCTCCAAGGGCTTTACACTGAGTGGAAGGGCAAATTTCTGAAGCTGCCCGGATTTGCGAGTTCCATCATGCAAGAGCTACCTGAGAAGCTGCAAGAAGCTGATTGGTGCATGTGTCCAGAGAACACCCCGCATCAAGTCTTTAATTTCATTAAGTTTTGTAAGGCAATGTTAGAAGGGTTAACTACCGACCTTGCTACGGTTCGGAAAGCCCATAAGCCATGAGCACGTTGTTTGTATTTGAACTTTGATATGAGATTAATGAAAATCGCTTTTGAGATTCATTTTATTGTGTTTCATTTCCTTATTATATTTGCGAACAAGTGTTGTGACATTTTTGAAATAAATGATTGAAACTAACCAAGAGTTTTGCAAACAAAATGCATCCATACATGCATTCATGCATTTTCAAAACAGAGTCTCATTCTGTCCTTTCTTCCTCCAGTTTCACTTTGAATTTTCAACACCAGTATAATACTCGTGCCAGAGCTCGTCAAAGAATGGAAGATCAAGAGCATGAATTGGAGCGAGTGAGCTCAGAGCTCGAAGACTTACGTGGAAACATGGGTCAGGTCATGGAGATATTACAGGTCATCAGGGCAAAGTTAGACACCCAAACGACGGTTGTTTCAGAAATCGTCGGCCCATCGATTGAACCCCAACCTGCAAGGACGGTACCAACAACCTGGCCAACATATGGTTTACCTCCCGGTTTCACACCTACAGTTGAAGGCGCCCCTGGTTTTGCACCATCCGCTCAGCAGATGGCTCCTCTACCGACCATCAATGAAAGTCATCCAGTGGTCCACACGTTCGCGCCTCCTCTCGTTCGTGCACATGTGCAACCCTACTTTGAGGATCAACAACATGCCCCAGACTTTTCAGATGAAGATGAGGAAAGGCAGGAAGACATAAGAGGGATGAAGGAGAATTTCCAGATCCCGGAGAAGAGGTTGAGGGCTATGGAAGGTGACCAAGTTTTTGGTACTACCGCCAAGGAGATGTGCTTAGTATCAGGTCTTGTGATTCCTGCGAAGTTCAAGACCCCAAATTTCGATAGGTATGAGGGCCACTCGTGTCCTAAGAGTCACCTTATTATGTACTATCGAAAAATGGCTGCGCATGTGGAAGATTATAAACTTATGATACATTGCTTCCAAGACAGTTTGAGGGGTTCTCCCTCCAAGTGGTACTTAAGCCTTGATCAGAGTAGGATTCGTTGTTTCCAGGACTTATCTGATGCTTTCATCCAACATTATAAGTATAATATGGATATGGCCCCAGATAGGAGGCAATTGCTCAGCATGTCCCAGAAGAATAATGAGTCCTTTAAGGAATATGCACAACGATGGAGAGAAGTGGCCTCGCAAGTCGAACCACCCCTTGCTGAGAAGGAATTAGCGGATTGGTTCATGGATACAGTCAAATCGATGTTCTATGAAAGAATGGTAAGTAGTGTATCTGCAAGCTTCTCTGACCTGGTCGTCGTGGGCATAAAGGTCGAACTTGGATTGAAGAATGGAAAGATGATGACTACCTCTGAAACATCTGGTATTAATGCCAAAAAGTTTCCTGGAGGATTTCAAAGAAAGAAGGAGGGTGATACAAATGCAGTATCAACCAGTCAAAGAAGGAGTCATTCATGGAAGAAACAACATCAACTTACTCAACAACACCAATTTGCTCAACAACAACCAACTTATCCAGTACAATATGTTCAACAACCATATGTGGCAGCTGTCACACCAAATTTCAACCAATCACAAGCTTCTGTTTATCAACCCATTCAACAAACACCAGTATACCAGCAAGCGCCCGCGCCACCTACTTATCAACAGCCAAGGGCACAGGCTCCTCGTCCACAAAATCCTCTAAATCAAAATAGGGTACAGAGAGGTAGACTTCCGTTTGCTTCAATCCCTATGACGTACACTGAATTGTACCCATCGTTACTACAAAAAGGGTTAGTGACGCCCAGATCTTTGGGTCCTCCACCAAATCCTTTACCTCCGTGGTACAATCCAGATGCCCATTGTCCTTTCCATGGGGGTGCCCCTGGACATGATTTAGAAGGATGTTATGCTTTAAAGCATATTGTGCGAGATCTGGTTGAGAAGAAGATTCTGTCATTTCGAGACATCGGACCCAATGTCAAAAGTAACCCTTTGCCAGCGCATGGTGATGTTAATGCCGTCGAGGATGCTTCTAATGTGTGTATAATCAAAAACGTGGAAGATGTTAAAACTCCGTTGCTAGCGCTTCATGTAGGATTGGTGGGGGCTAGATTGATTGATACATGTCACGACAACTGTGAGGAATGTGCCGTTCATCCAAGAGGATGTAAAGTGGTACGAAATGACATTCAGAACTTGATGGATCAAGGTGTTTTACAAATTTGTGGTCCAACAACAAATGAGGAAGTTTCAGTCATTGAACCCGTTTTCAATATACCAGAACCATTTGAGGTAACTTATCACAGAAGAGATGTTGTTCATCCATCACCCGTGGTAGTTTGCATGCCTACCCCATTTCCTTTTGAAAGCACCAAGGCGGTACCCTGGAAGTACGACATAACAGTGGTAGACGGAGTGGTAGATGGAAAGCGCAAAGCTGCTGAAAGTAAGAAAGGTTTGGAGAATGTTGACACCGACATCACTAACATCGCAGGAACAAGCAAGATGACCCGCAGTGGTCGGATTTATACTCCAAATTTTAATGTGAACCCTCAAGAGCCAACAAGGGGAGCTGCAAATGTAAATCCTACCCCAGAACATGGAGGGGCACAGCCGGCTGTGCAAACAGATGAAGCAAGTGAGTTCCTAAGGATAATAAAGAAATCTGACTACAAGATAGTTGATCAGTTACATCAAACACCATCAAAAATATCTATCTTGTCCTTGCTTCTGAATTCCGAAGCTCATAGGGAGGCTCTACTAAAAGTGCTTGCTCAGGCTCATGTTACCCAAGATATAACGGTCGGCCAATTCGATGGAGTGGTCGCCAATATCACAGCCTGCAACACTCTAAGCTTCAGCAATGAAGAGTTGCCCAAAGAGGGGAAGAATCACAACCGCGCTTTGCATATATCCATAAAGTGCCAAGAAGATGCTCTGGCCAGAGTTTTAGTTGACACTGGATCATCCCTCAATGTTCTACCAAAGAGGGCACTTGCTAAATTGTCTTACCAAGGTTCAGAATTGAAACCCAGTGCCCTTGTGGTAAAAGCATTTGATGGCTCTCGAAGGACAGTAGTTGGGGAGGTGGAACTACCAATACAGATCGGACCGCATGTATTCCCCATCAATTTCCAAGTCATGGACATAAATCCAGCTTATAGCTGCCTGTTGGGACGCCCATGGATACATGCGGCTGGGGCAGTAACTTCTACTTTGCATCAAAAGATGAAGTTTATTGTCGATGGCAAGCTCGTTATTGTCTCAGGTGAAGAAGATTTTATCATCAGTCAACTCTCCTCTTTCCGTTATATTGAGGCTGATGAGGATGCCTTAGAAACCTCTTTTCAAGCACTTGAAATATCCAATGCCACACTTGAAGAGGTTAAGGATCCTGTTGAGAAAACCAGTTTGTCATTCGCCTCTTTGAAGAGCGCAAGATCAGCAGTTGAAAGTGGAGGCCCTGCAGGTTGGGGGCAAGTCATCAACGTCGATGAGAAAAATGACCGTTTTGGTTTTGGGTACAAGCCTTCTGCTAATGGAGGAGCCCTGGTCCCTGCAAAGGACCGTGTGCGGAGTATACAAGAAGTTTTCCTGAGCAAAGGATTTATCCATGGGGATCAAGTTGGTGCAGTGGAGGATGACACTGAAGATGGAGAAACATCAAATCTGATATACCGGTGTGAAGCAGCCCTAACAAATTGGGAAGCAGTTGAGATTCCAGAAGTTTTTCCTGTGTCAAAGTAATTATTGTTTTCCTTTGTGTTTTTGAAAATCCTTAGCTCTGCCCAAGGCTAATGGATCATTTGTAGGGCCCCTTTTGAATTTCAAAAAAAATCATTATGACAAATAAAGAGCATTTTGTTCAAATTCTTGTCGTACATTTATCTGTTGTTTTTCTTAAAATGACAATCCTTTCAAAAACTACAAAAATATTTTTTACTTCTTTTGCATTTTATTTCCATTTTTCTAAAAAAAACCATCATTAAAAAACATGCAGAATAATCTATAAACCAGTTGAATTCGATGACCCCGCTACTTCCTATAATTTTGAACTCCCCATCTACCAAGCGGAAGAGAAAAGTGAGGAAGATTGTGATTTCCCTGAAGAACTGGAAAGGATGCTCGAGCACGAGTCAAAGGCCCTTCAGCCACATCAAGAACCAGTGGAAACAATCAACCTTGGCACCGAAGAAGACAAGAAAGAGGTCAAAGTTGGGACTACACTTGAGGCAAGCATCAAAGAAAGATTGATCAAGTTGCTACATGAATATGTAGATGTATTTGCTTGGTCGTATCAGGATATGCCAGGTTTAGATACTGATATTGTGGTCCACAAGCTACCACTACAGCCAGATTGTCCACCAGTGAAGCAGAAGCTCCGAAGAGCAAGACCCGACATGGCTCTAAAGATTTGTGACGAGGTGAAACGTCAATTTGATGCCGGTTTTCTAGCAGTTGCAAAGTATCCTCAATGGGTAGCCAACATTGTGCCAGTACCCAAGAAGGATGGCAAGGTCAGGATGTGTATTGATTATAGGGATTTAAACAAAGCTAGTCCAAAGGACGACTTCCCCCTGCCACATATTGACACTCTGGTAGACAACACTGCTAAGTTCGCAGTCTTCTCCTTTATGGACGGATTCTCGGGTTACAATCAAATCAAGATGGATCCAGAAGACATGGAAAAGACCACATTCATCACCCCTTGGGGAACATTTTGCTACAAGGTAATGCCATTCGGTCTCAAAAATGCTGGGGCAACTTACCAAAGAACAATGATCACCCTTTTCCATGATATGATGCATAAGGAAATTGAGGTTTATGTGGATGATATGATTGCAAAATCTCAAAGTGAAGAGGATCATATAGACCACTTGCAAAAGCTATTCGAGCGTCTTCGGAAATTCCGACTACGACTGAATCCTGCTAAATGCACCTTCGGTGTCCGATCTGGAAAGTTGCTTGGTTTCATCGTCAGTCAACGAGGAATTGAGGTAGATCCAGACAAAGTTAGGGCAATACAAGAAATGCCTGCTCCACGTACAGAGAAAGAAGTTAGAGGATTCCTGGGACGTTTGAACTACATCTCTAGGTTTATATCTCATATGACTGCTACGTGTGAACCTATATTCAAGTTGCTCAGAAAAGATCAAGCAGTTGAATGGAATTCTGACTGCCAAGTGGCTTTTGAGAAAATCAGACAATACCTGCAAGAGCCCTCTATTCTAATTCCACCTGTTCAGGGGAAACCACTCTTTATGTACTTAACTGTGCTTGAAAAGTCAATGGGATGTGTGCTGGGACAACATGACGAAACCGGTCGAAAGGAACATGCCATCTATTATCTAAGTAAGAGATTTACCGATTGTGAATCCCGATACTCACTCTTGGAGAAAACTTGTTGTGCTTTAGCATGGGCCGCTCGCCGTCTAAGACAATACATGATTTGCCACACTACTTTGTTGATCTCAAAAATGGATCCAATAAAGTACATCTTTGAAAAGTCTGCTTTAACTGGAAGACTCGCCCGTTGGCAGATGTTACTATCTGAGTATGACATCCAATATGTATCTTAGAAAGCCATCAAAGGAAGCGTGTTGTCTGATTACCTGGCAAGCCAACCCGTTGAAGAGTACCAGTCGTTGAAGTTTGACTTCCCTGATGAAGACATTATGGTAGTAAAAGATTGTGAAATCCCAGGACTTGACGAAGGACCTGAACCCGGATCTCGGTGGAAGCTCATGTTCGATGGTTCCTCCAATTACATGGGGCATGGCGTAGGAGTTGTCCTGTTGAATCCAAATGGTGGATACACTCCTTTCACAGCAAGGTTGTGTTTTGATTGCACAAACAATATAGCAGAATATGAGGCGTGCATCCTAGGCATTGAAGCAGCAATTGATCTCCGAATCAAAATCCTCGAAGTATGTGGAGACTCAGCCTTGGTGATATACCAAGTCAAAGGCGAATGGGAAACCCGTGATACCAAGTTGATCCCATATAATGCCTATGTCATGGAATTAATAAAATACTTTGACGAAATCACTTTCCGTCATATCCCGAGAACTGAGAATCAAATTGCTGATGCTTTGTCTATGTTGGCTTCAATGTACCAAGTTAGATTCCATAATGAAGCACCTCTCATCCAGATCGAGCGGAAAGTTGAGCCTGCCTACTGTCATTCAGTTGAAGAGGAAGCCGATGGTAAACCCTGGTTTCATGACATCAAGTGCTTTTTGCAAAATCAAGAATATCCAACAGATGCAACAGCCCTTGACAAGAAAACATTGAGGAAGTTAGAATCTAAATTCTTTTTAAGCAATGGTGTGTTGTACAAGAGAAACCACGACATGATTCTGCTCAGATGCGTGGATGGACGTGAAGCGGACCTGTTGATCAAGGAGATTCATGAAGGATCCTTCGGAACTCATGCCAATGGGCATGCCATGGCTAAGAAGATTTTGAGAGCTGGTTGACCATGGAATCCGACTGTTTCAATTATGCTAGAAAATGTCATAAATGCCAAATCTATGCCGACAAGGTACACGTGCCTCCGACTCTACTAAATGTTTTGACGTCACCCTGGCCTTTCTCAATGTGGGGCATCGACATGATTGGCGCCATCGAGCCTAAAGCTTCCAATGGTCACCGCTTCATCCTGGTTGCCATTGATTACTTTACCAAATGGGTAGAAGCCGCCTCTTACGCTAATGTGACAAAATAAGTGGTTGCACGGTTCCTCAAGAAAGAGATCATTTGCCGTTATGGAATTCCAAGCCGGATCATCACAGATAATGGGACGAATCTGAACAATAAGACCATGAAAGAATTATGCGAGAGCTTCAAGATTGAGCACCATAACTCTTCACCATATCGTCCAAAGATGAATGGCGCTGTTGAAGCCGCTAATGAAAACATCAAGAAAATCCTACAGAAAATGGTAAAAACCTATAAGGATTGGCACGAAATGCTACCCTTTGCACTGCATGGATACCGTACTTCCGTCCGCACTTCAACAGGGCAACTCCGTTCTCTTTGGTATATGGGATGGAGACAGTTCTCCCAATTGAAGTAGAGATACCTTCAATGAGGATCCTGATGGAAACCAAGCTAGAAGAGGCTGAGTGGATTCAAAATAGATTTGATCAGTTAAACCTCATAGATGAGAAGAATGACTTCTTTGTGCCATGGACAATTATACCAGAAACGGCTTAAAAGGGCTTTTGACAAGAAAGTACGTGTTCGGGAATTCAGAGAAGGAGACCTCGTGCTTAAGAAGATCTTGCCAATACACAAGGACTCACGTGGGAAGTGGACTCCCAATTATGAAGGTCCATATGTTGTGAAGAAAGCTTTCTCCGGAGGTGCCTTGATTCTCACAACTATGGATGGTGAAGAGCTCTCACACCCCGTGAACTCTGACGCAGTTAAAAAATACTATGCCTAATAAAAGCTCGCTAAGTTGAAAACCTGAAAAGGCGACTTAGGCAAAAAGGAGCGTCCCGGTGGATTGAAAACCCGAAAGGGCGATCCAGGCAAAAGTTAAGGGCAAAAGGCATAAACTGCATCAGTAGTTACTGATTAACACCGAAGAATTTAAGGTGGAAGATTAATCCAGTCACTCCCCTTAGGGGCAAGGTTTTGGGGGAATCATATCTATTAAGGATGTTAGTGGTCACTGAATTCAATGTAAACCTTTCCTTATTGCCATTTTCCAAAAAAAATTGTAACACTCTATGGAGCTACGCCATTTATGTGCTACCATTCTTGAATAAAATACAAGTTTTCCCAATCATTGTTAGTTGTGTTCATCTACGCTTTCCTTTGTTATGCAAAGTGTCATTTATTTGTTAATAATGAAATTTTGAAACTTGAAAAAGAATTTGAAAGTTAGTAAAAAGAACAAAATTACTTTGATATATGTGAAAATCAAAGGAAAATCATTTGTTCCCCCGAAGGGCTCAAGGTTGCATAAATATTCCAGGATCACCAACAAAAGTCCCCATGGAATATAACTCATTAATCCTCTAGAAGGATGGACCTTTGGTTATTTATAACTGTCAATCATGATAGATTCTCCTCTGGATGCGCCTGTTAATTGTACGGGTATGAGTTATTGGTGTTGAGGAATCAGAATCTCTGTAAACAGCCTTTACAACTCCCAGTCTGTCAAGTGTCAGCATTCTCATAATCATGATCATTCATAAAAAATTCAAATCATGCTTAGCCGAAATGTACTTCGAGCTCATTATGCATTGACCTAGGTCTTGTTGTTGATCCTATGTCTTTTGACCTCTAATTCCAGTTTGTCTGTGGTATCCTTGAACCAACATCCGGTTTTCGCAGTCAAGTCCAATTGTTGTTTAACTTGATTCCATTATCAGGTCATATATGAACCTGTTGTTCAGTACCATCCAGGTCATATGTGAACCTGTTGCTGAACTTTATTCCATTTTCAGGTCATATGTGAACCTGTTATTGATCTTTATTCCAGTGTCAGGTCATATATGAACCTGTTCTGAAGAGTTTTTCACCTGTTGTTCAATACTATTCAGGTCATATGTGAACCTGTTGTTGATCTTTATTCCAGTGTCAGGTCATATATGAACCTGTTCTGAAGAGTTTTTCACCTGTTGTTCAATACTATTCAGGTCATATGTGAGCCTGTTGTTGATCTTTATTCCAGTGTCAGGTCATATATGAACCTGTTCTGAAGAGTTTTTTTACCTGTTGTTCAATACTATTCAGGTCATATATGAACCTGTTATTGAACTTTAATCCATTGTTAGGTCATATATGAACCTGTTGTTCAAGTGCTATTCAGGTCATATATGAACCTGTTATTGAACTTTAATCCATTTGTCAGGTCAGATATGAACATTGTTGAGCTTTATTCCAGTATCAGGTCAGATTTGAACCTG
The DNA here is from genome assembly GCF_024323335.1 of Lathyrus oleraceus. Taxonomy (NCBI): domain Eukaryota; kingdom Viridiplantae; phylum Streptophyta; class Magnoliopsida; order Fabales; family Fabaceae; genus Lathyrus; species Lathyrus oleraceus. The sequence goes on along the minus strand of NC_066582.1, from coordinate 443,955,617 downwards.
TTCTGAAGAGTCTTTCTCTATGATTGTTTCAGTGTTGTCAGGTCATATATGAACTTGCTGTTGAGCTTTCATTCCAGTATTACCAGGTCATATATGAACCTGTTGATACACTTTTCTTGGATTTTTCTGAGTTTGTCAGGTCATATCTGAACCTACTATCAGAACTTCTTGATATTCCCCAGCATTGTCAGGTCATATATGAACCTGTTGTTGTGCTTTATGCCAATATTGTCAGGTCATATATGAACCTGTTGTAGCATTTTTTCTTTTCCTTGTTCGGGTATAGTAAGTCATATGTGAACTTACTATCGAAATCTCTTGTACTCTGAATGTTGTTTATCAACTTTCACTTCGATTACTCCCAGTGTGTGCCTGATTCTCCAGCAGGATTTGTCTTCCCCAGCAAATTTGTTTTTTACCATTTGTCTGTCTCCCTGTGGACCATCAGCATTCCCCACAGGTTGGTCTGTCTAATAGCATCTCCTGTCAAGGGTCCACCATATCCCTAGCAGATAAAAATTACAAAAAAAAGAATCATGCATCCATGCATATCATATCATGTCATATCATATCATATCACATCATGTCATAGGGACTCATGATCAAAATCCGGGTCTTCTTAGTATTTAACCATCTCCCACTATGATCATATGAAGAGTGTCTTGCTTCATATTCTCTAGTTGAAGACGCTTAAATAGGGGCAACTGTCATACCCCGATTTTGGTCCTGAATTTTTTTCATTTTTTCATTTTTATTTGGCACTTGGCCTAAAGTTCATTTGCATACATTCATGACCAAAGGCAACCGACCATTCCCAAATCCATATTTTTGTTACACATTGGTCATTGTCTAGGCCTTTTTGATCATGGTGCTTTTGATTATAAAATGGATTTTAATTATTTGACTTTTTAATTTTCAATTTGATTTTAATTTCGAATTAAGTTTAATTCCAAATTTCAATTTAATCTTAATTGTTTATTTTACTAATGATTCAAACTCTAATTGATTTTAATTTTCAAATAAATGTTAGAATTGATATCAAAGTAATTTTAACAAATTATAGATTAATTTGATTTTAATTTGGTTTTTTATTGATTTTTTTTTATTATTTAAATTGATATTTAAATTAGTCTTTGATCATTTCTAAGAATCCATATCCATTTTATAACCAAACACCCATTTCAAATCAAGGATCAACCAAATTTTCATCCATTCATTAATACCATACATTCATTTTCAATTTCAGACTATAAAAATTACAATCCAAATTCACACGGCCTATGATCATATTCCGAACCACAATAGCTCCATGATAACATCCATCCTACCACAATCGTAACAAAGCAACATTAAGTCCGTAGAATTTCAACATTAACAAGCCAACACTCCTTATTAACCAACAAGCCTTGAAAGGACCTTCATTCTGACCTCACGCAACTGAGGAACATTTTCTAACTTACCAAAAACCTACACAAAACAAAACCTTCCAACCACTTCAATAACATAAATTATAACATGAATATACACTAATAGAGACGAGAAAACAACCAAACAAGCAGTTGTGGAAGGCAGTGGGGAATTGTTTCCCATGTGTAGAGAATCTAAAGATGAAGTTAATTTATTCCTTGGAAATCCCGGTACAGCAATGCGTCCTTTGACAGCAGCCTTGGTTGCTGCAGGTGAAAATGTCCGGATCTATTAGCAGTCAGTACCTAACTGTTTTGCTTATGACAGCACCGTTGGTTCTTAGCGACGTTGGGATTGAGATAATTGATAAATTGATTTCGGTTCCGTTATGTTGGAATGACTTTAAAGCTGAAGGTGATGCTTCTAGTGCCAGTTACTTCCTAGCCGGTGCTGAAGTTACCGTTGGAACTATCACGGTTATAGGCTGCGGGACGAGCAGTTTACAGGGAGATGTAAAATTTGCTGAAGTTCTTGAAGGATGGGAGCTAAAGTTACGTGGACAGAAAACAGCGTCACAGTTACCGGGCCTCCACGAGATTCTTCTGGTCGGAAAGTGTTGCAAGGCATTGATATCAATATGAACAAGAGAAGCAGATGTTGCAAGAACAATACAAGCATACATCGAGGGACCGGTTGCACGGTACAGGTTCTAAGGATGTAGCTCCCAAGAATATGTCATACTCAAAATCCTGCATAAAACCAATTACAACAGTTCTACATAAGTTCACCAATCTGTAACACACATGAAAGGCTTGAGCCAAGATCAAGAAGCTCACCATTTTGTTAAACTCCGGGGGTTCTGAAGAATCTTGCATCAACCCGTTGTATATCCGTAAATGCTTCTGTGGTCGCCTCCATTTTTATTGCTTCTCGTCTTCCATCAAGACTACATGTGTTTGCCATCATGTTATTCTCGTTACAGGAGTACAGGTTTGAGATCAATGGACCTTGGGACGAGGCTAAGCTTTGTTTTGACCCTACAGACTGAAATTAGAACATGATTATTTTGTTGAGAACTCAGAGCACGCTATTCAATGTTGTTACATTCAAATCAACTAGTTTTGGTTTTATTAAAGCCTATAACAGTTGAAGGATACAATTGAAGGATGAGGCTAAGTTTGGTTTTATTCAAATCAGAACATGGTTATTTTACTTGAATTCATCTGCAATTTTACAAGTTGTTATTGAATCATCCGTGGCCATTGGATCAGTTATCCAACATGTCAGATAGAGAGAAGATCTAGCTTTGCACAGTCAGGTTGCAAGGGCCTGTACCTGTAAACATTTCACATAATTTAGTCAAGTTAGGATTAGGTGGAAATTCTTTGACAGGAGAGATTCTTTCGAGTACTTGCAATGAAGCCGGACATAAGTTGACATACATAGGGCTGGATAATAATCAGATGACAGGTTTGATACCTCCTGAATCAGGTTCTTGTAAGAAAGTGGCCTTGATGAGTTTGGTTGAGAATCAATTGACTGGTGCATTACCACCAGAACTTGGAAATCTTATCAGTCTTCAAGTCTTGATGAACAAGCTTAATGGTACTAGTCCGATTCAAATTTCACAATTGCAAAAAAGTTGTCTACATTGAATTTGAGCCAGAATTCTCTGGATGGACCGATTCCGTCTGAAATGACAACAAACCTTCATGCACCTGTAACGTGTGCTTGACAGTTAAACGTCGGTTTAAAACCCTGCTATGATGCTAAAGATATATTTGACGGTTTTGAATTCCAACGCAATAGGAGACAAGTTGTCCAAGCATCTAACAGCATTCAGACAGAACATTGTCGATACATCCTATGCTGTTACCTACAAGCATAAGCAAGGTGCGCAAATCAAATCGTGAGCAACACAATGGAAAACAGCTAAAACAGCATGGCAATCTTAGAAGAAGAGTGACAATTATACCTTTGAATAAAATACAATACTATACTGTTCCCTCAAGAGTTTGACAAGCCGCTGTTAGTTTGGTGGGCAAGGAGAATGCCGAAATTGCACTTTCTTTGGTTGGTTATGAAGAAGAATTGAAGAATGCAATGGAATATGTCTTTGGCTCAACATTTGTTTGCAAAACAATCTCACTTGGACGTGCAAAGGATTGCTGTAAGATGTCATGGCCTCTTGAGCAGCATCCTCATTATCAAACTGAACAAGCCCGAAGTTACTCATGAATGCTCCAAATTTCACTGCGGTAAAACACAAATCAGCAAAGCGTTAAAATCCAAGAAAATACCCGGAATGGAATTAAGACAAAAAACAGAGGGAGAAAGCATGAGTTCAAAATACCTTTTCCAAATCTAGCATCAAAGAAACCGATCCAAATTCTGAGCATCGAAAGGACTTGGCAGAGATACTTCTTGGATCCACCATACCAAACTGAAAACCCTAAAGCTGTGAACATAAATAGAGGAAGGCGAATCAGTGAGAGAAAAAAGAAAAATCGGAGGCGGCCAAAACACCACAAAAACCCTAATCCTAAAATCAAAGCAAAAATCAAAGCGAAATCAGTATTTGAAGAGGCGAAGGGAGAAGATTCAATCATTACCTGAGCCGTCGTCGTCACCGAAGGTGAGCCTGTTCCTTTTGTTCCTACTTAAAACCATGGATCCTTGCATTTTAGAGTAAGAGAGCAGCTGAGAGGTGATTTGGTCGATTAAGGGACGGATTTTGGGAGTGAGGTTGAGGACGTGAGAGAGACGAGAGGTTGAGGACGCGATTGAGAGAGAGGGTTTTGGTGAGAGAAATGTGAGGTTGAGAGCGACATAGAGATTCGCTGAGAGTGAGATTGAGAGAGATTGAGGACGATGACTCTCCTGGGTTTGTGATTACAGTACTTTTCACTTTCTTTTTTTTCGTTTCCTTTTATTTTTATTTGTTAGTAGAACAAACATTTAAAATATTAAAGAAGTTACGTTTAAACTTTCTAGGGTTTATTTAATAAATGTTTTCATTTAGTAGTGTATATTAGTATATTATTTTGGTATTCCCCATCCATTAGTCTCTAGAATCCAACAGCCAGGCGGCTGGGTTTATTTTTTTTTGTTTTTTCTTGGTAGTCCAACAGACTGTTTTTTGTATTAGTTTTTATTTTAATTCTAATTTTTAATCTATCTTGGTTTACTTATCCAAATTAGCATTAAAATAATAACTAATCATAAATGGTCTAGTGGAGAGAGGGTAGTTTCTTGGTCTTTAGTGGAGTGGGTTTGATACCCATATATAGCATTTTATTTCTTTTAGCATTCTTTTTTTTTCATGTTTATGTTTATTATAATTTCTCCTATACTCATAGTTTCATTATTGTTTAATAACACAAATTTGGTTTCTTTTAATTTCATCATCCATTCAAAACCGCTTTAAACTATTAAAATCACACTTTTCTCGATTCAATGTCGAGCCCATTTCCATACCCTTGTAAGTCGATTGCTTTTAAGCATCGCCATCAACCTCACATAGCTTACTCTTGGGCTTTCTTACAATGAGCCGGTTCTCTTGCACTTACACTCATACATTGCATTATTTGTTGTTTGGGCCCGATTTAATTATTTCATGATTTTGAATCCCCATTTGACAAAATGTACCCCACTCCCCCGATGTGTAATAATTTTGTACTGTTTTATTTCTTTATTTGTTTGACAATATAGTTAGATACTAACACAAGAATAAAATCAACCATTTCCAAAAATACAAAAATAATGACTCGATCCAACGCCGAGTACTTTCTCAATAAACAAATCAATTCATTTCTCCCTCCCATTCTATTCCATTTCTTTCAAACTTTCATCAAACGCTTGATTCAACGTCAAGCCATTTTTTCTAATAAAAAACTCAAAAAATATTAATTCATAGTTAAGACCTTTTCAATAAAGATGGAAGTGGAACGTGGTGTATACCGCGCACTCCTGAGACTAGGATTCGAGATGTATATCTCGCCAATCCTAGCTCTCGCCATCATCCAAATTTATCCATTTTGTTTTCTCTCAAACACTCATTCAAATTTCTCTTAAACATCCATCAATACTTGATCTAGTGTCAAGTCATTTTTCACAACAAAACTCAAAATACCTAATTCTTATTTAACACTTTTTCAATAAAGGTGGAAATGGAACATGGTGTATACCGTGCACTCCTGAGATTAAGATTCGAGACGTATGCCTCGCCTATCTTAGCTCTCGCCATCGTCTAAAATTGTCAATGCGGTTTCTTCAAACCCTTTCTCAATCAAATTCCAAAATACTTAATTCCTATCTTAACCTCTTTCAATAAAGTTGGAAATGGAACATGGTGTATACCGTGCACTCCTGAGGCTAGGATTCGAGATGTATATCTCGCTCATCCAAGTTCTCGCCATCACTCAAAATAAATCCAACCAATCAAACTCTTTTCTCGCCGCCGTGCGATTAATCAAAAAACCTTTTTTAAATGGAAGATATATTGTCTTAAGTGATACAAAACAATGTTTCAGCCACGATTGTTGAGTCGAGATAAGTGACGCTTTTCCGAATGTAGATTTATAAATCCGTTCGATGTGTGGTATGCGTCCACTCCTCATCTGTTTTGGGTAAAACAATGTTTTCGTCGATTAATACAATATAGCTTTCGCTAAAATCGATCTACAAACAAACATTTTTCTACCCAGAACTACGTAAGCCTTGACTTCTCTATTGAGATACGTAGGAGCAGGATTTGTAAATCTTGCCAGGCCCACTAATAAAAAACTTAGGTTTAGTCCTTCGCCAAAAATCAAAAAAATATTCTTCTCTCTTATATTCTTTCTTTTCCCACCTAATAAACTGAAAAGCCTAACATTTCAACTAACAATTAATGCACACAACTGACCTAATGGTTCCCGTTGAGTACAACGGACGTGAGGGGTGCTAATACCTTCCCCTCGCGTAATCGACTCCCAAACCCCGATTTGGTTGCGACGACCATAATCATTGTCATTTTTTTTCTTGGGTTTTATCGATATTTTCCCTTTCCTTTTTAGGAATAAATAAAGTTCGGTGGCGACTCTGTTCAGTCCATCATTGCGAGCGTGCGATTGCGTTCGCTAGGTCGTATCCCATCATTTTTAATATGAGGTACGACACTATCCTTAATGCAAAGCCATTCACTTGATCAATTGATCAAGATGAATTAGATTTGAATCAAGGAAGGTTAAGTCTCCCCAATCAATGCTAACTTATCAACCTTCAACTCATTGATCAAAAAGAGAAAAGAAGAAGAAGAAGGAGATGGATAATGGAAAATGAAAAGAATGAAGTGCATTAAATGAGCTAAAATATACCAATCAACATATGTTGACCAATGACATTAAGGATCATGGTCAAACAATCAAAAACAGAAGTGAGATGAAGATTGGAAGTCAAGAAATGAATAAAAATATTTTTGGCATTTTTAATATTTAAAATAAACTTGAATTAAAATAATAAAGAAAGGTCAAACTTCAAAATCACTTCAAATCAACCTTGAAAGGTCCAAGTGATTTATCCTAAGTTCAACAAGGTCAAACAAAGTTTTGACAAAATTTCAGCATTTTTAAAAGTCAGAAACTATTTTTAATCAATTAAAAATGAACAAAAATAACCTAATTGAACTAAAATCTCAAATAAATCTCAAATCAATTAGAAAATTGATGAGAATATTTTTCATAGATCCATCATCATTCAAATAGGTTAGGAAAATATTTTTGCATTTTTTGAATATTGAAAACTATTTAAAATGAATTAAAAATAACCAGAAAAGAGAAAATTCACAAAAATATCAAATGACAAGATAAAAAATATTAAAAATCATTTTTAGAAACTAGAATTTAAATGGAGAAGAATGCAATTGGTCCCATATTTTTTGGAATTAAAATGAAGAAGTTATGAATTTTTGAAATAAAAGGGAATTAAAGAAAATAAAATCAGAAAATAAAAAATAGCAAAAATCAGGAGGCGTTGGATTGTATCTCATTAAATGACGTGGATGATCCAATGGCATTGGCAAGCGCGCGCACCATGAACCTCAGTCAATGAGAAGCACCATGAATTAAAAAAAGTCATAAAGATGGAAGGTGGAGATTAGATCTGGAAATCAGATCAAAGGACCCATATTCAACCTGGCAAACGGACGGTGGTGTACACCTCCGTCTTCTCCGGCGAACATGGAGATTCCGGCCAAAGTTGCAGGTCAACAAATCTTAATGAAAACGAGCGATCCTCATATCATTGGAAAGCTGGGGTGATGTACATCACCCCTGTACCATTAGTTTATCTTCTAGATCTCCATAGAAAGAGAAATCAGAAGAAGAAAAATATGGTGTTCATGCTGAACTTCATGTTTTTACAAAATTGAAAGCACAAATCAAATGCCTCTAATGAGAGGACTTCAGCCAAGCCAAGGAACTCAAGAAATAAGCAAGGAACAATGAGTTTCGAAGAGAAAAAGTTATGATATCCACCTTTGAAATGCAGGTCTGGAGAGCACGATTCTTCTCAACTAAAGCTTGAAGTAGGATCTAATGATGAAGAAGAAGCGAGGTTAAGGAATTGTAGGTCTGAAAATCAACCAAGGTAGTTGAAATTCAGATCTGAATTTTTTAGAAGAAAGTAGAAATTCCTTTAGTGATGGCTAGGTTTTGATTTCTGTAGCGTTTCAGGTTGATCCAGGGTTCTCAATTATGAAGCATAACATGTCTATTTATAGATGGAATTGGCTGAGCAAGTGAAAATTCTCGTGTGCATGGCAAGTGGATATTCTTTGCATGGGCTTGAATGATCATGTAGAAGGCCCAAATTCAATTGCATTTGCATGCTGATGACCAATCCACTTGAAATAGATGTGCAGATGGCAATGCAATGGCTTGTGTAATGAGTTTCAACATGTTATGCACAATTATGCCTAAAACTTCACCTCTTCGAAAATGCCACTTGGAAATTGAAATATAGGCATGTGGGTAATGGTTGGAAAGGTCTTGACATAGGGAACAAATGTTATGTTGGTCCAAAACTCATTTGGAGTGTGGAAATTTATGAAAACATGCCATGAAGTTCATAGTGCAAAACATGCCTTTGAGAATTTTGCCAAATTGGTCTAACTTCAAGCCCTTATGTTTTAATGATGCAAGCTTCAAATGGAAAAACTTCCAACATCAAAGTTGTAGTTCTTTTCAATAAAATCAAAATGGACTCAAATTTTGCATCATTTGGATTTTTAATGAAGGAGTTATGGGCACTTGAAGTTGGACTTTTTTGCCTTTCAATGCATTTAGTCCAAAGTGACCTATAGTGTTTTGCATTATCACATGTATTTCCTTTGAGATTATGAAATTTTGTTCAACATAACATTTTAATTAGACATCTTAAGCTTTCCAATTAATTTGATCCCACCTCAAAATTATAAAAAATTAATGAGTTATGTTCTTGGGAAGTTGACCCAAATTTAGGGTTTTAGTCAAAATGACCTATAATGTTTTGGAATGGGAGATGACCTTCCAAGCTTCAAATAAATTTTTGATGAACATGAAAGTTGTTCATATTGTCCTTAAGAACATTTTTGCTTTTAGGATCATCTCCATTTGACCAACACATAGAAAGTTAGGTCTCAGTGTACTTCAAAATAATTAGATGAATTGACTGATCAACTTCTCAAGTCCACAACTCATATCTTGATGAATTGATGATTGAGGACACTCAAATAAGTTCAAATATGCATGAAGTGATGAATTAAAGAACTTCCTTTGATTGTATTTGACCATGGGCTGAGGTTGCTTCATGAGCAAGGCATTGTGGATGATAAGATGAATTAGGGTTTCCTTGAGGAACAAACCTCAAACCCTTTGATTTGCTTTGATCAAAATGATGAATTGAGATACTAGGGAGGCATATTTTATGGATGAGAGCTCTGGGAACCATTACCATGCTTGCTTTCTGTAACACCTCAAAATTTGCCCTCCTCTTCTTGAGACTAGTTTAGGGCATTGCATTTCATGTTTTAGGGCATTAGGCATTGTATTTTGCATCTCATATGAAAATAAGAAGGTCATCCTCTAAAGTCTTTTCAAAATATGGGGAAATTAGGAGATTCAAGCCTGAGGGTCTCTATGAATTGATCATCAACCATCTGAGGGTATGGACTCCAATTAGGGTTTCTTGATTCTTCAAGGGTCTTGAGCATCATCTTGTCTGCAAGGATATATCACCATCATCATGGTTCTATCATCATCAAGGGTTTCAGAGTTCATCTTCAAGTTCCTCTGGATTAGGGTTGTGACCTCTGATCAACCCTAATCAATGCAATTCTTCCAACTAGGGTTTCTCAAAGAGATGAGGTATTTTATTGGGATGAGGATCACATGATTATTATAAGGATCTTACATGAGCTAGGGTTTCATTTTGAAGCAATTTCACCAAGTGGTAGAGGCTCAAGTTGATCAAGACATTTCAAGGTCATCTGAGGACCAAAAGTCAACTGTGTAGTCAACTGAGGGTTATGAGGTGGGGAAATGAGTTGAGACACCTCAATCATGTTCAAATAGGGTCTATTCATCATTCTAAACATCCATCTTGAAGATTCAAAGGTCATGGCAAAAGTTACTAAAAATGGAAAATGACCTGTAATTCAAAGTTTCCAAATTTGGCAAGTTTTTGGTCTACTTTCAACTTGACTTTTCAATATCAAAGAAGTTTCAAATGGATTTTTGGTGAACATGAAAGTTGTAAATCTTTGTCTCCCCTTTCCAAAAAGTCCTAATTCATGTCCATATGATGAACGGTTGAGGAGGTATGGTCATTTCATCACAAAGTGTGCATGGAAATTCAAAATGGCATAACTTTTGGTATAATGCTTCAAATTGGTTCATTCTTTTTGCAAAGTGCTTCTCATGTTCAAGGCATCTCAAAATAACATCATTTGACTCAATTGTGCAAGCTAAGCCTCAAGGAATCATGGTCAAAAGTCACATTATTTCACACTTGTTCTAGGGATGATATCATGCTACAAATCAAGATTCACAAAAGAACCAAGGCAAGGCTTCACTTCAGCTTTCTTCATAGATCATATCTGAGTAAAAATGAGCCCTTGCCATGCATGAAAGAGGCGTGTATGTTCCTTGTTTCACATATGTTCAAAATGAAGCAAATCTTCACCATTCATTCTTGGCTTAAGATGCAAGCAAAACAATCTTCAAATCCTGACCCTTGGTTGCTCTTGAGTGGATTAAAGCTATAGCATGGGGCTGAGCACGTGCATTATGGCCATGGGAGCTCAATTTGCATTTTTGCAATTTGCATAAGAACTCACTAATCATGCTTAGTAAATGGCTAAAGTGATTAGTAGTGTCATTAGCAAGAGGTATAAGTATGGAAACCCTAATCACAAGCACCAGAATTGCATTTTCAGATCTAGAATTCAAGAAAACTCTCTCAAAATTTCTCTCTTCGAATTTGCTTTTTTTTCACACAAATCTCCAAGATTGTTGCAGATTCTTGATCCTCATACTTCATTGATCAAGAATCATCCATCGTTTGGTGTAATTCCTCAAGAAATCAAGCAGTTCAAGTGCATTATCATGATGATCGGATTTGGAAATTGAGGCACATTCAAGAGGTTTCAACCATTTCTTTTTGCATAAAGCTTCAAAGGAAGTTCAAAGGAGTTGATCTGGAGCAGCTGAGCTCGTGAGATCGCGATTCCAGAAATCTCCAGTTCCAGGTGATTCCATTTTCACTCTCTCCTTTTGCTGTTTTTAGGTTATAGAATGGAAGATCTTGCTGAGTAGGTCATGAATATGTGGTTAGATTTGAGATTGAGTGAATATTAAGGATTTCATTGTGACTGGAAGTTTGAATCTGAAAACTTCTCCTCTTCGATTTGCAAAACCTAGGAAGAATTAGGAGAATCTAATATGATTTTTGGAATCAGCATGGAAAATGGAGTGGAATGACATTAGTCTGAGGAATTTCTGGAAAATTTTAGGGTGGCGCCGCCGTGGGAGCCACCGTGAGCTCATCGGGGAAGACGACCGGAGCGGGGCTCCAGCGTCTGCGTTGTAACTAGGGTTTTGCTGAGTGTGCGCCATGTGGTTCAATGCGTGGATGAGTGATTGGATGGGATTTGCTTGACCAAGGACACGCAAGCGTTGAATGCTGACTGGGGTGGGTGAGTCAATTAGTGAAACGGTGCATTTCACTAGTTTGAACATGGACCGTTGATCTCAGATGCGCGCCAGATCCAGCGGTCTGTGTTTTTTCTGGTTTAATTCAAATAATCCGTTTCCCTCCATTTTCCATTTTTATATTTCAATTTTTTTTGGTCATTTTGTTTAATTCATAAAAAATCCAAAAATTGTCCAATTGAGTCCCAATTTTTTTTCATAGTTTTGTATTTGTGTCTACTTTTTTATGGTGTTAATTTCAAGAATTTGTGATGTCTGGATTTTTATGTGGGAATTTTTGAATCAATATTGTGCCAAATTGACCTAGTGCATTCAATGTATTGTGAAATCCTCAATTTTGAACCTTTTGATCCACTCTTTTGCATACATGACATTCATACATGACATGAATTATTGGTCACTGGTTTGGATTTTTTCTCACATGTTACCATCATTTTTGACACATAGAGAAAAATGTGACAATTTGTGTCACATTTTTGACATTGAATTGGTGCATTTTTGTTCACATAGCATTTGCATCATTTTGGACTTGATCTTTTGCATATTGAACATTCATGGCATAAAGAACTTATACAAAAATCCCAAAGTCATTGCATGCATTTCTGATTTGACATGAATTTTCTAAGTTGGAAGTTCATTTTGTGCATATTTTTGGTCATTACATGGCATAGGCAAGTTGAGACACTTGGTCATTGATTTGATGTTGGTCTTTTTGAGGACATTGGAGGGAGTGTTTGAATGTGTGATGTGCAAAAGGATGGGTCCTGGATTGGTCATTTGGTTAGGTTTTGAATCTTGTCTTTGTACTAGGGTTTTGACCCAATTTTAGGGTTTGCTCTTGGTCCATTCTTTGACTTGGTTTGGGGTCTTCTTTGTAGTGTGAGCCTTTTCCTCTTTTGCATTGGTTTGATCCCTGACTTGTGAGTCTTGAGTCATTTGATTGGCACATTCATTCAAGTCATACATTATTTGGTACTTATTTGAAGGTTGGGAACACAAGTGAATTTTCAAGGAGACTTATAAGGTATTGAAGGAGTGGAGGTTCTTATTGATATGAGATGAGTTGATGGGCTTATAAGTTAGAGTTGTGACTCATTAGAGATGATTTTAGAAGCATGTTCCTACTGACTTGTGAACTTTGGAATGGTTTGAGGCTTGTGGTGACTTGTTGAAGTGATTTAGGCCTATTTTGGAGCTTTTGAAGTTATTGAATGGAATTTGAAGCATGATGGATCTTTGGCCTTGGTGATTGAGGTTTAGGGGTTCATATGGTTCTATTTGGGGCTTGTGATCATTGGTTGGAGTTTATTTGGGGTCCTCACATCTTTTGGAGGCTCTAAGAAGTGTTTGAAGAGGTATGGAGCCATTGTGAGAAGTTTTGATGCATGGTGTTCATGGATGAGGTTTGATGACTTTAAGAGGTTGAAAAAGGGGTTTATAGGTCACATATGGTGCTGTTTGGAGGATGGGATAGTTGGATCAAATTCACTTAGGATATGACCATCATTTAGGAGTTTATGAGGCCATTTGAGGAGGTGTGGGCAAGTTTTGAGTGCAAGCTTGTTCTACTTGAGTTTTCAAGGGGTTTATGGTGGATTTTTGGATCATTGGAGTATGGATTATTGGGTGGTCATTTGAAGGACCCTACTTCTGACTTGGAATGATCTTGATTCAATTCATCTCATGCCATTGTTTGTTTATGCTTTGTTGTGTTGATTGGATGTACATAAACTAACTTTGTCTCTTGTTTCAGGTTTGGATACTCATCATTGATGATTGGGTTTGTTCTCACCTTGTGAGATACCAAATGCATTGAGTTCTTACCTATTTTTGTTTTGTAGGGTTTTAATTGATGTGGTGAGCTCATGAGCTCATTTGAGTGCTAGGGCACTTATGCATTGAATTGTGTAACTGTTAGAGGGTTTCACTGCTTGTCTTCTGGTTTTATGACTGAAGTACTAACTGTTTAGTCTTTGTACAGGTACCTTAGTTGCTTGCTTGATTTAGCTCTTGCTTGAGCATTGGATTGTGGTTGACACACCACTCAGGTAGTTAGCTTCTTACTTCATGTAGTCTGGAGTCCTGTCACCTTTTTGGCAGGCATTTTGCTGGCAAGTCCTCTTTCAGAGGCTCTGTTTGTGTTTGTTTAAAATTGTGCCCAAAGACCTCCAAGGAGAGGCATGTGTTATATTTGATAATACCTCCAAGAGAAGAGGCAATTGACGGAAGGTAGGGATCTGTAACCGATTCCCCGTTATTCAGTGTGTCGTTCTTTATGCTCGCACTACGTGCTGATGCTTCTGAACATGTGCCCCGGATCTTTTGACTAGAGTCTGTCAAGTGGAAAAGGATCCCACTTTCTGGATCCCCACGCTTTCTGTGTCATGAGCTCACCCTGGCCAGGGTTAAGAGCATGAGGTCTCATCCTCATTTAAACTTTGATCAGCTTCACCCTGACGTTCAATGTTAGTGGTTAAGAGCTACAGATTACCCCTTACAGTTTGGCTTGTTTGTTGAGGTTGATATGACCCCTTTTGACTAAAGCCCACCTGTTGCCTGAGCCTCTTGTATGGATATAATGTGTGATGTTTGTTTAGTTGTGTTGGTGTGTCTATTTGCTTTCCTCTTCACATCTCCATTTCTGTAGGAGTCGTACGATTAACTTCTGAGGAAGTTGAACGTATGTAGAGTTTAGACTTGAGTTGACTCGCTTCCAGGATGAGTTAAGTTCTTGTTAGAGACCTCAACTTAGGGATATTGATTGCATGACAACTATTAGGCTCGAGTCTTAGTCTCCCTATTGGTTTGTCATTTCCCCGGTCTCTGGTTAGGAGAGTGTTTTATCCCTGGTAAGGGGAACTACGTCGCCCTGATTCTCATACCAGATGAGATACGTAGGCAGGAGGTTGAGAGCGATCTCTCCGGGCACCCTTTTCTTTGTTTTCGCGTGTGTTCACCCTTAGTCCCAACTTGTGTTTACCGTTTCGTGTCTTGGTTTCTGGCATTCGTTTTCCTTGGTGTGAGTACCCGTTTGTTCAGCGTGTCTGGGTGTTGTATATTCATATTGGGGTTCATTTTTGGGGTTCATTTATGACGATTGTTATTCACTTGGGGTTCATCTCGGGGTTCATTTGTGATCCTTGTTATTACTTGGGGTTCATCTTCGAGGTTCAGTTGTGATGATTGTTATTCACTTGGGGTTCATCTCGGGATTCATTTGTGACGATTGTTATTCACTTGGGGTTCATCTTTGGGGTTCATTTGTGGTGACTGGTTATACATATCGGGGGTTTATTCTGGGTATTTGGTTACTCTGTTGGGGTTCATTCTGATAACCTTTTTCTTTGGTGTTCGCTGGTTAGTGTTTGTTATTGTTGGGAGTCGGGTGTAAGTCCATATATTGGCATTCTGTTTCCTCTTGGGTGTTTCTTTTGACGTCTCAGCGTCCCTTTTTGGTGTCTTGTTTCAGCGTGCGTTAGCCGAGCTACGAGTGCTCTGATTCTCCTCTGGATAGAGAAGATACGTAGGCATAGGACGCGATGTCTTAGCGAGCATGTCTCCTTTTCCCGAACTACGTTGACTCTGATGTTTGCTTCTGACAAACTACGTAGGCCCAAGATGCAACATCCTGCCGAGTCCACTTACTCCGTCTTCTTTCTCTTCCCCACCTGTATATCATTCCAGTTTGTGCAGATTCTTTGAGCAGTTTATTAGAAGCCCTTTCCTTTTCTTTGAGCTATCTTTTGAGCGTGGATCCCGTCGAGTACCGGACGTGAGGGGGTGCTAATCCTTCTCCTTGCGTAATCGACTCCCGTACCTTGTAATCTTTGGTCGTAAGACCGTTCCTTTCCCTTTCTTAGGTTAGTCCTGCGCTCCCTTTTCGTCATAGGATGAATAGCATCGGTGGAGGCTCTGTATTTTCCCCGCCGGTTGTTTTTCGCGTTGCGACACTTTCATCTTCTCTTGACCAGCTTTGCACAAAGGATCTCCTAGAAGCTTTTGACCTTGTGATTGCTCAAGCTACAAAACAAAAGATGTTAGTGACACATTTTTGTGCTTTTGGTTAGTAAATAAAATGAGAAAAGCAATAATATACAATTCAAGCATGCTTGGTGATCTCAAACCACTCACAAGAAGCCCCACCCAAAGGCAAGGGGAACCAAGGTGCTTATGATCCTTGAGGCTTTGCAAATGCAATGTTATGATGCCATGAAGGATCTTAGGGACAAAATTGGGGTCTTACAGATGCCTCTATTTAAGGTCATTCTAGCCGGAGAAGTGAAGGTTAAAATCTTCGTCTCGACGGGGTAGAATGGTCTTAAATAATAACAGAGAGACGAATTTTGGTCCCTAAGAGACCTCATGATGCACATGTATGTATGCAAAAGATAATACTCTGTGGAGATATGTGTCCACAAAGAAAGAAAAGAAATCAGGAGAAACTGATAATCCACATGAGTAATACACCCAACGGGACAGAGACTCTGAGGACTCTTGTGGGGATGGAAGAAGGGAATAAATTGCGTGAGCAGGTCACGACTTGAAACGTGGGGAGCAGAACTCAAAAGGAGTAAATCCAAGCTGACTCAAAGGCGCATGTATTGGGGAATATGCCAATACAACAAAATTATCCATAATGGATACTTCGGATAAAAATCCGGACTCAGGCTGGGAGAATCCACTAAGGGACCTCGCTGGGGAAAACCAGAATAAAAACTCCTTTGAGGAAGCAACAGGATAAGGTATTACCGGTTACTAGGTAATAAGCTCAAAGAGACATATGATCTGAACACCGATATAAGGGTGAGAGAACAACATGTTCTGGGAGAATGAATATCTAAGACCGGTATAAGGGTGAGAGATATCAAACATCCGAAATCATCTGAGGAAGGCCTAAAAAGGTATACTCCAGCTCAGAAAAATCGGACTCCACAAGGGGACAAAGAGTCATAATAGGGAGCAGGGAGGAAGGAACACCAGGGATACCGGTTACTGGGCATATAATAGGTGACCAACCAAAGCGTGAATTGGGGAATATTCCCAAGACACTCATCATCCAAAAGAGGGTTAAAACCAAACTCGATTATAGGATGAGCATTCGATTCCAAAAAAGGGATACGAATCTTACTCGACTGGGGAAGAACAAAAGACTTCGACCGAAGAGTGCATGAGATATATTATCTATTACCGTCAGAACGTAGATAATATACTCGCATGGAAGATTATCCACAACTGGTTACTGGGTTAATAAAGGATAAATCGGCCGACAAAGAAGGGCATCGGGATACCAAAACTAGGTATATAATGATGACCAATCCAGGGGAGAAACAGTCGTCACCAACAACAAAGGGTAGACGAGAGATGACTTACTGGGGATGAATTGCTTGATCAGAGCAATTATCCAAAAGATGAGGGAATATCAGCACTGGATATTGGATAATGATAACCGTCAAGGAGGGGATTACATCTACCGGATACTGGGTAGCAAACCACGGAGAAGTAACCGTCATCGGTTAGGATGAGCAAAAGGTTAAATCTGCAAGGGGATAAAAATAGGGTTTACGACTACCAGTATGAGGGTAGAGAACCACAAAAATAGGACTTATAACCACCGGTATTAGGGTAGAAGGCCACAGACTCCGCCGGGGATAAGATGAATAATTACTGGTTACTGAGCAATCATTCATTTACACCACAGGGGAGTGCAAGCAAAAACCCACAAGAGGCCAGTCTAGGGTCAAACTAGATAGGCATGCTGAAACAAAACTTGTCCCTATGAGGATATAACTCAATGAGGAACTCCATCCCAATATATGTGTTAGGAGGAAACAAAAGCAACCATCATCCATGAGGATATAACTCAGTGGGGAATATGGAAAGAGGGATAAACACTTTCTGCTTAAGGGGCTGACTCTATATGGGGAGATCAGGCACCGACATCTGCTGGGGGAAATGTATTACCAACTAGCAGGGGATAACAAACAAAGATATATGGCAAAGAATGCAATCATGAATATCTGAATGTTATCATTATGCATATATCCATGGTTTATGTATGATGAATGCTGACAAACAGACATATCTAACACAAAAAGGTTCAATGATCGATAAACAAACATCCGGTACTACATCTCGTGAGAGAAAGCCAGGTCCATAAATATCTCTGCAAGGGAATGAGCAAAACATGTCAGCTGGGGGCAAAGATCAAACAAAATCCGCCATGGAAACACTCTACTGGGGAAATGATCAGAGGGGATCATGGAACTCTGCGGGGAACAACCACCAACCAGAATTCTCCAGGGGTCATCAAATACTGTCCCAAATAATGAGGTCACGTCTGCCGAGGAGGAAGAATCACTACTCTACTGAAGGGAAGAGGGATGAATAAATCTTCCCAACACTCTGCTAGGGGAAGAAGCCACAAAAGGCTCAGGAGGAAGAGTACACCAACATGCCAGGAATATGAACAACTGCCTTACCCTGTCAAGAATCTTACCATCTTTGGGAGAGCACTGAAGACATCCTCAGCATCCCCTCATCATTGTGAATGTTCACTTTGTTTAAAAATAAATTATGAGAGTTTTAATTAAAACAATGATATTTTTTTCAATTAAAACATGTAAAACATTTGTTGAAATGGAAACAAATAAGAGTGCAAATAATTGGATAAAGGCTCAAATTTATTTGATGGAATGGTAGTCTGCAAATGGCAAGACTCCATAGATCTTCTCAAATTTGAAATTGGTGATATATATTGGAAAAGGGCTACATTGAACATAATGACCATTTCTCCACCAATTCTGAATCCGATGTATTTGAAGCTTCAGTTGATAATGAATGAGCAAGAATCCCTGGCGGATGACAGTTGTAGAACAAAGTCTTGTCAGGATGCAGTTACTTGCCAAAAATCCCTATTTTTTGCCTAGATTGCCCCAGGGTGAGGTACTCAATCTAGCGGGATACATATATTCATCATTTTTTTTATATGTCTCTAACTTTTTCCTGGATCGCCCTTTCGGGTTTTTAATCCACCGAGACGCTTATTTTTGCCTAAGTCACCCTTTCGGGTTTTCGACTTAGCGAGCTATTCTGTTTTTATTTTTAGGCGAAGTATTTCTTGACTGCATCTGAATTCACAGGACGAGTGAAATCCTTCCCATCCATAGCTGTAAGTATCAATGCACCGCCTGAAAAGGCTCTCTTAACAACATATGGACCTTCATAGTTTGGAGTCCACTTGCCCCTGGAATCGGGCGCAAAAGACAAAACTTTCTTGAGCACGGGGTCACCTTCTCGGAACACACGAGGCTTGACCTTCTTATCAAAGGCTTTCTTCATCCTTTGCTGATATAACTTACCATGGCACATGACAGTCAATCTCTTCTCTTCAATCAAATTCAACTGGTCATAACGACTCTGAACCCATTCAGCATCAGTCAACTTGGCTTCCATCAAGACTCTCATTGATGGGATCTCCACCTCTACTGGGAGCACAACCTCCATGCCATAAACAAGAGAGAAAGGGGTTGCTCCTGTTGAAGTGCAGACAGACGTACGGTATCCATGTAAAGTAAATGGCAGCATCTCATGCCAATCTTTGTATATAACAACCATCTTCTGTATAATTTTCTTGATATTCTTACTAGCAGCTTCAACAGCCCCATTCATCTTGGGTCTGTAAGGAGAAGAATTATGATGTGCTATATTGAACTCGCTGCACAGCTCTTTCATCATTTTGTTGTTCAAGTTAGATCCATTATCAGTAATGATCTTATCTGGCACACCATATCGGCATATGAGTTGATTCTTGATAAACTTTACAACCACCTGCCTGGTCACATTTGCGTACGACGCCGCTTCAACCCACTTGGTGAAGTAATCAATCGCTACGAGTATAAATCGGTGACCATTTGACGCTTTCGGCTCTATCATGCCAATCAAGTCAATTCCCCACATGGAGAAGGGCCATGGTGATGAAATCACATTCAAGAGTGTCGGAGGAATATGAATCTTATCTGCATAAATTTGACACTTATGGCATTTCTTCACATATTTGCAGCAGTCAGACTCCATTGTCAACCAATAGTAGCATGCTCTCAAGATCTTTCTAGCCATGGCATGTTCATTGGAATGTGTACCAAATGAACCCTCATGGACCTCAGTCATTAACAGGTCTGCTTTGTGTCTATCCACGCATCTGAGCAACACCATGTCAAAATTTCTCTTATAAAGCACATCGCCATTGAGGTAGAAACTTCCTGATAATCTCCTCAGAGTTTTCCTATCTTTCACAGATGCCCCAGGTGGGTAAATCTGGCTCTGAAGGAAACACTTTATATCATAATACCATGGCTTATCATCCTTCACTTCCTCAATTGCAAATACATGAGCTGGTCTATCCAAGCGCATCACAGTGATATTGGGAACTTTATTCCAAAGTCTGACCACAATCATTGAAGCAAGTGTAGCGAGAGCGTCTGCCATCCAATTCTCATCTCGAGGGATATGATGGAAGTCGACCTCAGTAAAGAATGCTGAAATCCTCCTCGCATAATCCCTATATGGAATGAGGCCAGGCTGATTCGTTTCCCACTCACCCTTAATCTGATTAATAACAAGGGCCGAATCACCGTAAACATCGAGATGTTTGATCCTAAGATCAATACATTCCACCAATCCCCTAATACAGGCTTCATACTCAGCCATATTGTTCGTGCATTTGAAAGTTAGCCTTGCTGTAAAAGGAAAATGCGTGCCCTGAGGGGTAATAATCACTGCTCCAATACCATTTCCATATTGATTTACAGCGCCATCAAACACCATACTCCATCTGCAACCAGGCTCTGGCCCTTCATCGAGCGTAGGCGCATCGAAATCTTTCATTTTTAAATACAGGATCTCTTCATCCGGGAAATCATACTGAAATGACTGATAATCCTCAATCGGCTGATGTGCCAAGTGGTCAGCCAAGATACTACCTTTAATAGCCTTCTGAGCTCGATACTTGATATCATACTCAGATAACAACATCTGCCAACGGGCAATCCTTCCAGTTAAAGCAGGCTTCTCGAAGATATACTTGATTGGATCCATTCTGGATATCAACCAAGTCGTGTGATTTAACATATACTGACGTAGGCGCTTAGCAGCCCAAGCCAAAGCACAACATGTTTTCTCAAGCATTGAGTATCGAGACTCACAATCAGTGAACTTCTTGCTCAAATAGTAGATAACATATTCCTTCTTCCCTGATTCATCCTGCTGACCAAGGACACAACCCACTGAGTCTTCAAGAACAGTCAGATACATGATCAATGGTCTCCCTTCCACAGGCGGAGACAGAATCGGAGGCTCAGACAAATACTCTTTAATACTATCAAAAGATTTCTGGCAATCTTTGGTCCAATCATGAGACTGATCTTTCCGGAGGAGCTTGAATATCGGTGCACACGTGGCAGTCATGTGGGATATGAATCTGGAAATGTAATTCAAGCGGCCAAGAAAACCTCGGACTTGCTTCTCAGTTTTGGGCGCATGCATCTCTTGTATCGCTTTGACCTTTGCAGGATCAACCTCGATACCTCTTTCACTAACAATAAAGCCCAAAAGCTTGCCGGAACGGACTCCAAATGTACACTTGTTGGGATTCAGACGAAGCTTATACTTCCTCAAACGCTGAAAAAACTTCAACAGGTGTTCTACATGTTCAACTTCCGTTTTTGACTTAGCAATCATATCATCAACATATACCTCGATCTCCTTATGCATCATATCATGAAACAAGGTAGTCATAGCTCATTGATACGTGGCTCCGGCGTTCTTCAAATCGAAGGGCATCACTCGATAACAGAATGTTCCCCAAGGTGTGATGAATGTTGTCTTCTCCATATCCTCGGGTGCCATTTTAATCTGATTATATCCGGAAAATCCGTCCATAAACGAGAAGACCTTGAATTTAGCTGTATTATCTACCAACATATCAATATGTGGTAGTGGAAAATCATCTTTCGGACTAGCTTTATTCAAGTCTCTATAGTCCACACACATCCGGACTTTTCCATCTTTCTTAGGCACGGGCACAATATTGGCCACCCATTGAGGATATGTAGAAGTCACTAGAAACCCCACATCAATTTGCTTCTGAACTTCTTCTTTGATTTTCACTGCCATATCGGGATGAGTTCTTCTGAGCTTTTGCTTCACAGGCACACACTCAGGCTTCAAAGGTAGGAAATGTTGCACGATATCGGTATCTAGACCAGGCATGTCTTCATATGACCAGGCGAAGACGTCGACATATTCTCGTAGCAATTCTATCAATCCCTTCTTAACAGACTCTTCCTGGATTGCCCCAATCTTCACTTCTCGCACACAATCTTCAGACCCCAAGTTGACTGTTTCCAGATTCTCGAGATGCGGCTGAATGATCTTCTCTTCATGCTCAAGTAGGTGGGTAATCTCGTCAGGAATCTCTTCAACATCATCTTCTTCCGCCTCAAATACAGGGAACTCAAAGTTGGGAGATGGTGTTGGATCATTATGTTCAATGGGTTTGATTAACCTGCATAATGATTTTGGATATAAAAGAGATTTTAGAATTCAAACAAAGCAAATCATTATGCAGATGAAAAGATTGATTTTATTCTTATTTTTAGGGTTTTATGTGATCACCAATTTCATGCAAAAAGCAAAAAGGGAAAATCATTGGAAGAACAAACATTTAACATGAATATATTGAATGAAAGTATCATTGCATTTATGCGCCAACAATGTCATCACTTCTCCTTTTGGCATAGGAGAAGGGTTTTTTAAACACAATGAACATTACTTTGACTTATGGATAACTGTTGGAATATCCACAGCGACCCAATTATTGCAGATCCCTCCAGGGATAATGAAGTTGGCAGAATCCTCTTCGCCTTCTTCCAAAATGGCATCAGCCTCTTCATCTTGACCAGCGTGGATGAAACCACCACTCTTGAACAAACCTTGCTTGTTGAAGACCCCAGAAGAATAGCCTATACCAGCCCAGAACTTGTTGTCTTCCAACTTGATCATTTGCCCCAATCCAGCAGTTGCACCATGCTCAATGGCCAACTTTGCATCTTTGTAGGAAGCAAATGAGGGAGTTCTCTTCTCAACAGGCTCAGCAATAGATAAAGCTTGGAAGGGAGTTCCAACTTCATCCTCAGCATCTATATATGAGAAGGAGGACAAATGGCTGACCAGGAGAGCCTTTTCTCCTCCTACCACCACCAGCTTCTTATTCTTTACAAATTTCAATTTCTGGTGTAAGGTGGATGTCACGGCACCAGCCTCGTGAATCCATGGTTTGCCTAAGAGACAACTATACGATGGGTGAATGTCCATAACCTAGTGTAACACCCCAAAATTTGCCCTCCTCACTCATGCATTCACTTTTTAGGTCATTTAGCATTTCATACCACATTGCATCATGTCAATCGGGATCAGCTCCAAGAAGCTCGGACATCATCTAGGACACTTTGTGGGTTTTTATTCAAACGATCAGTCAACACAAGGAAGAGACTTGAGGGCCAGATGAGGCCTATTCACCGTACAAATCGCCAAGTTGGAAGAAGCGAGAATCTGCTGCTGAGCTGTCATGCTCGCTAGGCGAGCAGATGCTTCGCCTAGCGAAGAGTACTGTCATGCTCGCTAGGCGAGCAGATCCTTCGCTAGGCGAAGGGCGCGTATTGCAGAGCATAACAAAAAAGTTTTGGGCTTGAGCTGTCCCCATTCAAAGCCCACAAGCTGCGAAATTTGGCCTATAAATACCAGAGTAGTCAATGAGATAAGGAGAACACTGGCTGAACAGAAAAGACCAGAGATTGGAGAAAGAGACCTAGGAACTACTCTGCAGCAACCTTCAGGCAGCTCTGAGAAGTTCACTCCGCCTCACACGAACCCTAGTACTACTTTGCAGATCCGGTCGTACCATTCAATCCTAATCAGTCTCTCTCATCAGGTATGCCTTTGTTCCTATTGCCTTACGCCTTGAATTTGAATATTATGAATGTATGAGGTAATATCTGGTTTTGCCCGTGGGTTTATATTTGTATATGAATATGTGTAACAATACCTTGAATGTTTTAATCATTTTCGTTTATGAGTTGGATACCACAGGGTTTCAGATCATAGAGATCGAACTGTTATCAAGGAGGAATCCAAAACCCGCAGGCCTTCGCTAGCCGCTTCGCTAGGCGAGCCTGTAGCGAAGCTTCGCTAAGCCTTCGCTAGGCGAAGCAGTCGCGAACGTGATAGTATCTGCTTTTTGTTCTGTTTTGTTCTAACCTGTTTTTGGTGTTGCCATGCCATTGTTTTCCCGGGATCTCATCTTATTTGTCTAACCTTTTTGTCGAGTTTTTGTGAGGACTCATACACTCTTGCAGGGATATCATTCGGAGGTTTATTCTGATTACTCGTATTGACTGATTTTCTTTGATGGTCTAGCTGGAGAGATCTCAGGGTTGCTAATCTTTTAGTTGCTGAAACTTCGGATCTTTATCCGTGTGGTAATTTTTTCCCTTCTCGTACTTTATCGCTTTCTTAGCTGGAAGACCTCGATAGGAGGCAATGTTTGAGCCCCTTGGTGGCATTTTACTTTGAGATACATGTTTTGTGTTTTGTATTCGTATCCCCATAGGTAGCGCGGTTCCTTCGTCAAGGACTGCCTGTTTGCCCTCGAGCATCCCAAACCCTAAAACCCATAACACACGTTTACTCCTTCTACTACAGGCGAGTAAGTCTCCAAAGGTCGAGCATCCGGTAGATTGCATAGTGACGTTGTTCGTCCAAAACCCAATCCATAACCCCGTAGTTAGCCGAACTACGGCTTGCGCTGATTCTCATTCCAGATGAGATACATAGGCATAAGACGCGATGTCTTAGCGAGCACAATTACCCCCAACCCATAGGTCATCCGAGCTACGAAGACTCTGATTCTCATATTCAGATGAGATACGTATGCAGTGGATGCGACATCCGCGCGAGTCATTTCTCTTAACCTTTTTAGTAAATACACACATTAGGTAAACCCACACCCTTTAGACAAAAACCACAAAAGTGGATCCCGTAGAGTACTATGGATGCGTAGGGGTGCTAATACCTTCCCTTTGCATAACCGACTCCCGAACCCAAGATTTGGTTGCGAGACCCCGTCTTGTCCTTTCCTTTTTCAGGTTTACTTCGAGCGTTTCCTTTCCCTCCTTTGGGATGAATAACGTACGGTGGCGACTCTTATGTCTTTTTCTTTCGCCGGTTGTTTTTTTCGCGCACTGTATTTTTCAGGTTGCGACAGCTGGCGACTCTGCTGAGGACACGTAGAAGTTGACCTCTTGCTGGTCCATCTTCCCTAAGCGAGTCCCTCCTAGCTTTTGTGATTTCTGGTTCATTGGGTGTTCATGCTTTTGTACATTTATTTACTTACTTGCTTGCATTCATCTGCTGTATCTGTTGGAGCTGTTGTTTGTTTGTTGGGATGGGATGTTCTACGAGAGATAAGCCCATTACCCAGGCTTGAGTGTACACACAGGTTTTAGAGTGGATGATCATGAGGCTTGCGTGGCATGTTGCTACGTTAAGTCGTTCGTGAAGAACCACACCCAGACGAGGTTTCTCTTGGATATATTATGTCCTACGGATGTTCCGTAACGACATGATGTTCCTTTAGAAATTGTCGACTCTGGTGACCATTTCCCGAGAACTCAGTCGAGGCCTCTCCTCCGAGACGTGATTATGTTAGCTCTGGTGGGCGCATTCTCGCTGATCAATCCGAGGACCCCGAGACTGGGAACTTGCTTTAGGATGTCCTGTTGAGGGGAGTCAGTGGAGGTCTTTTATCCCGTAATAATGCCAAACCTTCAGTGGTAAACGTATTATTCGCGACTGAAGGGCTGAAGTTGACGAACTTCTGTTCTTAGAACCTACCAGTGAGGGGCGGGCTAAATTCAGGAAACCTTAACCTCCAACCAACCCGGTTTTCTGGAGCAGAGCTTTGATCTTGTATTATATTCCTCAGTGGTTCTCTCTTCAGACAGTGTAACCCGACAGATGTTCAAGCAGATACAGCAATCTTGATTGACATGCCACTGCATTGCATACACATCATCACATCATTTGCATTCATAGCATTTAACACATGTTTATCCATTTCAAGGGAGTTTAAATCTTCTTCTTGATTCCGGTCGGGTTTTTTTCTCTGAAGATGGATATTGGCAGAAAGAGACTGGTCGCCTACAAGTTTCCGGTGGTCTGTTTGGAGCCCATCCAACAGTTGATGCAGTTAATGGATCCTGATTCTCTAGAAGGATTCCGAAAGGATTACGGTTTGATTCTAAGTTTCGTCACGGTTCTTTCCAAAGATCAACATGACGCCCTATTCACACTGCTACAGTTCTATGACCCTCCACTGAGAGGTTTCACTTTCCCGGATTATATTTTGGTCCCTACTTTGGAGGAGATTGCCAGTTTTCTCAGAGTTCCTATCAGGTCACAGTTGTTGTTCTACAGTTCTGAGTTTCTGCCCGCTCTCAGCATGGTTGCTTCAGCCACATATTTGGAGGAATCAGTCTGGAAGGCTAATATACGTCAGAAGGGAGAAGTTAGTGGTTTTCATCTGAGTTTCATATTGGGAGAAGCAAAGAAGAAACTGGAAGACGGTAACCAGAGGGGTTTCAATGCTGTGTTGGCTCTTTGTGTGTATGGGATTGTCTTGTTCCCTAATGTTGCCAAATTTGTGGACATGGACGCAATACGCCTCTTCGTGTTGAGAAATCCAGTACCAACCTTGCTAGGAGATTTCTTTCATTAAGTGCACCATAGAAATAAGAATAGAAAAGGAGGGTTGTTGAATTGTTGTGTGCCTTTGTTTTATAAGTGGTTCAGTTCTCACCTACCTAAATCAGGAGTGTTCGTTAATGTCAAGGACTCGTTGAGTTGGTCGAAGAGATTGATGGGGTTGAGAGCTGAAGATATTTCTTGGTGGTCCGACCGGAGCTTGCTTCGGGCAGATATTATTCATAGTTGTGGGAACTTCCCAAATGTTCCGTTGGTAGGAAGAAGAGGAGGAATCAACTATAATCCTTCTCTAGCAGTTAGACAGTTTGGATATGCTTTAAGAACTCCGCCTTTGGAAAAGGATGTGGAAGAATCTCTGTTTTTCCATTCTCCGCCTGATTTGACGG
Source organism: Lathyrus oleraceus (assembly GCF_024323335.1). Taxonomy (NCBI): domain Eukaryota; kingdom Viridiplantae; phylum Streptophyta; class Magnoliopsida; order Fabales; family Fabaceae; genus Lathyrus; species Lathyrus oleraceus. The sequence continues at coordinate 443,928,778 of NC_066582.1, read as the reverse complement.
TAGCCCGTTGTAGTACCTCAAATTTGCACCTATCATTGTACATACATTCTCATATTAGGTCATAACATAACATGGTCCACTGCATAGCATTGCATTGTCCCTTTGCCCCAAGTGCAAGCCAGTCAGAAGAATTAGGTTAAACTAGTCAGGAGATCAGTCAATCAAGCAAGCAAGTGCAATTCTCATTAAGCCAAGGCCCTAGTGTTGGTCCAACATGTTCACATGACCTAGGGGTCCTCTTGAAGTGTTTTGGTCAAGGATTGGATGTTCAGAAGTCATCAGTCAATGCACAGTCCATCAGAAACCCTAAAAAGTCAACCTTGGTCAACTGGGTTTGATTTTATGGATTTCAAGGTGGGAATTGGTTTGAGAGGGTTCCTTCATGTCCATATAGGCCTCATATAACATGTCAAACATCATCATGGAAGAATTTGAAGCCAGACAAGAAATTTCCAAAAATAGAAACTTGACCTGTAATTGAAACTTGCCAAAAATGGAAACTTCTTGATCCTAAACTTACATCATGATACAAGCTTCAAATGAGTTTTTGCCCAACATGAAAGTTGAAGATCTTGTTCTCCCATTTCCAAAAAGTCCAAGAACACTCAATTCCCATGTATGGTTGGCAAGTTATGATCAAATCATTTTCAGAAACTTTTGAACTTCAAAAGGCCATATCTCTCAAACCATTTGGCCAAATTGGGTGGGGTTTTTTGCAACAAGTCACATTTGATCCCCTCTTTCCAAAAATGTAACCATCATTCACCAAAACATCATAGATCAAAATGGCATTTTTGGAATGGCTTTGAATTATTTCAATTGTGGTGCAAAAGTGAACTTTTGAATTAAACATTTTCAATTACTTTGGCCATTCAAATAAGTTCAGAAATGATCTTTTGGTTGTGTTAAAGGCCCAATTTCGCAGCTTTTGCTCATGCACCATGCACTTAGGCCAAGATGACAAAATTAGCAAAATACTCATTAAACCAAAATTGTGATTAACTTTCCATTAACCTTGCTTAACCAACTTAAAACAACACATATATATCACATTTTCTGCAAAATAGAAGCCCTAGCAGCCACTAAAAACAGACAGAAAAGTCATTTTTCTCTCAAATGCTCATTTTTTCACCTTGCATATTTTTCTGAAAAATCCCAAAGCACACGAGCTAGGGTTAATTGCTTCACCATTCACAAACCATTTTGAGCCATTTGCAAGCTTTGAATTCCACCTGTAAAGTCATCTTCCACTACTGTTGTGAAGAAGCATCATCCATGGCAGCCATGAGTAGAAGCCATTCCAAGCATTCTTGAGCCAAAGATCTTCAACCATTCATCATGTGGGAACTTGGAGCACATCTGTTTTAATCAGTCACAGCCAGAAAACCGCTGAGTCATCGCTGCCTTGCAAGATCAGGTGAAAATCTCATTTAACCATTCTTAAAATCATGAACAACATCTTGTAGATCTTTTTGCCATGAACTTGCTGAGCTTTGAATCGAAGGAAATGGTTAGGTATTGAAAGAGAAAAATGAAATTCAAATTTTGTGTTCATTTATGTTTTTACATGATTTGTCCATTTTAGCATGATTTGAGATTAATGGAGTTTGGTTTAGGTTTGAGCATGTTTAGATGAACATTTTGGTATATTTGTTTTTGATTTTGGTTGCAAATTTTTTTCTGCGGGAATTACAGTGATGAACATGAATACTGGGAATTTGTTTTGCAATGTGAATACTGGGCATCTTCTTTTTACTGTAGCCATGCCGTTAGATCTTTAGGTCTCCATACGTACGCTGTGCATATGCTTTTGAGGAAGCATTCTAATTGGCCCAGCGCATTACCATGCAACAGCGCTATTGGCTGTGGCTTTTGTTGACCGGGGCGTTGACCCCCCTTTTAATGAAACGCTGAGTTTCATACTCAGCGAGGGGCACGTTGGTCTTTTGCCCTTTTAATTAGATAATTATTCCATTAATCTTTTTTATTTTGTAATGTTTATTTCATTTGCCATGCCTAACTTACAAAATCCATAAGTCCATCATTTGTGATCCAAAATTAATGAGATTTTTTGCCAAATGTTCATCACAATCTCTAGTTTTTAATCATATTTTTTCCAGAATTTTTGGATGAGTGGTTTTTAAATGGTGCTAGGGTTTGTGACATGTGACCATTTTTTGTACCTTTTGCTAAAACATTTGTGAAATGATGACACTTTGACCAATGGCTCCCAAATTTTTTGTGCATAAACTAGACACATCCATGGTGATTTTGGTATAGAGTTCATGAATTTATCATCTCTGGTCATTGAGTTATGATTTTTTGAAGTAGGGTGTGACAATTTGTGTCACACCATTGATGTGCAACTTGATGATTTTCATTACCATGCCTCTTGACCTCAAAATGCTTTGATTTTTTGCATGAATTCACTTGAGTATGTCTAGTTTACATGTGATTTTTCTTGGATTTATTTGTGGCATTTCCTAATTGTTTGAGATTTTTCTCCCCTGTTTGGTCTTATGTTGACTTTTTGTGACACATGTTCCCATTTCATTTGTGAAATCCTCATGCTTTATTAGATGGACATGAAATTTGATATGTGATTACTAGACATCTTAAACTTTGCCATGGTTTTAGTCCCATTCATTTCTCATATGCCATCCCTGATTTATGATTTTTTCAAGTTGATGTATGTTTGGTTGACTTCTTTGAGCATGTTTGGAATTGCCTTGCCTTTCTGATTTTCATTGACCACCTTCCACTTGTCCAAGTGAGTTGAAATTTGACATGCTTACCATGCTATGGGTTGTGTTTGATCATGATTTATTTGTTGATTTTTGGGAATGTTTAAGATTGCTTTTGAGTTAACTCTTTCTGTTGACTTCTATGAGCTTCTAAATGCCATGCCTTGACCTAACTTGTTCATGAAATGATGATGATGATTGATATGAATGTGGAACCAATTGAGCTTGTTTCTTGATTGTTTGAACATGATTTTGGATACTTGCCACTTGCTGTTTTAACCTTTTCATCCCCTTTTGACCCTAGGCTTGCCCTAGTGGTCCTGTTACTCACATTTGAGCTCATTGTTTTCAGGTTAACCAACAATTACTCAATGAGACCAATTCAAATTGATTGAGTTTGCTTGTTTATCATGACTAATCTATTTGTTTTGTAGGTTGCTTGGCTCACATGCCTTGAGTCTTGTGCATTGCACATTTATATGCTTGTGTTGACTGTGGACTTTTGTTCCATTCTGATTTAACTTTGACTTGTATACTAACTGTGCTTGACTGATTTCAGGTACTTTAGTTGCTTATAGTTCTTTGTGAACTTTGCTTTGCTTTGCTTAAATAGCAATTTGCATTGAGGTATAACTTCTTATCTTCATGTAGTCTGGAAGACCTGGCCTGTTACTTGGCCAGGCACCTGTCTGAAGTCCTCCTTAAGAGGCAATGTTTGTGATTGTTTACATTTGTCCTTGTATAGAGTCAAAGACCTCCTAAGTGAAGAGGAAATTGGCAGAACCCAAGGGATATGCAACCTATCCCCTGCTATTCTGTGTGTCATCTGCTTTGCTCACACCACTGTGTTGATGCATTGCAGATACAAACCCAAGATCTTGTACAATTGTACAGTTGAGTCAGTATCAAATGTGTAGAAGGGTTCCCACTTTCTGAACCCACACATTCTTGTCTTAAGCTCTCCCAGGCCAGGGATAAGAGCTGTGAAGTCCTATCTTCACTCACCTTTCATCTGCTTCACCTTAGCCCCTCAATGGCAAGGTTAAGAGCACCATTAACCCAGTTCCAGTGGTTTGTTGGTTGAGGTTGATATGACCCCTCAACTAAAACCTAGCCTTGATGTTTGAGCCCCTTGTTGGTGTGTTTATTTCATGCTGTATGTGCTTGTGTGGTGTGATTGTATCCCCTAGGTTTGTTAGACTCCGTGTAGTCTCGTTTGCATGTCAATTAAGGTAGCACGGTTCCTTCGTATAGGACTTCCTTTCTTGCTTGAGCTTTCCTAAAACACAAACAAACATTATCCCCTCTAAAGGATACGTCCACTCCTTCTACTACAGGTGAGTAAGTCTCCAAAGGTCGAGCATCAGGTAGATTGCGCAGTGACGTTGTCCACTTAAAAAACACAAACCAACGGGAATAGTTTAGCCGAACTACGGCAACTCTGATTCTCATGTCCAGATGAGATACGTAGGCACGAGATGCGATGTCTTGTCGAGTTTGACTAACAACTAACCCTAATTCTTTTCTCTCGCCCTCGTTGCGATTGAGACCTCCCCTTTCTCTTGCCCTAGTTGCAATCGAGACCCTTGCTTCCTGTGCGAGTTAGGTTTAGTTTAGACTTGCTTCCTGTGCAAGTTAAGTGTAGGTGTGGCTTGCTTCCTGTGCGAGTCATGATTAGGATAGGCTGGCTCCCTGTGCCAGTTAGATAGAAACCTTAACTTAGGGATGATTTTGCATGATAACATCTAGGCTCGAGTCGTAGTCTCCCTAGTTGTGTCTCCCTCTGTTATCTGGTTAGGCTAGTCCTGTGTCCCTGCGTAGGGGAACTACGTCGCCCTGATCCTCATACCAGATGAGGTACGTAGGCAGGAGATGAGCTGATCTCTCCGGGCGCCCTTTTTCTTTTTCAACCCTTTGTGTCTTAACCACCCTTGTGTGTGTTTGTTGGTTCGGATGCTGATGTAAGCCCAGTGATTGGCATTCAGGCTCCACGTTTGCCTTTGCCTGTGTTTGTTTGTGTGCGTGTTAGCCGAGCTACGAATGCTCTGATTCTCCTTCGTCCAAAGGAGATACGTATGCATAGGATGCGACATCCTAGCGAGCATGTGTTGTTTCCCCGGTCCGAACTACTTTGACTCTGATGTCTATGTTTGATAGACTAAGTAGGCCCAGGATGCGATATCCTGTCGAGTCATTCTTGTTTGTTTCTTGTGTCTCGTTCAGCCGATGTTTGTGTGTGTGTGAGCAGTGTTTTTAGCAACCATTTCCCTTCCTATTGTGCGTGGATCCCGTCGAGTACGACGGATGCGTAGGGGGGCTAATACCTTCCCTTCGCATAACCGACTCCCGATCCCATTCTCTTTGGTCGCGAGACCATGTTCTTTCCAGGTTTACTTCGAGCGTTTCCTTTCCCTCTTTTGGGATAAATAACGCACGGTGGCGGCTCTGTTGTCTTGTTTTCCCGCCGGTTTTTCGCGTAATGCGACAGCTGGCGACTCTGCTGGGGACATAGAGAAGTTGACCTCGGCTGGTCCATCTTCCCTGGGCGAGTCTCTCCTAGCGCTCTCTAGGTTAGGGTTTTGGTTGCTTTGTGCTGTGTGTGTTTATTGCATTCATTATTTACTGTTTGCATTTATTGTGTGCATTAATGTTTGCATTCATTCATATTCATTATTCATCTGGCTGGTTGTCTGTTTCTCTCTGTTGGGGTGGGAGTCACTTGAGGTAAAAGGTCCAATACCCAGACCATGAGTGAAATCTAGGAAGCTTAGGAATAGAGTGATTCATGGGAAGCGGGTGGTATTGCGCCACTTAGCGGAACATTGATATCACGAGCAGTTCAGACCCTGGTGGGATATTATCGTTGCATACTTCAGGTGTGTATATGATAATATCTTGCGGAAGGTTATTTATGCTGCGTTTCTCTCGACCTTACCCTGGCCTAGATGACACCCGTGAGTGGGGCGGGAATGATCATTTTAACAGGTACAGTTGGTGACTCCTGGTACTGATGGTGACTACGAGTTATGGACATTTATTTCTGGACGCCGGAGGTTTGACCCTGGTATTGATCAGAGGGTTCCGTTTATTTCGGATCCCTGGGCTGAATTTGAGGGTACTCGCTCAGATGGTGACTCAGTTCTCCAGACTTGGGTTCAAATGCCAGCTCCTCAGATGACTTTGGGGTTTCAGATGGTTCCTCAGATGCCAGTTCCTGCCAGTCTTGGCTCCATCATTTGCATCATAGCATGTTTATTTTCCAAAAAAAATAGTAATGCATGAAAATGAAAAAAAAGTTAACTCGCATACTCATATCCTTTCCAGGATCATTCATGATAAAATAGCATCCGCATCATACGCATATCATGCACATATCATCCTTACATTGCAGACATGCTTGGGAGAGACTTCTCACTCTGGTTTTTGACTGAGACAGGATTGTTGATCACCGTCCGCACCGCGACCAGACTCAATCATCAAAGAAGTATGGATCAGGTTCAGATTGAGTTGGCTGAGATGAGGGCGAACATGGCCCAGTTCATAACGATGATGCAAGGGGTTGCTCAAGGTCAGGAAGAGCTTAGAGCCTTGGTTCAGAGACAAGAGACCGTGATTCAGATATCCAACCGTGCTTCGCCTGTTGTTGCACCTACCCAGGTCCCTGAGACTATCAATGTTGCTGCTCCCACTAACGACTACGCTGTCGGGGAAGAGTTGAGAGGAATAAGAATCAATGGACAGCCTCTTGCTGCAGAGGTCAACGTCAGAGCTACCCGGGCTCCGATCCGTCATCCAGCTTCGTTTGTCGACCAACAAGAGGATATGTTCACGTTGCTGAGTGAGGATGATGAAGTGGTCAGAATTGAGGATAGGGATCGTAAGGTTGATGCCCTGGCTGAGAAGATCCGTGCGATGGAATGCCAAAACTCCCTCGGATTTGATGTTACAAGTATGGGGCTAGTAGAGGGTTTGAGGATCCCGTACAAGTTCAAAGCACCCTCATTCGAAAAGTACAACGGTACCTCCTGTCCTCGCACCCATGTGCAGGCTTACTTAAGGAAGATCCCTGCTTACACTGACGACGAGAAGATGTGGATGTACTTTTTCCAAGACAGTTTGTCTGGAGCGTCTTTGGACTGGTACATGGATCTGAAGCAAGAATCAGTCAGAAGCTGGAGAGATCTGGGTGAAGCCTTTCTGAGGCAATACAAGCACAACATGGATATGGCGCCGAGCCAAACTCAGTTACAGAGCTTGTATCAGAAAGACAATGAGAGCTTCAAAGAGTATGCCCAGAGGTGGCGTGAACTAGCCGCAAGAGTGCAACCTCCGATGTTGGAGAGAGAGCTGACTGACATGTTCATTGGAACCTTGCAAGGTGTGGTCATGGATCACTTGGGAAGTTGCCCGTTCAGTAGCTTTTCAGATGTTGTTGTCTGTGGGGAAAGAACTGAGAGCCTTATCAAAGCAGGAAGGATACAAGATCCTGGCTCTTCAAGTTCCTCGAGTACTAAGAAGCCATCCCCTGGGGCACCCAGGAGGGGAGAGGGTGAGACAAATGTTGTGCACCGTCGGAGGAGTATGAATAGAGGACAGTATCGGCAAGTTGCTGCTGTGACTATTCCAGCAACTCAAACTCAACAACAGCCGAGAAGACCAACTCAGCAGTATCAGACTCCACAACGTCATCCTCAGCAGCAGGCTTACCAGCCTCCCATCGATAATCAAGCTGGTACAAGTAATGAGAGGAAGAAGATCATTTTTGATCCAATCCCCATGTCCTACGCCGAACTGTATCCCTCTCTGTTAGAGCGGAACTTGATTACTCCCAGAGACCCGCCGCCCATACCCGTCAACCCTCGGTGGTGGTATAGGCCTGAACAGCATTGTGTGTATCATTCGGGTGCTCCTGGTCATGATGTGGATAGTTGTTTCCAGCTGAAGATGAAGGTTCAAGACCTTGTGAGGTCAGGTATTCTGATCTTGGAGGATTTAGGTCCCCGTGTTAATCAAGCTTGAAGATAACAAGTCCTGGGCTGGCGCCGAATTTTCTTCAGAAGGTTTGTTCAAAAGCAGAAACTGCTGGTACAAAAGATATTGACAGTTGTCATCCCTGGGGGGATCTATCACAATTGGGTCACTGTGGGCGTTCTTATAGTCATTCCTAAGTCAGAATAATAATCACTTTGTTTAAAAACCCTTCTCCCATGCCAAAAGGAGAAGTGATGACATTGTTGGCAATATTTTGTGCAATGATATTTTCATTCAAATAAATACATGTCGAATATTTGTTTTTCCAATTGTTTTCCCTTTTCGCTTTTGCATGAAATTGGTGATCACAAAAAAAACCCTAAAAACAAGAATAAAAGCAATCTTTTCATCTGCATAACGATTGTTTTGTTTGTTTTTCAAAAAGCTTTTCATATCAAATCATTATGCAGGTTATTTCTTAAACCCATTGAACATAATGGTCCAACGCCATCTCCCAATTCTGAATTCCCTGTATTCGAAGTGGAAGAAGATGATGTTGAAGGGATTCCTGACGAGATTTCCCGACTTCTTGAGCAAGAAAAGAAGATCACTCAGCTGCATCTCGAGAATCAGCAGAACAGCCAACTGGGGCATTAATCAAAAAAAAAAAAAAAAAAAGTCAATAAAAAAAAAAACAAAGAAAAAGAGGGTGCAAGGTCAAAAAAAAAAACCAAAGAAATCAAAAGAAATCAAAAGAAAGAAAAAGAAAGAAAAAAACAAAAGAGAAATAGCACCCTCAAAGTCCCAAGTTGACTGATGCTGAATCCGGCCGAAAGAAAGAAGAGATCAACTGCCATGTGTTATGGTCAGTCATATCAGCAGAGAGTGAAAAAGCATTCGATAAGAAGGTCAAGCCTTGTGTGTTCCGAGAAGGTGATCTTGTGCTCAAGAATGTCTTGTCTTTCGTGCCCGATTCCAGGGGCAAGTGGACTCCAAGTTATGAATGCCCATATGTTGTCAAGAGAGCCTTTTCAGGCAATGTTTTGACACTTACAACGATGGATAGAAGTTCACTCGTCCTGTGGATTCTGATGCAGTCAAGAAATACTTCGCCTACAAACAAAAAAAAAAGTAAAAGCTCGCTAAGTCGAACACCCCAAAGGGCGACTTAGGCAAAAAGGAGCGTCTCGGTGGATTGAAGACCCGAAAGGGCGATCCAGGCAAAAGTTAGAGACATTGAAAAAAAAAAGAGAGAATTTGCATCCCGCTAGATTGATCACCTCACACTGGGGCAATCTAGGCAAAAATTAGGGATTTAGCAAGTAACTGCATCTTGACAAGACTGTGCTGTATATCTGTCATCCGTCAGGGATTCTCGATTCGTCGTCGACTGAAGCTCCGAATACATCGAAAATTCGGAATGGTAGAGGAAAGGTCATTATGTTCAATGTAACCCTCTCCAGTATATATCACCGATTTCAAACTTGTACAGATCTATGGAGTCTCGCCCTTTGCAGACTACCATTCCATCACATCAATTTGAGCTTTTATCCAATTATTTGCACTCTTATTTGTTTCAACTCAACAAATGTTTTGCATGTTTTAATTGATAAAGTATCATTGTTTTTCAAAATAAACAAATTTTTCAAAAAAATTGTTCTTTAACACAGTGAACGTTCACAATGATGGAAGGATACTTAGGAGATCCGCAGTGCTCTCCCGAGGGTGATATGATTACCAACAGGAAAGACATTTGTTCGTATCTCGAGCATAACGTTATCTTTTTCCTGTCGAACCTCTTTTGGTTTCTCCTCAGCAAGGTTTCTCAGTGCAGTGTTGGTTGAAGTTGTTTATCTTCACGTTCCCGGCAGTACAACATTCTTTCTCCAAGTCCCTGTTAGCCCTACTGTGGGGCATCTCCAGTATAGGTTTGTTTGAGCCCTACCGTGGGGCATCCCCAGCAAGTTTGCTGTTTCGGACATTATTGTGGGGCAGCTCCCCTAGCAGAGCGTTTACTGAAGACTTTAACTTTCCTCTCTCCAGCAGAGCAGTCTTCCTCTCTCCCCCAGCATGGTTGTTTTTCTTTGAAGGGTTCAGTATTTGGTGGATCGACGTCCCCATAGTCCGGCATTCCCTCGGATAGATCCCTCAGTGGAGTTGTTAGCATAAGGAGCTTCATCAATGCTTACGCATCCTCATCAGAGATCTGGTTGCTTCTTGGTATCTTTGATTTCCAGCACAAGTTGTTGTGGCGCGTCCACCTGTATGTTGAATTATGTTCTTCGGTTGTGACCGACGATCCCTCCGAAAGCCTCTGGTGGCCTTTCTCCCCTACAGGATGGTGTTGTTCCCTGATGTCCCAGTTTACAGCAGATCGCGTTTGCTCTCTGGTGATCTGTGGCCTTCCCTATGGAAGAAGAGTAGTGCCGGATGGAGGATTTTTCCTGAACCTGCGTGATGAGCGTGTCTGTTTGTCAGCATTCATCATACATTTTTTAAGTAGAATGCATACATGCATAATCATAGAATTTGGATACTCATGTTGCAGCTATTGTCGTGTATCTGCAGATGGTTGTTTCCTGCTAATTTGTTGATACAGATCTCTCCAGTAGTTTTTCCTAGCAGAGTTGGGTGTGTCTGATCTCTCCATGTAGAGCCAACCCCTTAAGCAGAAAGTGTCTATCCTTTCCTGCCATTTCCCCACTGAGATACATCCTCGTGGATGACGGTTGTTTCCGTTCCCTCCCTACACGGGATGGGTTTTCCCTATTGAGTTCTTTCCTTATTAGGATGAGTCTTGTTTCAGTCTGCCTTTTTGGATCGATCCTAAATTGGCTTCCTGTTGGCTGTCTCCTGTGCTTCCCTGGGGCATAAATGAATAGTCGCTCACTAACCGACACTCATTCATCTTATCCTCAGCGGAATTTGTTGGCTTCTACCTACAAACCGGTAGCTGTAAGTCCTATCTTTGTTGGCTTCTACCTACAAACCGGTAGCTGTAAGTCCTATCTTTGTTGGCTTCTACCTACAAACCGGTAGCTGTAAGTCCTATCTTTGTTGGCTTCTACCTACAAACCGGTAGCTGTAAGTCCTATCTTTGTTGGCTTCTACCTACAAACCGGTAGTTGTAAGTCCTATCTCTGTGGTTTTCTACCTACTAACTGGTAGCTGTAAAATCCCACTTTCATCCCCTAGTGGAGTTAACCCTTTGTGCTCATCCTATCGATGACTGGTTACTTTTCTGTGGCTTCTACCTACAAACCGGTAGTTGTAAGTCCTATCTTTGTGGTATTGATAGTCTTGTCCCCTTTGGATACTTGCCTTGATCAAGCAGTATTGTCCCCATTGGGTCTTCACCTTCTTTTTGGATACTTGCTCCGAGTAGGCAACTTTATCCTCTTTTGATTGGTCATCTTTTGCATACCTAGTCTGGTACCCAGATGCCTTTCTTTTCGGTCGATTATTCATTTAACAACCTGCAACCCGGTTATGGATAATCTGCCATGCGAGTGTATTATCTACGTTTTGACGGCTATAGATAATATATCTCATGCGCTCTTGGGTCGAAGTCGTCCTCCCCAGCAGAGTAAGATTCGTATTCCTTGTGGAATCGAATGTTCATCCTTTAACAAGTTTGCTTTCGCTCTCTTTAGGTTGTTTTCGGTCGTTTATCCATTTAACAACCTGCAACCCGGTTATGGATAATCTGCCATGCGAGTGTATTATCTACATTTTGACGGCTATAGATAATATATCTCATGCGCTCTTGGGTCGAAGTCGTCCTCCCCAGCAGAGTAAGATTCGTATTCCTTGTGGAATCGAATGTTCATCCTTTAACAAGTTTGCTTTCGCTCTCTTTAGGATGTTTTCGGTCGTTTATCCATTTAACAACCTGCAACCCGGTTATGGATAATCTTCCATGCGAGTGTATTATCTACGTTTTGACGGCTATAGATAATATATCTCATGCACTCTCTAGATGATGTCGGTCGATTATTCATTTAACAACCTGCAACCCGGTTATGGATAATCTTCCATGCGAGGTTATTATCTACGTTTTGACGGCTATAGATAATATATCTCATGCACTCTCTGGTCAGTCTTTTGATTGTTTTCTCCAGCAGAGTAAGATTCGTATTCCTTGTGGAATCGAATGTCCATCCTTTAACAAGTTTGCTTTCGCTCTCTTCAGGATGTTTTCGGTCGTTTATCCATTTAACAACCTACAACCCGGTTATGGATAATCTTCCATGCGAGGTTATTATCTACGTTCTGATGGCTATAGATAATATGTCTCATGCGCTCTTGGGTCGAAGTCGTCCTCCCCAGTCGAGTAAGATTCGTATTTCTTGTAGAATCGAATGTCCATCCTTTAACAAGACTGCTTTTCTAAGCCCTCTTCAGGATGTTGAGTGTTTTGGAACACAAACCAATTCACGCTTTGGCACTCAGGCCAATTGTCCGGTATTCAGACCGAAGAAGTTTCCGACGATCAGGTCGATGTACTTATGTTTTTCCGGTATTCAGACCGAAGAAGTTTCCGACGATCAGGTCGATGTACTTATGATTTTCCGGTATTCAGACCGAAGAAGTTTCCGACGATCAGGTCGATGTACTTATGGTACTCAGGCCAATTTTCCGGTATTCAGACCGAGGTGGCGTTCAGGCCAATTTCCGATGTTTCAGATCGACATCAAATCTCTCATACACCGATGCTCAGTATTCAGACTGACGAGCGGCGCTCAGGCCATGGTTATCCCTGTGTTACCATTTATTTTGGTATCCAGGTCGACGTTTCTGTTTCGGTATTCAGGCCGATTTCTTTTTTCCGTTCCAGACGGATTTTTCTTTCAAGACTGTTTCTTTGCCGATCCTGACAGGCATTGTTTTTATTTTCCCAGCAGAGTGCAAATTTCTACGGTTCTTAGTATTCAATCCCTGTTTACCCTGAAAGTCTGACAGCCGTTGCTCTCATCCATTCGGGTTCCCAGCTGATTGAATAGGGGCAGCTGTAGTACCTCAAATTTGCACCTATCATTGTACATACATTCTCATATTAGGTCATAACATAACATGGTCCACTGCATAGCATTGCATTGTCCCTTTGCCCCAAGTGCAAGCCAGTCAGAAGAATTAGGTCAAACTAGTCAGGAGATCAGTCAATCAAGCAAGCAAGTGCAATTCTCATTAAGCCAAGGCCCTAGTGTTGGTCCAACATGTTCACATGACCTAGGGGTCCTCTTGAAGTGTTTTGGTCAAGGATTGGATGTTCAGAAGTCATCAGTCAATGCACAGTCCATCAGAAACCCTAAAAAGTCAACCTTGGTCAACTGGGTTTGATTTTATGGATTTCAAGGTGGGAATTGGTTTGAGAGGGTTCCTTCATGTCCATATAGGCCTCATATAACATGTCAAACATCATCATGGAAGAATTTGAAGCCAGACAAGAAATTTCCAAAAATAGAAACTTGACCTGTAATTGAAACTTGCCAAAAATGGAAACTTCTTGATCCTAAACTTACATCATGATACAAGCTTCAAATGAGTTTTTGCCCAACATGAAAGTTGAAGATCTTGTTCTCCCATTTCCAAAAAGTCCAAGAACACTCAATTCCCATGTATGGTTGGCAAGTTATGATCAAATCATTTTCAGAAACTTTTGAACTTCAAAAGGCCATATCTCTCAAACCATTTGGCCAAATTGGGTGGGGTTTTTTGCAACAAGTCACATTTGATCCCCTCTTTCCAAAAATGTAACCATCATTCACCAAAACATCATAGATCAAAATGGCATTTTTGGAATGGCTTTGAATTATTTCAATTGTGGTGCAAAAGTGAACTTTTGAATTAAACATTTTCAATTACTTTGGCCATTCAAATAAGTTCAGAAATGATATTTTGGTTGTGTTAAAGGCCCAATTTCGCAGCTTTTGCTCATGCACCATGCACTTAGGCCAAGATGACAAAATTAGCAAAATACTCATTAAACCAAAATTGTGATTAACTTTCCATTAACCTTGCTTAACCAACTTAAAACAGCACATATATATCACATTTTCTGCAAAATAGAAGCCCTAGCAGCCACTAAAAACAGACAGAAAAGTCATTTTTCTCTCAAATGCTCATTTTTTCACCTTGCATATTTTTCTGAAAAATCCCAAAGCACACGAGCTAGGGTTAATTGCTTCACCATTCACAAACCATTTTGAGCCATTTGCAAGCTTTGAATTCCACCTGTAAAGTCATCTTCCACTACTGTTGTGAAGAAGCATCATCCATGGCAGCCATGAATAGAAGCCATTCCAAGCATTCTTGAGCCAAAGATCTTCAACCATTCATCATGTGGGAACTTGGAGCACATCTGTTTTAATCAGTCACAGCCAGAAAACCGCCGAGTCATCGCTGCCTTGCAAGATCAGGTGAAAATCGCATTTAACCATTCTTAAAATCATGAACAACATCTTGTAGATCTTTTTGCCATGAACTTGCTGAGCTTTGAATCGAAGGAAATGGTTAGGTATTGAAAGAGAAAAATGAAATTCAAATTTTGTGTTCATTTATGTTTTTACATGATTTGTCCATTTTAGCATGATTTGAGATTAATGGAGTTTGGTTTAGGTTTGAGCATGTTTAGATGAACATTTTGGTATATTTGTTTTTGATTTTGGTTGCAAAAATTTTTCTGCGGGAATTACAGTGATGAACATGAATACTGGGAATTTGTTTTGCAATGTGAATACTGGGCATCTTCTTTTTACTGTAGCCATGCCGTTAGATCTTTAGGTCTCCATACGTACGCTGTGCATATGCTTTTGAGGAAGCATTCTAATTGGCTCAGCGCATTACCATGCAACAGCGCTATTGGTTGTGGCTTTTGTTGACCGGGGCGTTGACCCCCCTTTTAATGAAACGCTGAGTTTCATACTCAGCGAGGGGCACGTTGGTCTTTTGCCCTTTTAATTAGATAATTATTCCATTAATCTTTTTTATTTTGTAATGTTTATTTCATTTGCCATGCCTAACTTACAAAATCCATAAGTCCATCATTTGTGATCCAAAATTAATGAGATTTTTTGCCAAATGTTCATCACAATCTCTAGTTTTTAATCATATTTTTTCCAGAATTTTTGGATGAGTGGTTTTTAAATGGTGCTAGGGTTTGTGACATGTGACCATTTTTTGTACCTTTTGCCAAAACATTTGTGAAATGATGACACTTTGACCAATGGCTCCCAAATTTTTTGTGCATAAACTAGACACATCCATGGTGATTTTGGTATAGAGTTCATGAATTTATCATCTCTGGTCATTGAGTTATGATTTTCTGAAGTAGGGTGTGACAATTTGTGTCACACCATTGATGTGCAACTTGATGATTTTCATTACCATGCCTCTTGACCTCAAAATGCTTTGATTTTTTGCATGAATTCACTTGAGTATGTCTAGTTTACCTGTGATTTTTCTTGGATTTATTTGTGGCATTTCCTAATTGTTTGAGATTTTTCTCCCCTGTTTGGTCTTATGTTGACTTTTTGTGACACATGTTCCCATTTCATTTGTGAAATCCTCATGCTTTATTAGATGGACATGAAATTTGATATGTGATTACTAGACATCTTAAACTTTGCCATGGTTTTAGTCCCATTCATTTCTCATATGCCATCCCTGATTTATGATTTTTTCAAATTGATGTATGTTTGGTTGACTTCTTTGAGCATGTTTGGAATTGCCTTGCCTTTCTGATTTTCATTGACCACCTTCCACTTGTCCAAGTGAGTTGAAATTTGACATGCTTACCATGCTATGGGTTGTGTTTGATCATGATTTATTTGTTGATTTTTGGGAATGTTTAAGATTGCTTTTGAGTTAAGTCTTTCTGTTGACTTCTATGAGCTTCTAAATGCCATGCCTTGACCTAACTTGTTCATGAAATGATGATGATGATTGATATGAATGTGGAACCAATTGAGCTTGTTTCTTGATTGTTTGAACATGATTTTGGATACTTGCCACTTGCTGTTTTAACCTTTTCATCCCCTTTTGACCCTAGGCTTGCCCTAGTGGTCCTGTTACTCACATTTGAGCTCATTGTTTTCAGGTTAACCAACAATTACTCAATGAGACCAATTCAAATTGATTGAGTTTGCTTGTTTATCATGACTAATCTATTTGTTTTGTAGGTTGCTTGGCTCACATGCCTTGAGTCTTGTGCATTGCACATTTATATGCTTGTGTTGACTGTGGACTTTTGTTCCATTCTGATTTAACTTTGACTTGTATACTAACTGTGCTTGACTGATTTCAGGTACTTTAGTTGCTTATAGTTCTTTGTGAACTTTGCTTTGCTTTGCTTAAATAGCAATTTGCATTGAGGTATAACTTCTTATCTTCATGTAGTCTGGAAGACCTGGCCTGTTACTTGGCCAGGCACCTGTCTGAAGTCCTCCTTAAGAGGCAATGTTTGTGATTGTTTACATTTGTCCTTGTATAGAGTCAAAGACCTCCTAAGTGAAGAGGCAATTGGCAGAACCCAAGGGATATGCAACCTATCCCCTGCTATTCTGTGTGTCATCTGCTTTGCTCACACCACTGTGTTGATGCATTGCAGATACAAACCCAAGATCTTGTACAATTGTACAGTTGAGTCAGTATCAAATGTGTAGAAGGGTTCCCACTTTCTGAACCCACACATTCTTGTCTTAAGCTCTCCCAGGCCAGGGATAAGAGCTGTGAAGTCCTATCTTCACTCACCTTTCATCTGCTTCACCTTAGCCCCTCAATGGCAAGGTTAAGAGCACCATTAACCCAGTTCCAGTGGTTTGTTGGTTGAGGTTGATATGACCCCTCAACTAAAACCTAGCCTTGATGTTTGAGCCCCTTGTTGGTGTGTTTATTTCATGTTGTATGTGCTTGTGTGGTGTGATTGTATCCCCTAGGTTTGTTAGACTCCGTGTAGTCTCGTTTGCATGTCAATTAAGGTAGCACGGTTCCTTCGTATAGGACTTCCTTTCTTGCTTGAGCTTTCCTAAAACACAAACAAACATTATCCCCTCTAAAGGATACGTCCACTCCTTCTACTACAGGTGAGTAAGTCTCCAAAGGTCGAGCATCAGGTAGATTGCGCAGTGACGTTGTCCACTTAAAAAACACAAACCAACGGGAATAGTTTAGCCGAACTACGGCAACTCTGATTCTCATGTCCAGATGAGATACGTAGGCACGAGATGCGATGTCTTGTCGAGTTTGACTAACAACTAACCCTAATTCTTTTCTCTCGCCCTCGTTGCGATTGAGACCTCCCCTTTCTCTTGCCCTAGTTGCAATCGAGACCCTTGCTTCCTGTGCGAGTTAGGTTTAGTTTAGACTTGCTTCCTGTGCAAGTTAAGTGTAGGTGTGGCTTGCTTCCTGTGCGAGTCATGATTAGGATAGGCTGGCTCCCTGTGCCAGTTAGATAGAAACCTTAACTTAGGGATGATTTTGCATGATAACATCTAGGCTCGAGTCGTAGTCTCCCTAGTTGTGTCTCCCTCTGTTATCTGGTTAGGCTAGTCCTGTGTCCCTGCGTAGGGGAACTACGTCGCCCTGATCCTCATACCAGATGAGGTACGTAGGCAGGAGATGAGCTGATCTCTCCGGGCGCCCTTTTTCTTTTTCAACCCTTTGTGTCTTAACCACCCTTGTGTGTGTTTGTTGGTTCGGATGCTGATGTAAGCCCAGTGATTGGCATTCAGGCTCCACGTTTGCCTTTGCCTGTGTTTGTTTGTGTGCGTGTTAGCCGAGCTACGAATGCTCTGATTCTCCTTCGTCCAAAGGAGATACGTATGCATAGGATGCGACATCCTAGCGAGCATGTGTTGTTTCCCCGGTCCGAACTACTTTGACTCTGATGTCTATGTTTGATAGACTAAGTAGGCCCAGGATGCGATATCCTGTCGAGTCATTCTTGTTTGTTTCTTGTGTCTCGTTCAGCCGATGTTTGTGTGTGTGTGAGCAGTGTTTTTAGCAACCATTTCCCTTCCTATTGTGCGTGGATCCCGTCGAGTACGAAGGATGCGTAGGGGTGCTAATACCTTCCCTTCGCATAACCGACTCCCGATCCCATTCTCTTTGGTCGCGAGACCATGTTCTTTCCAGGTTTACTTCGAGTGTTTCCTTTCCCTCTTTTGGGATAAATAACGCACGGTGGCGGCTCTGTTGTCTTGTTTTCCCGCCGGTTTTTCGCGTAATGCGACACCCGTAAGGCAGCTAAAGCCTGGCTCAAGGTGATCATGAGAGGAAGAACCGTCCTTGGAAAAGGAGATTGTAGAACTTACCCTCGGTATGAAGAGTGGCTTCAAGGAAGAGTCGAAGAGTTTGGTCTGTCGTTCCCTATTGAAGAACCTTTGTATCTACCTACTCCTGAGCAGTCAACAATGGTGAGCCGAGAGGAGTACGACAAGTTGAAGAGTGCCATGGAGGGACTTCAAACCAAGAACTCAGAGTTAGGTGAGAAGTTGCAAGACTGTATGCATCAATTCCAGGAGGCAGAATATCAGAAAGGGGAAGCCGTCAGAGTGCAAAAGGAAGCAGAGAGGAGATTTGCTGTGGAGGTGGACTTCTTCAGGAAGACAGACGAAGCCTTGAGATCATCCAGTTCTGAGTTGAGGCGAGTCAAGCAGCAGTTAGTAGATGCTCATGGTAAATTAGCTGGGTGGCAGGAGCAATGGGATGCATTTTCAACTTCTCGGAGGGCAAAGGAGGAGGAGACAATAGCCGAACTGACTGGTCAAATAGAGAAATTGACGAATTTGCTGAAGGGGAAGAACAATGAGCTCATGTGCGCCCGTTCTACTAATGGCTACATCACAGATCAACTCAATGAGGCTCGAGGACAGATTGAAGAACTCAAGGTGTTGGCAGGTTTGAAGAAATCCAGGCTTGAAGAGGTATTCGGAGAAGATGATGGGAATTACTACAGAGAACACATCAACGAACTGGATGGGATCATTCACAAGAGGAATCTGCTTATCCGGCATTTGACAGAATCTCCAGGTCATCCCGACACGGTGGCATTACTGGATGAAGTGAGGAGCAGTCCTTATGGGTTGTATACAGGAGGCTGATCCTTGGTTTATGTTCCTCCCTTTACCTTTTGTTTTGTTGTTGTGAAGTGATAATCCACAGGCTTGTTGTGGGGATCCTCTTTTGATGTACTTTTGGCTAAGGCCCTTTTCCTAGAACTCATTTGTATGTTGGTTTCCCTTTGTTGCATCTTGATCTCAGAGGTTTATCCATGACTCAGTCTTTTTGCACTATTCGCCTGATGTGAGACTGGAATCAAGGGGGTAGAATACCTTTTGGAATTGATAAACATGTCATTGCATTTACATATTCATTGTCATATTTTGCATAACAGGTCCCGCTGCAGTGTTCTCATTTTGTTTGGTGTCCCACTAGCAGGATAGCTGACTCAGGCATTCACCGATACGGTACCCGAAGGAATCAACAGAGAGCAATGGAGAGCCTACAAGCAGAGCTCGCCGAGATGAAGATTCGCATGAATCAGTTCATGGATTTGGTTCAAGGGGTGGCTCAAGGACAGCAGGAGCTTAGATTGTTGGTACAGAGGGATCCCCCTATTACTCAACCGGAGACGTTGGCTGATCCTCCAGCTGGAGAGGCTAATGGTCCCAATGGACCGGGGCCTATCCCGATCCCGCGTATCAACCTAGGTCAACAACCCATTCAGGATGGTCAGGATGATCAGTTCCCCTTGCTTCAGGAAGACTTTGGCATGGACCCCATGTTTAGAAGATTGGAAGAGAGGTTGAAAGCAGTGGAAGGACAGAATCTTCTGGGAGTAGATGTTGCTGACTTGGGGCTGGTCCCAGGTGTGAGAGTGCCACCGAAATTCAAGGTCCCGATATTTGACAAATACAATGGCAGCTCTTGCCCCAAAACTCACGTGCAAGCCTATTTCCGTAAAATGGTTGCATACTCTGATGACGAGAAGCTACTTATGTACTTCTTCCAGGATAGCCTAGCTGGGGCATCCTTGGAATGGTATATGAGGCTGGACAGAGCCCACATTCGTTGCTGGAGGGATTTGGCAGAGGCTTTCGTGAAGCAGTATCAGTATAATGCAGACATGGCTCCGGACAGAACTCAACTTCAGAATCTGTCTCTTAAAAGCAATGAGTGCTTCAGGGAATACGCTCAACGCTGGAGGGATACAGCTTCCCGCGTTCAGCCTCCGATGTTGGAAAAGGAAATGGCCAACATGTTCATGAATACGCTGCCTGGACCTTATCTGGAGCGTCTGGTGGGGTGCAATGCTTCCAACTTTGCTGATGTGGTCTCTACTGGAGAAAGGGTGGAGAATTACCTAAAGACCTATAAGAGCCAGAGTGGAGGTGGGTCCTCATCAGGGGTGAAGAAGCCGTTCATTCAGGGACAGAAGAGGAGAGAAGGGGATGCAAATGCCATATCTTCTTATCAGAATAGGGATAAGCGGAGGAATAATTTTCAGAATTATCATCAGCAACCGTATGTTGCGGCTGTAACCATTCCAGCTGCAGCACCACTACAACAACAACAACCGCAGCGTCAACCAGCTCAGTATCAACAGCAGCAACAACCGGGTAACAGACCCGCTTATCAACAGAGGCAAAGGATGATGGACCGGCGTTTTGACACCCTTCCAATGTCGTACGCTCAGATGCTTTCTAGTCTTCAACAACTACAACTTGTGCAACTGCGCACTCTGGCTCCTCCTGTTGGTAGACTTCCGGTGGGTTATGAAGCCAACGCTAGGTGTAGCTTCCACTCTGGGGCACCTGGCCATAATATTGAGAACTGCAAAGCTTTTAAGCACGTAGTTCAGGACCTCATAGATTCAAAGGCCATCGACCTTGCACCGACGTCGAATGTCGTTAACAATCCCATGCCCCAGCATGGTGGTGCGAACGTTAACATGATAGAGGGAAAAGCCAAGTCCATTAAGGATGTGTTGAAGTTGAAGACTCCATTGTTGGATATCAAAGGATGCTTGCTGAAGGCCGATGTTTTCCCCGGTTGTGGGAAGGATTGTTTGGATTGTGCCACTCAGAGTAGAGGTTGTTTGAAGCTACAGCAGGGTATCCAGGCCTTGCTCGACAAAGGTATCCTCCAGGTTGAAGATCTGTCTGTCCAAGAGTTTGTGGAAGGGGTTGAGGAAGAAGGGTTTGAAGATGCTACTGATGACTTCGCAGATGTTGTTCCTACTGATTCTGTAATCCATGATGATGTATTTATTTTTTCCAATGTGGATGATCCCGATGTAATTGAACTTGATCCCGATGTTTCGGATGCTTGCATTTCAATAAATGAGATTTCCGAGTACGACTGTGATGTTGCTACTATCACTATTTTCTATCCAACTAATCAGATCAGTGTGCCGGAAGCGCAACCCGTGCCACCAGTGCGACGTTCTACTATGACCATCACAACCCCTGGTCCTTTACCTTTCACCAGTGAAAGGGCCATTCCGTGGCATTATGGGGGAAGCGTGTATACGCACGATCATAGGGGGGAACAACCACTGAGAGTAGAAGAAGGTCAGAAGCCTGAACTTGACGGTCCCGCAGTGGACAATGTTGGTGGAATCGGGCGATTCACCAGGAGTGGTAGACTATTCTCACCACCCGCCATTCAAGCTGATAGTGCTGATGCTGCGTTGAAAACCAAAGGTAAGCAAGTCGTGAATGAGGGTACCTCTGCACCACAGGCTGGCTCTGAGCCTGCTTTTGCAAAGGATGTGGACGAGCTTCTGAGAATCATAAAGAAAAGCGATTACAAGGTAGTCGATCAGTTGATTCAGACTCCGTCCAAGATATCTGTAGCGGTGTATTCGTCGCTATATGATCTATCGATTAAACCATAAGCAAGGCATACAATGAAATTTCGAGTCGCCACCGCACTTTTATTTATCCAAAGGACTGGCTAAAAAGCGAACAAAAGCCTAAGAAGTTTTACACGTAGAAAACTAATAAAAAGATCAGAGAGTCTGGGTAAGGGGTAAATTACGCAATGGGAAGGTGTTAGGCACCCACTACGTCCTAGGTACTCCTAGGGAGCCCTTTTCACACTTGTTGTATAAAATTGTTATTTGTTATGACATAAACATTGTGCAAACATGATTGGGATGATGAGAAAAGAATATACACTTTTTATTGGGTTTGAACGGATGAACCCGTTGCCTACGTACCTTCCATCAAAGGTAAGGATCAAAACGCTGTAGTTCGGCTAAAAGATTTCCAAAAGTGGGTGGATTCAATTTTAAACACGAGTCCTAAGGTCTTACGTTATCCACGGGAAAAAACTCAACCTTATACAAACAACAGGTCCACCATGTGAGAACAACTTCAACTTGCTAGTGAGGGGTTAACCCTATAATAAGCAAGGAAGACTGACAATTCAATCAACTAAGGACAAATAGGTGAGATTGACATCAACCAACTAAGATAAATCAAACCTATAGCTCATATATGAAAAGATTAACAATGGACAAAGCCAAAACAATTGAATGGGTGAAGTTAATTGATTGTGATTATGAAAGTGGAGTCAAAGTATGGTTAAGATTAATTCAAAGAAGTATTATGAAATGGAGTTTGAAAAAAAAGTCAAGGACTTGGGTCCAGGTTTTTAATTTGAAAACATGAAGATGTTTGCACAATATCTATCTCAAGTTTGAAATCAAAGTGTGAAAAGGTTTAGGACATAATGGGGATGAATGGATAAAGATGGATTGTAAAACTTCTTAGAAGGTTCACCTCTTGAGATCATATAGAAGATGATTCAAGTGTGTCCTTTGGAATGGGCAATAAGCAATAATAACATAAACAAACAAATGATACCGGATGCCACTCAATGGTCTTACTCCAATCTCACAGACAAAAGGCGGATACCGGA
This sequence comes from Lathyrus oleraceus, assembly GCF_024323335.1. Lineage (NCBI taxonomy): Eukaryota > Viridiplantae > Streptophyta > Magnoliopsida > Fabales > Fabaceae > Lathyrus > Lathyrus oleraceus. The sequence continues at coordinate 443,906,135 of NC_066582.1, read as the reverse complement.
TACCAATAAATGGATTTACACCAGTCTCCTAAAACAGAAATGGATATCAGAGGCCACTCAATGGTCTTACACTAATCTCCTTAACAAAGAAATGAAAAGTGGATACCGGATGCCAATCACTGGACTTATACCAATCTCCAACAACAAAGACAACCTTTGGATGTCAGATGCCAATCTATCTGGGCTTACTCTAACTTCCAACATATGCTCATAGGAATACAAATGCCAAATTACACGGACTTACAATTGTACCCTCACATAGAATCAAACAAAGCAACTTATGATCACAGGAAAAGCAAATGCCAACTTACAGGGACTTATAATTGCATCCTCACATAAACAAACAGAAGCAAAACATGGATGTCAGATGCCAATTTATCTGGGCTTACTCTAAACTCCACAGTATGGTCCTAGGAATACAAATGCCACATCATAGGGACTTATAATTGCATCCTCACATACAATCAAACAAATGCATCAAGCAAAGATAAGATGAGTGGCCAATGAAATGGTCTTACAACTCACTTCCATATCATAGAAACAATGGCCAAAGGAATGGTCTTACAATTGTTCTCAATGGGGAAAAACAACAATGATATGATGTCACGAAGACAAATGAGATGATCATGCAATAATGAGCAATTAATGATGATAAATGCATAGAGCATACAAGCAAACATGTGCATATGAAGATAAGTAATCAATCAAAGCATTCAGCACACACTATAACCAAACAAGGAGGCTCATACAAAAGGGTTAGGCATTAAAGCCAACTGGAATAGGGTCAATGGTGCTCTTAACCTTGCCATTGAGGGGCTAAGGTGAAGCAGATGAAAGGATATTAGGGGTGTGCCTCATTGCTCTTATCCCTGATCAGGGAGAGCATTGAATATCAGAAAGTGTGGGAGTTCAGAAAGTAGGAACTCTCTCCACAGATAAGACTCTATAGATCTCGGGCTTGGATCTCAATGCTACAACCATGTAATGGGAGCAAGGAGAAGACTCACAGAATAGTAGGAGATAGGTTGCATATCTCTTGGATTCTACCAATTGCCTTATTTGAAGGACTTTTCTTGCTTGGGACAAATATAAACACACACAAGCATTGCCTCTTAAGGAGGACTTCAGACAGTTGCCTGGCCAAATAACAGGCCAGGTCTTCCAAACTACATGAAGAAAAGGGATTATACCTCAATGCAAATTGCTAAATAGCAAAGCAAAGCAAGTTCAAAGAACTAAGCAACTAAAGGTACCTGAAATAGTCAAACAGAATCAGTACACAATTCAAAAGTCAAAGCAAAAGGAAATAGAAGTCAACAGTCAAACAGATAGACAAATGTGCAATGCACAAGGCACAAGTCATATGAGTCAAGCCACCTACAAAACAAAGAGGTTAGCTCATCATAAACAATCAAGCTCAATCAAGTTTGTATGATCTCTTTGGAACATTGTTGCTTAACCTGAAAACATGAATTCAAACATAAGCAACAAGACCACTAGGACAAGCCTAGGGTCAAAAGAGAATGGGAAAGTCCAAACAGCAAGTGATATCCAATCAAAATCAAGTTCAAACATTTAAGAAGCAAGCTCAATTGGTTTCATGTTCATATCATGCATCATCATCATTTCATAAACAAAAGAAGTCAAAGCATGGCAAATGAAAGCTCATAGAAGTCAACAGCAAGACTTAACTCAACACCAACCATAAACATTTCCAAAAATCATCAAATAATTCATGATCAATCCTAAACCATAACATGACATGCATATAAAATTTCAGCTCAATTGGATCATGGGAAGATGGTCAATGAAAATCAGAAAGTCAAAACAATTTCAAGTATGCTCAAAGAAGTCAAACAATCATGCATCAACTTCAAAAATTCATAACTCAGTGATAACATATAAGAAATGAATGGGATTAACACCATGGCAAATCTTAAGATGTCTAGTAATCACATGTCAAATTTCAAATTCATCCAATAAAGTATGAGAATTTCACAAAGGAAATGGCAACATGTATCACACAAGTCAACATTTTGGTCAAGCAGGGGAGAAAATCTCAAACAAATGGAAAATGCCACAAATAATTCCAAGAAAATTCACATGTAAACTAGACATACAAGAGTAGGTTCATGCAAAAATTCAGATCAATTGGAGGTCAAGAAGCATGGAATCAAAAATCATGAAGTTACATATCGTTGGTGTGACACAAATTGTCACACCCTAATTCAAAAATTCATAACTCAATGACCAGATAAGATAAATTCACAAACTCTATACCAAAATCACCATGAATGTGTCTAGTTTGTGTACAAAAATTTCAGGGCCATTGGATAATGCATCATCATTTCACAAAGGTTTTGGCAAAGGGTACAAAATATGGACACATGAACAAAACCCTAATACCATTTAAAATTCGATCATCCAAAAAAATCAGCAAAAATCATGATAAAATACTAGAAATCAAGATGAACACAATGCAAAAATTTCCATGAATTTTGGATTTAATATGAAGATGTTATGATTTTTGTAAGATGTTGAATCAAAATGAAATAAATATTGAACAAATAAAATGAATTAATTATTAAATAAACACGCAGTGGCATTGTAGTAAATATTTGGAAATTTAAGTGAAACGGTGCGTATTGAACATAAGCGTGGCGTGTGATGATTGGACATGGGCGATGAAACAGGGCAATGCATGCAACGAAAAAGCCAGGCACGTGAACAGGGAATTCTGGAAAAATAAATTAGGGTTTGCAACAGTGTTCATCATCTTCATCAAATTCGTGCCAAAGAGAAATCTCCAGAAAATCAAATCGAGTATACCAATATGATCAGCAATCAACACACATCAAGGATATGGCATCCATTTTCACTAAATCACACTAAGCATCATGAATCGAGCACAAAGATATTTCATCATCAAACTTGAAAACAACATATCTTCTTAAATAGCCAACCATTTTTAGTGGTTTAAGTCTCAGAATGACCAGCATAACAAGCTCTACACAAAGCATGGCATGATTTAGAGAAATGAGAGATTCGAAACCTTACTTGATTTGGAAGAAATGGAGGAAACAGTTGTTGTTTTGATGATACAAGCTCAAACAGATGTCCACAAAGCTTCCAAAAGATGTATGGTTGAATGATTTTGGCTCAGTGATGCTTGAAAATGCTCAAATCGAAAATCACCATTGATGTGTTCTTGAATAGCAGTGCTGGAAAACTCGCTTACAGTGGAGATTTGAGGTTTGCAACAGCTCCAAAATGAGGATAAATGATGAAGTGAACAAGTAACAATCGTGTTTCTTTGAAAGTTTGAGTAGAAAATTTCCAAAGTGCAAAATGAATGTTTTAGAGAGAAATGGTTTTCTGTGTGTAATGAGGCTGCTGCTAGGGTTGGAATGAGCAGAAAATATGCTCTTATACTTCTGTTTAAGGTTGGCTAATGAAGTGTTAAACACAATTAGCTTAAATGAACCAATTTTATCAATTGCTAAAAATTCCACCAAGTTGGCATGGGGTGTGTGTTCTGCACGAATTGGGCTTGCAAACAAGTCACAAATGACATTTCAAAACATTCCCAATTGGCAAAAGGTGTTAGAATTGGTTATTTGGAAAAGTCAAAATTCAACCTCACTTGAAATTAATTAAAGCAAGTTCAAAAAGGCCATTTTGAATGGTGAAGTTTTGATGCATGATGATGACATTTTTGGAAACAGGGGATCAAATATGACTTGTAGGAAAAAACCCCACCAAATTTGGCTAAATGGTTTGAGAGATATGGCCTTTTGAAGTTCACAAATTTTTGAAAATGATTTGACAATAACTTGCAAACCATACATGGGAATTGAGTGTTCTTGGACGTTTTGGAAATGGGAGAACAAGATCTTCAACTTTCATGTTGGGCAAAAATTCATTTGAAGCTTGTATCGTGATGCAAGATTAGGATCAAGAAGTTTCCATTTTTGGCAAATTTGAATTACAGGTCAAGTTTCTATTTTGGGAAATTTTCTGTTTGACTTCAAATTCTTCCATGATGGTGTTTGACATGATATATGAGGCCTATGTGGACATGAATGAACTCCCTCAAACCAAATCCCACCATCAAATCACTGATTAAATCCACAGTTGACCAAGTTTGACTTTTCTAGGGTTTTGCCTGACTGAAGCATGTTCTGGTGAATTCCAAACCCTAATTCCTTGAGATCTTGATTCCAAATGATATCACAACATATATGAACTCTTGATTATTGATCATGGTGCCCAAATTCTGCAAGAATGGCCACCATCCACTGTAATGACTGACTTTGACTGATTTTGACCTAATTGGCTGATGATTGCTTCAGCTGCAAGTAACATGGTTAGCTGACAATATTTTTGTACTTTTTGGTTAGTAAACATATGAAAAGCAAAGATATACAAATGCAAGGCAAGCTTGGTGATCAAGAACCAAACTCACAAGGCAAACCACCCACTAGGAGGGAAGCTAGGGCATGCAATGATCCTTGAGGCCATGATATGATATGATATGGGCCATGAGGGATCTTAGGGACAAAATTGGGGTCTTACAATATCCATTCTCTCACTCCTATTGTGTTCGGAGGCACACAGGGAGGCACTTCTGAAGGTTCTTAATGCTGCATATGTGCCTCAGGAGATCTCAGTAAACCAACTAGAAGGGATCGTTGCAAATGTTCATGTAGGCAACGGGTTGGGTTTTACCGATTCTGACTTGACACCAGCCGGACGCAATCATAACAAGGCTCTACACATCTCGATGGAATGCAGAGACACCGTGCTATCACATGTTCTGGTGGATACAGGCTCCTCTCTCAATGTGCTACCCAAGAGAGCCCTGTCGAGGTTAGAAGTAGAGGGTTTGGTCTTGAAACCTTCAGATCTTATTGTGAGAGCATTCGATGGTTCTAAGAGATCGGTGTTTGGAGAGGTAGAATTGCCAATTCTGATTGGATCGTAAACCTTCAACACTGTCTTCTACGTGATGGATATCAGTCCTTCCTACAGTTGCCTGTTGGGTCGTCCTTGGATCCATAATGCTGGGGCAGTCTCTTCAACTCTGCATCATAAGATTAAGTTTCCGGTCAACGGACGAATTATCACCGTCTGTGGTGAGGAGGACATCCTGGTCAGTAACCTGTCTACATTCAAGTATGTAGAGGTAGAAGGTGAGATTCATGAGACTTTGTGTCAGGCTTTTGAGTCAGTTCAAGTCAAGGATGCAGCTCCGGTGGAAGAGGTTAAGGCGGGTGCCTCTATCTCATCCTTTAAGCAGGCACGGGCCATGGTGGATTCAGGTGTTGCTCCCGGTTGGGGGCGTCTGTTGGAATTACCAGTGAAGGAAGATAAGTTTGGGATTGGGTACCAGCCAACTCTGACTTCTACAACTTCAACACTTCAGACTCATCAGGGGCCGATCACTTTCTCCAGTGCTGGCAGCATTCAGTATGGTCAAGTCTCTGCGGTCAACAATGAAGAAGATGGGGATAGTGATTGTGACATTGACAACTGGGTGCGTCCAAGGATCCCGGGTGAAGTCATCAACAATTGGTCTTCTGAGGAGATTGTCCAAGTCACTTTTCTGAAGGAGTAATTTTCTTTGTTTATTCATGCATATCCAAGTCTTACGTTCCGCCCAGGGCGTAATGACTCATTGTAGGGCCCATCTATGTGACACTTGCATTTTTTATCATAAATAAAGGACGTATTTTTGCATTCAAATATTTCGTTCCCTGTCTTTCTATTTTTGCAGTTTTTCAAAATAAAAAAATGGCAATGTTTTGTTCAGTTTTCACTTCTTGTTCACACTCATAAGCACATACCATCACTCGTGTGATGCACGTCACCGGATCCTATTGATAACGGTTCTGCTATGGCTCGCTTCGACTTTGAAAATCCAATCTTTCAAGCTGAAGAAGAGGATGATGAAGATTGTGAACTCCCTGAAGAACTTACCAGGTTATTGAAACAAGAGGAAAGGGTTATTCAACCGCATCAAGAGTCTGTTGAAGTGATTAATCTCAGCACCGAAGACGCCAAGAAAGAAGTCAAAATAGGAGCAGGCTTGGAAAACAGTGTCAAAGAAAGATTGAGTCGGATGTTACGTGACTATGTAGAGGTTTTCGCTGGAAAAATCAAGAGATGATATGGAATGATGAATGTCAAGAAGCTTTTGACAAAATCAAGAAGTATCTCCAAGAACCTATAAATCCGATGCCACCAGTTGAAGGAAGACCTCTAATCATGTATTTGACCGTGTTAGAAAATTCAATAGGGTGTGTGTTGGGGCAACATGACGAGTCTGGTCGAAAAGAGTATGCAATATACTACCTTAGCACAAGGTACCGACTGTGAAACAAGATACTCCCAGTTCGAGAAAGCTTGCTATGCTTTGGCTTAGGCTGCTCGCCGACTAAGACAGTATATGTTGCATCATACCACTTTATTGATTTCTAAGATGGATCTTATCAAATATACATCAGAGAAACCTGCTCTCTCCGGAAGAACAACAAGATGATTGCTGAACTATGCACGCAGTTCAAAATAAAACACCATAACTCTTCTCCGTACCGGCCAAAGATGAATGGCGCCGTGGAGGCTGCAAATAAGAACATAAAGAAGATTGTGCAGAAGATGGTCGTCACGTACAGAGATTGGCATGAGATGCTACCCTTCGCCTTGCATGGGTACCGCACTTCAGTACGTACATCGACCGGGGCAACCCCTTACTCCCTGGTGTATGGTATGGAAGCAGTCCTACCTGTTGAAGTGGAGATTCCTTCTCTAAGAGTCCTGTTGGATGTCGAGTTAGACGAAGCCGAATGGATTCGGACAAGGTTCAATGAGTTGAGTCTTATCGAAGAGAAGCGAATGGCAGCCATTTGTCATGGGCAGTTGTATCAGAGTCGAATGAAGAGAGCCTTTGATCAGAAAGTGCGTCCTCGTTGTTTCCAAGTCGGAGATTTAGTGTTGAAAAGGATCCTTCCTCCTCAGACAGATCACAGGGGCAAGTGGACTCCTAACTATGATGGACCGTATATTGTCACCAAGGTTGTTGATGGTGGGGCCTTAATGCTTGCAACTATGGATGGTGAAAACTTCACTTCCCCTGTGAACTCAGACGCAGTTAAAAAATACTTCGCATAAAATAGACCCGCTGGACAGTAAAAAGAATAGTCCAGGCAAAAATGGGCATCCCGACGAACCAAGAAAATGAAAGGGTCGGGCAAAAATTAGGGACAAAAATAAAAAAAAGATTGTACACCCGGTAAGTTGAAAACCTGAAAAGGCAACTTAGGCAAAAATGGGTATCCCGGTGGATTGAAAACCCGAAAAGGGCGATCCAGGCAAAAGTTAGGGATTAAGCGAATGACTGCATTCTGAGTGGTTCTGAATCTCATCTCGTGTCGATGACTGGAAATTTTCGAAAGGTAGGAAACAGTCCAATCACTCTTTTCAGAAAGCTGATCATCTGGAGGATCTTGAAGACGGGCAAGTCATAGCAGAATTGGAACCCAATAGAAATCCATTTCACATTGCCATTAGATTAATTTCTGTTTTTGTCTTTTGTGCGATTACCTCTTTCCAGGGATTGCTTCCTGATGTAAATGCCTATTCAGAGGCCATTCAATCAATAAAATCATGTTATTCAGTATATCTCTGTTTTCATTTTCATTTTACTGTTTTGTTTGCAAAAATGACGTCCGAATTTTTGATAAACATCGCATCATGACACATAGGGGCTTTACAGGCACATGCTTAATAAACATTTAAAATTGCTGTAAATTTTAAGTGCTTTGGATCGTCTATTCAGAACAGATACCCTCGGGGCATTTCCTTAAAATCCCCTGCGGATGATCGTGAATATCTTCCCCAATGAAGTCGCCAACAGATGAATCTGGTGTCTTATCCCTGCAGAGCTGATCAGAGCGTTGGATTCTTCAATCCCCAGCAGTTTCTCACCACCGTACTTCCCCAAGCGGTTGTTTCAGGACATACACTCCCCAGTAGAGTTGATAGTACCAGACTACATATCCCCAACGGGGTTGACAGTGCCAGACTTTATCTTCCCAGCAGAAGTGGCTGCTCCTTAGAGTTCGATGCCAGATCGATAATCCCAATGCAAGATCCATGGTTTCTTTTCTTGAAGCAGAACCTCGGTACCGTATCAGTGTTTGCTCCCCCTGCTGAGTCATCTCTCACAAACCGTGGTTGCCAGAATCATTGTAGCTTTCCTCAGCAGCAGGCTTCCAATGCCATTCTTTCCCCGATCAGAGTCTCGGTATGGCTAGTCATCTCCCCACAGAGTTCATTGTAGTGTGCATCTCCAACAGCCTTGCCAGGGTCCAGAAGATGGTGATCATTTCCCTAGTAGATCCCCTTGCCTCAGCTTGGCATTCTACCCAGCATTTCGCATCCCTGCATGTAGAATCATATTGCATTACATTCTCCCAAATCGCGTAGCATTTCCATTTTCATGGAGCATTACGCCATTGAAAAATTCAAACATACGCATGTAAGCATAAAACATTCTCGGTATCCCAAGTGATAAGCTAGAAGTTGTTTCCAGTACTCAGACTGAAGATTGTTCATGACTCACCTTGGTTATCCCCAGCAAGTGTCATTGGCCCATGCGCCGCCTCTATTATCATTCCATATTTCTACCGATGCTGACGGGCATGAAGTTTTCCGGTATCCAGACCGAAGTGGCATTTAGGCCAGTTTTCCGGTATCCAGACCGAAGTGGCGTTCAGGCCAGTTTTCCGGTATCCAGGCCGAAGTGGCATTCAGGCCAATTTTCCGATGTTCAGATCGAAGAAGTTTCCGACGATCAGGTTAATGCAACTTGTGGCATTCAGGCCAGTGTTCCGATATCCAGATCGAAGTGGCATTCAGGCCAGTTTTCCCGATATTCAGACCGAAGTGGCATTCAGGCCAATGTTCAGGTATTCAGACCGAAGTGGCATTCAGGCTAGTTTTTCCGATATTCAGATCGAAGTGGCATTCAGGCCAGTTTTTCCGATATTCAGATCGAAGTGGCGTTCAGGCCAGTGTTTCGATATTCAGATCGAAGTGGCATTCAGGCCAATTTTCCGATGTTCAGATCGAAGAAGCTTCCGACGTTCAAGTCGACGCAGCTTGTGGCATTCAGGCCAGCCTCTCGGTGTTCAGACCGATATTAATAATCTCATATCTCTCGATGTTCAGAACGAAGTCATTTCCAGTATTCAGACTGATGAGCGGCATTCAGGCCATGGTTATTTCTGTGTTACCATTTATTTTGGTATCCAGCTGACATTCTTTTTCGGTATTCAGACTGACTCTTACCGTACCAGACGGATTATTCTTTCAAGGCCACTTCTTTGCCGATTCTGACAGGCATTGTTACTTCACTTCACTTCAGTACAAATTTTTGGGCTTTTATTGTCTTCAATCCCTTGATACCTCGAAAGCACGAAAGCAGCTGCCATCTTCTTTCCGGGTCTCCAGTTGATTGAATAGGGGCAGCTGTAACACCCCAAAATTTGCCCTCCTCACTCATGCATTCACTTTTTAGGTCATTTAGCATTTCATACCACATTGCATCATGTCAATCGGGATCAGCTCCAAGAAGCTCGGACATCATCCAGGACACTTTGTGGGTTTTTATTCAAACGATCAGTCAACACAAGGAAGAGACTTGAGGGCCAGATGAGGCCTATTCACCGTATAAATCGCCAAGTTGGAAGAAGCGAGAATCTGCTGCTGAGCTGTCATGCTCGCTAGGCGAGCAGATGCTTCGCCTAGCGAAGAGTACTGTCATGCTCGCTAGGCGAGCAGATCCTTCGCTAGGCGAAGGGCGCGTATTGCAGAGCATAACAAAAAAGTTTTGGGCTTGAGCTGTCCCCATTCAAAGCCCACAAGCTGCGAAATTTGGCCTATAAATACCAGAGTAGTCAATGAGATAAGGAGAACACTGGCTGAACAGAAAAGATCAGAGACTGGAGAAAGAGACCTAGGAACTACTCTGCAGCAACCTTCAGGCAGCTCTGAGAAGTTCACTCCGCCTCACACGAACCCTAGTACTACTTTGCAGATCCGGCCGTACCATTCAATCCTAATCAGTCTCTCTCATCAGGTATGCCTTTGTTCCTATTGCCTTACGCCTTGAATTTGAATATTATGAATGTATGAGGTAATATCTGGTTTTTCCCGTGGGTTTATATTTGTATATGAATATGTGTAACAATACCTTGAATGTTTTAATCATTTTCGTTTATGAGTTGGATACCACAGGGTTTCGGATCATAGAGATCGAACTGTTATCAAGGAGGAATCCAAAACCCGTAGGCCTTCGCTAGCCGCTTCGCTAGGCGAGCCTGTAGCGAAGCTTCGCTAAGCCTTCGCTAGGCGAAGCAGTCGCGAACGTGACAGTATCTGTTTTTTGTTCTGTTTTGTTCTAACCTGTTTTTGGTGTTGCCATGCCATTGTTTTCCCGGGATCTCATCTTGTTTGTCTAACCTTTTTGTCGAGTTTTTGTGAGGACTCATACACTCTTGCAGGGATACCATTCGGAGGTTTATTCTGATTACTCGTATTGACTGATTTTCTTTGATGGCTAGCTGGAGAGATCTCAGGGTTGCTAATCTTTTAGTTGCTGAAACTTCGGATCTTTATCCGTGTGGTAATTTTTTCCCTTCTCATACTTTATCGCTTTCTTAGCTGGAAGACCTCGATAGGAGGCAATGTTTGAGCCCCTTGGTGGCATTTTACTTTGAGATACATGTTTTGTGTTTCGTATTCGTATCCCCATAGGTAGCGCGGTTCCTTCGTCAAGGACTTCCTGTTTTCCCTCGAGCATCCCAAACCCTAAAACCCATAACACACGTTTACTCCTTCTACTACAGGCGAGTAAGTCTCCAAAGGTCGAGCATCCGGTAGATTGCGTAGTGACGTTGTTCGTCCAAAACCCAATCCATAACCCCGTAGTTAGCCGAACTACGACTTGCTCTGATTCTCATTCCAGATGAGATACGTAGGCATAAGACGCGATGTCTTAGCGAGCACAATTACCCCCAACCCATAGGTCAGCCGAGCTACGAAGACTCTGATTCTCATATTCAGATGAGATACGTATGCAGTGGATGCGACATCCGCGCGAGTCATTTCTCTTAACCTTTTTAGTAAATACACACATTAGGTAAACCCACACCCTTTAGACAAAAACCACAAAAGTGGATCCCGTAGAGTACTATGGATGCGTAGGGGTGCTAATACCTTCCCTTCGCATAACCGACTCCCGAACCCAAGATTTGGTTGCGAGACCCCGTCTTGTCCTTTCCTTTTCAGGTTTACTTCGAGCGTTTCCTTTCCCTCATTTGGGATGAATAACGCACGGTGGCGACTCTTCTGTCTTTTTCTTTTGCCGGTTGTTTTTTTTCGTGCACTGTATTTTTCAGGTTGCGACACTTGGAAGGTAATCTGGAAATCGCTTGGTCCGATTTTGACTGGGAGATCAACCTCACCAATCACAGTTTTGCGAGACCCATCGAAAGCCTTCATAACTACTCCACTCTGCCTCATGGGAGGCCCCTGGTATGACAACTTCGAGAGAGTGGTCTTTGGCAATACATTTAATGATGACCCAGTGTCTACCAACACATTGGACATGGCGTCGTCTTTGCAGCTCTTAGATATGTGTAATGCCAAGTTGTGGTCTCTTCCCTCCTCGGGGAGATCAGAGTCACAAAAACTCAGGTTGTTACAAGCGGTGATATTTGCAACAATGCTATGAAACTGCTCTAGCGTGACATCATGATCTACGTACGCCACATCTAACACCTTCTGCAGAGCTTCTCAGTGTGGTTCTGAATTCAAAATTAGTGATAACACAGATATTTTGGATGGCGTTTGTAGAAGATGGTATACAACGTTGTACTCGCTTCTTTTGATGAGCCTCAGCATCTCATCACAATCTTCTCTCGTATTGCCACTCGGGCCAACAGAAGCAGGATTTTTCACCATGGAGGCGGGTTTAGCAACAAGTGCCGGATTCGGAGTGCTCACAACATTCCCAATCGGGCGTTCAACAAAATCAGTATCGATACTTCCTCGAGTATCAGCCTGGGGTTTCACTGGAGCTGAAAATACACGACCGCTACGGGTCAAACCGCTAACATCAGCAATGTTAACAACAGATGAAGAGGGCAAGGACACCTCTTTCCCGTTTTCCACTGCTACAACATTGTAGCGATAAGGAACCGCCTTCTCGGAGGAGTACGGTACAGGTCCGGCTGGCTTGATAGTCAGAGCTGGAGAAACCTTCTGCTTGCTACCATCATACTTGATGACAACAGGCTCAGGTATCCGGAATACTGGAGAAATTACACTAACTTCGGGAGCATCTTCGTCAACATTTCTGTTCTGAAGGATCTCAATGACTCCTTCGTCTAACATCTCTTGAACATCTCTGTGCACATGGCGACATCCTCTCTGATTGACAGAACAGACTCTGCATCTATCATGGTCATGTTCATAGTGGATATAATCACACAGCAATCTATGCAACTCAACCAGCGATTGTCGGATATGACTGACATATTTAACTTTGTATTTGCCAGGACAACCCTATACCATATTAACAGACTTCCCATGCTCGGGCAATGGGTTCTTCTTCACATTTGGACCTACATCCTCGAAAAATAAAATCCCACTTCTCACAAGGTCTTGCACCTTGGTCTTCAAGGGATAACAATTCTCCACATCATGTCCGGGAGCACCGGAATGATACACACAATGAAGCTCAGACTTGTACCACCACTGGGGGTTAGCGGGTACAGCGGGAGGGTCTCGCGGAGTGATTAACTTTCTATCGATCAGCGATGGATAAAGTTCAGCATAAGTCATTGGAATTGGATCAAAGGTGACCCTCTTCCTCTCATAGCTGGTGCTGACATTGTTGTTGTTGTTTCGAGGCTGGTAGGCCTGCTGTTGTGGACGCTGTTGTTGCTGATATTGCTGAGTTTGCAGTTGTTGATAATGTTGAGCTTCCTTGAAAGCAGGTGCTATATGAGCCACCTGATGCTGATTGTTGACTGGGCGAGCAATCTTCCTCTTCGCAGAGGGTCTTCTCTTGACATGGGAAGACACAACATGTGCCTCTCCCTCCTTCTTCTTTGCAAAGCTTCCATATCTCTTTGCTGAAGAGCCTTCATCCCGAGTTAAACGTCCTTCACGGACCCCCTCTTCCAGTCTCATTCCCATATTCACCATCTCGGTGAAGTCTGAAGGAGCACTGGCTATCATTCTCTCGTAGTAAAATGAGCTCAAGGTCTTCAAGAAGATCTTGGTCATCTCTTTCTCCTCAAGGGGTGGCACTATCTGAGCTGCCAATTCACGCCACCTCTGGGCATATTCTTTGAAGGTCTCCTTGTCCTTCTGTGACATTGCTCTCAATTGGTCCCTATCAGGAGCCATATCCACATTATATTTATACTGCTTGACGAAGGCCTCGCCAAGATCGTTGAAAGAGCGGATGTTCGAACGTTCCAGACCCATGTACCACCGGAGAGCGGCACCGGACAGACTGTCCTGGAAATAGTGGATGAGCAGTTGATCGTTATCAGTTTCCGTCGACATCTTGCGAGCATACATCACAAGATGGCTGAGTGGGCATGTGTTTCCCTTGTACTTCTCAAAGTCAGGCACTTTGAATTTAATAGGGATCTTCACGTTGGGCACAAGGCACAACTCAGCAACACTCTTACCAAAGAGGTCTTTCCCCCTCAAAGTTTTCAGTTCCTTGCGAAGCTCAAGGAATTGGTCCTTCATATCATCCATCTTTTCATAAACGTCTGGCCCCTCAGATGGCTCAGAGTGGTAGATGGTATCTTCGACCCTTGGTAACGTGTGCACAACGGGAGGTGGTACTGAAAGGACCGGGCTAGATGCCGGCAGAGAAGCAAGAGTAGGGGCGAAACCCTCTGGTACAAAGTTGGGGGGCATTCCCCAAGGGAACCCGACTGACATAGATGGCGCAAAGTGAGCAGTTGCAGCAGGCACAATAGAAGTTACGATCTCAGAAATGACCGTCCTCTGGGGAGGAGTTGAGGGCGTTGGAGAAGACTGGCTCTGAGCGGCCAAAAATGACTCCATCAAGGCAGTCAACCTGGCTACCTCCTCTTTCAGCTCGCGGTTCTCTTGTTCCAAATGATCCATCAGTCTCGAAGAATTGGCTCTGGTGTAGTACCGGTGAGTCAGCTTGTCTTCAAAATAAATGAAGAACACAGAGTTAGACCATAGGACAAGAAACCTGGAGCAAAACCTGCTTATGCACATGATGCATGCAATGCTTGTGCATATGATTTGTTTTTTATTTCAAAGGAACTTTAGAATTCTACTTGCAAATTTTGGGAAATATTAAATTTTTATCACATATGGAAATATCTCATCAATAATATCTGGAAAATATTTTCACACCAAAGAAGTACAGCATTGGTAACCAAAGGCAAGAGAAAAGGAAAATAACCATCCTATGGATCCCTAAAAACAATCATCTAAAGCTCGGGATACAGGAAAGTAAGATGCACGAAGCCTCTTCACCTCCTCCTCATAGGCTGCCTCCATATCTGCCTTTTCCTTGGCGAGTCGATCGTACTTCCTCTTCCAAAACTTAGAAGACCGAGGAAGTAGAGAAGTCCATGCATCATCAGGATCATCAATAACCTGATGTTCGAGAAACTCAATCAAAGCATCCTTCTCCTTAATCTGCTGAAGCAAGTCTTCTCGCTCACAGATCCAGGCACGTGAACGGTCTTCGTCTCTCAACTCCTCTACTCCTTGGTCAGGAAGGGTTGAAGGCCCAGTCATAACCAAAGGTATAGGTCTCGGATATTCGTAAGGCATGAGATACTCAGACGCTCTCTTCCTAACCCAAGCAGTATAAGGCTCCAAAGCGACACAATTCTTAGGACCCAACTCCTTCCTTCCTTTATTATGAATCTTGCGCCAAGCACGGACCATCCTAACTTTCAAGCCTTGGGGATCTTTACCCTCCTGAAAGAACACACCCTCTAACAGAATGTTATTGGGTTTATCCTTTAGGGGGAACCCAAGCTGACGACGTGCCAAAACAGGGTTATAGCTAATCCCACCACATGTACCAAGAAGAGGCACATTGGAGAATTCGCCATAAGAGTCGATAGTCTGCACACCATCGTACGCACGGTTGTACCAAGAGATATCATCATTAGTGAGAGACATAAGTCTCGTGGACCATCGTAGACATCCCTTGTTCTCCTTGAAAGCGACCGTCTATGGTAAGTGAGAAATAAACCACTTATACAACAGAGGCAAACAGCATACAATAACACCACCACCTTTTGCATTCCTCATATGCAGAGAAAAATAAGCGTCACCCAACAGAGTTGGAACGGGATTAAGAGTAGAGAAAATCCTGATAGCGTTCACATCCACAAACTTGTCGATGTTGGGGAATAACACTAACCCATAGATGAGAAGTACAAATATGGCCTCAAAGGCATCCTCACTCATGGCCTTCCCATACATAGTGGCTTGAGCAATGAGGAACTCAGAAGGGAGACCTTGAATTCCACCTTTGGTAGTCATATGAGCACCAACCAGAGATTCATCTATATGTAACATGTCAGCTATCTCTTGAGAAGTAGGAATACTCTCCAAGCCACTGAACGGCAGCTGGTCTAGAATAGGTATGCCCACAAGATAGGCATACTCCTCAAGTGTAGGCAAAAGCTGAAAGTCCGGAAATGTGAAGCAACGGTACAAAGGATCATAAAACTGCACCAATACACACATCAATCCTTCATCCACCTGAGTAGTCAGAAGAGGAAGAAGCTTCCCAAAGCGAGCCTTGAAACCCAAGGGATCTAGTACATAGGATGTCAAATTCCTTAGTTCTTTCAAATCTGGTTGTCTGAAGTTATACTTCTTTGTATTCCTTCTTTGTCTTTCCATGTCTAAAAATTTGCAAATAGACCCCTTAAGTTCCTTGAAAAGTTTCTTATTTTTGATGATATGGATGCAAATGAGTGCATGAATGCATGGATGCAACAATCACACTCAAGGATCAAGCAAAGCACACCAAACAAAGGTCGTGGGATGGATCATGTCATCCTTAATATCAATCATCCATTTTGGTGGATTATGGTTTACACCTTATCAACACCCAAGTTCCATTGATACTAAGGATATATGAACGGATCAACCATGAATCAAGGGTTTGTTGCAAGTCACGAGCATGGAGTCTCAGTTAAGAACCACCCTAAAAGGAGTGTACTAGGGTTTAAACCTGCCAAACATGTTCTACAAGAGGTTCCCATAGTCATCATCCCATCTTTCGGATATTATCGGATAAACGACTACTCGTATTCCAAAAAATATTCTCAAGAGAGACTCTTATGAGTGTAGTATCGCGTAACAATCGTATCAAATCTTACACTTGAACGACTTTCGCACTACATCCTAAGAATAGGCCAAGATGGGCTTGGTAAACTAAGGTCCTTGGCTTCTAAGGTCTATATTGGAAAGAGTAATGTCTAACCACAACTACTTGTGTGACATTATTGATCCCAACATGACCTCCACCAAGTGAATGGTCTTGCAAGTCAACTTGCTAAGGAATAACTCCACACAAGTCAACAAGACTATGCCATTCTCCTATCCTAAGTGCACTCGAGTTAGGGTATAGAACTCATCTCACAAGGATCACCAAGCATACAAGGAATTAATATTCAAGCAAATCAATCATTACATACAATACAGTGTCATACCCCAAAAATTTGCCTGTTAATTTTTATGATAAATTGATTCATGCATGGCATTCATTTCACATTTGCATTCATTCATTAGCATACATTCTCATATAAATTATAAATTTTAATTTATTTATTATGTGATACAGATATAAAAAATAATAATGATTTTGGTTATCTGTATGATATAAATAAATTTTATATATATAAATAAAATAGTTTTATTTTAATGATAAATAAAAATAGATTTGAATTTTAATTGTATAATTAAAATTTTAAATTAATTTTATTTGTTAAAGCTCATTAAATTATAATAACTATTTTTTATAATTTAGTGACTCATGTTCCATTTATTCATTATTTATAAATAGCATTTATTTAGTAATTCACGTTTTTTACTTAATAAAATTTATTTATAAGAGTAACATTTTTTAAAAGCCCATAAAAATTATAAAATAATTTCGGTTGATATCAGTAAGAATAATTTTGATTTTTTTAAATGATGAAAGTAAAAATAGAAATAGGTTTAAATTTTAATTCAATTATGTAACTAAAATTTAAATTAATTTTTATTTGTTAAAAGTCATTTAAATTATTCATTATTTATAATAATATTTGTATAAATATTTATTTATAATAATAGATATTTAAGACCAAATCCAAACCAAAAATATATAAATAATCATAGTATTATTTATCATATGATGGTTTTGTTTTATAAAAATAATTTTGGCTCTAATTTAATAACGAAAGTTTAAATTTAATTGTGCAAAATGTTAGAGCTAACTCTCCTAAATTATATGGTGAGATCCTAAAGTATAGGAAGGGATCCAAATATTTAGCAAGGTTAAACCCTAATCCACACCATTATAAATACTTCATATGGCTGCAGCAAGAGGGGGAAGAGGAGAGATACAGCAGAAGAAGATACACAAGGCAAGGCAGAAGCAAGAAGGTTCACGGGCAGGGAAAAGAGAAGCAACCATAAAACACTCATAGCCTGAATAAGAACTACACACATACAGTGAGCAAGCTAGAAGAATCAAATCCCCAGTAAATGGTCATTAGGGAATTTGCATCCAGCATGATTACCTTGCAATACTCCTTAATTCATGCATGAATAATATTGGTTTAATATATATATTGAGATGATGTATTCATGGTTTGGTGGATGTTGATATTGCTTTATTCAAGTATGTATATGTTCTTGATATGTCATAGCATGTTGGAGAAATTCTGTTTGCATGATTAAAGAATTATATCTGCCATTTAATTATTATTATATGAGTGTTGTTTCTAGCATGATTATGTTTATTTCACATGCTGTTATTACATAATAATGATGATGATGATATAATGGTGATAATATAAATCCTTGGTTGTCTTTAACATGTATGTGTAAAGTTTGTTTTATCATTATCACTTGCAGTAAAGAGAACTAATACATGAGTAAAATAATATAAATTTCTTGATTTGTGCATGACTATTTTTATTATTGCATGATGATTACATATGATCTTATTTTATGTGTGTGGTTTGATATAAGATGAAGTTACAGGTTTGTTATATTCACATGAAAGAAACAGCATGAGAAAAAATAAAGTAGCTTGCCGTAAGAGAGAAAGCTGTAACATGCATGGTGGTGTTGTGTCAAAATGGAAAAATCCATGTAGAATTAATATATATTTTAATAAAGGCGAATAAATAATGAATGGACTAACATGGCTCGTTGGTAGCTCCCCCCTCACTACAATCCATTTTTTAGTTTTTCAGTGTTTTTACTATGTTTACTCCCTTTCCACTATAATTAATTCACCACTATTTTTCTATTATTAAAATAAAACCCATTAATTAATTTTCTAATTAATATATTATATTAGTTATTTAAACTAGGATATAATTTAATCTAGTTTATTAATTAAATGTTCATATATCACTTAATTAATTAAAATGGGCTATTTTGGATAATAAAAATCTAATTATATATATTTTTTATTTCTTTCTTTTTAGTTTAATTAGGTTTTATTATTTTGTATGCCCTTTTAATTTTGTACTCGTTAATTAAGATTTAGATATTTTATATCCCCTTTTAAATTATGTACCCCCCATCCCGAAGCCATGTAATAGCGTAGTCTTATTTTTCGCACTTTAATTTTTCCATACTGTGAATATAACTGTCTAGATGTATGTTAATAGGATTGCATGGAAAGATAAATAATCGAACTTAGATAAATTAATTCAAGATAATATATCCGAATCCAATCATTTCCACACTTGCACCTCTAGGGTAACCCTCTCTTTGTTGCCTTACGATATTACGGTCATGTCCCGCGAATGTGGGGATACCCTTAGCAAAGACCCTTTCGATTAAATCATCATCATCCCTAAACAGATAAGTCATAGTCCCTTTGATCAAAAGGTCAATGTCCCTACAAGATAAATCATAGTCCCTCGAATGTTGCCTTCGAATATATGACCTTGTCCCTCGAACGTTGCCTTCGAATATATGACTTTGTCCCTCGATGACCCTTCGTTGTAGCCTACGATTAAATGATGATCGTCTTTTCGAATACTAAGGTATCCTTACAAATGTTTCCTTCAATGACCAATCGACGATCCCACGATGTCCCTTTACATCCAAAGGATAAGACTACTTACTTCTCAATAGTAAGGACAGTTTTACCCTCCTAAGGATAGGAAATACCTATAAAGACCTTGGTTAGGTATCACTCTTAAATGCTTGCTCACAACTTAAAATACTTTTCACACCTCACACTTTTCAAAACATCTTTTAGAAAATCACCACTTGGTATACATTCGCACCAGAATCATCGCCGAGTTATATTTTTCTAAACATCTTTCAAAATCAAACGAGATAAACACTTTGTATACATTCGTACAAGAATCATTACAAAGTTAAACTCTCCTTTCAAAATATTTTCTAAACACACCACATTTCTCAAACACTTTCTCAAACAAGGAAAACATAAGTGAGTTAAGCAATTAAGAGCCCATGGATAACCATGGATATAAAGGGTGCTAACACCTTCCCTTTGTATAATGTACCTCCCGAACTCAAAATCTAATC
Source organism: Lathyrus oleraceus (assembly GCF_024323335.1). Lineage (NCBI taxonomy): Eukaryota > Viridiplantae > Streptophyta > Magnoliopsida > Fabales > Fabaceae > Lathyrus > Lathyrus oleraceus. Next base: position 443,886,254 of record NC_066582.1, on the reverse strand, counting down.
AAGGTCTTTCCTGTTCTTTTCCGCCTTTCCTTATTGGATAAAAGAAAAGTCGGTGGCGACTCTTGCTATCCGTAACATAGCTTTTCAAAGCAAAAACACAAAGTCAGTTCACCGTATCACAGAACTGGCGACTCTGCTGGGGACTCTTAAAAAGAGAGGTTACCTTAAAGATAAGATCACTTATGTTTTCGAATTGTTTCTTTGTCTGATTTACTTTTAAGGGATTGTTTGGGTATTCTATGCTTGAGTGAAAGATCCTACACTCGGATCTAGTGTACCTTAGGTAAGTAGCAAGAGATCATCGCGACTGTCCGGCGTATACTGGAATGGTTAAAATGATGGCTATGGTTAATGTGACACTTTGGATGTCCTGATGTTCCTCATGTTTACTTGAGGAAAAATTTGGCATCTGCGTGGTGTCATCAAAGCATTAACCAGACCTTTAGAACCCTAATTGACTCATCCTAGCCATTAGAAAGTAGTGAGATAACTGACTTCGGTTCCGACTGGGGTTGGTTGATACTCGATACTACACTCTTTGAGATTGGACTTTAGGGAAATTTTGGTCAACCGCTTGGTGTTGCACTGAAGTGGACTTAAGGAAAGGTCAATGATTTGAGATTCTTCTAGAACCCGGTTACTATTATAGGACAGGTTGAACCAACCAAACTTTAGTGGGGAGGGTACTTACCTATGGAACTCATGCAAGCCTTAAAACCTAGGAATGATTGTGGTGTGACTTGTTTGTGCTTGTTACTTACTTGACATCATAACATCATAACATCATGACATCATGGCATTGTACTAACCATTTCGAGGACTTAGGGATTTAACTTTGCTCTGTTTTGTAGGGCTATGGCTTCCAAGAAGACCATCCGGATCAATTTTGTAGCGACCTCTCCTCAACTCAAGGATTTAGTGTTGGAACTTCCCGATCATGCTCAGTTCATCAAGAAACATGGTTATCTCCTCAATTTAGTTACCACCGGTTTCAAGGAAGATATGATGAGAGTTCTATTCCAGTTCTTCGATCCTAAACATCATTGCTTCACCATCCCAGATTATCAGTTGGTACATACATTAGAAGAATTTTCCAGGTTGCTTGGGATACCTATCCTTGATCAAACACCTTTCAGTGGTTTAGAAAAGATTCCGAGGTCTGAAGAGGTTGCCGCGGCTTTACACATGACAAAGTCCGACATTGAAACTAATTGGGTAATGTTAATACCTTAGGATTGGCATTAATTTTGTAAAACAAATAGTGTAATCATCTCTGTTGTTTTAATATGTTGGGTTGAAGAAGTTCAACATCTGGACCAACATGTCATGTACGATGTCACGACATCATGCCTGTGACATCGTACATGTGTAGAAAACTGAATTAATTAATTGAATATATATTCTGGGATTAGTAAGGATATTTGGTGAATATCCTAACTCCCATGTGGAGGTCTTAAAGACTCAATCAGAATATATATAGGCTTAAAATAAGGAGATATATATGGAGAGATTTTAGGATTGAAGACCTTGATTGTAGCAGAAAGTTTCTGCTGACTTTGTAACAGCAAAGAACAAGTTTGCTGCGATTTCTGAAGGCCCAAATCCAGTTGGGTGATTAGGTTATAAATAGCATATTGTAACCTAGTTTTTGTAAGCCTCATAGAATGAAAATTTAGGGGTGTGTGTGCGGTAAACCTCCCAACCTGTGGGAAGGTTACCATGTGTTTCTCAGTGTTCAAAGCTGAGAGTATTTGTAACTCAAAGCCTGTAGGCAAGAGTGATTATGTTCTTGAATGAAGCTGTGAAGCAAGTTCAAGTTGGTTTAACATTACATTGTATTTAGTGTGATAGGAATGGAAACTGGAGGTTTCTATCTAGGAGTTCCTAGGTATAGATTGCATTGGGTAGGGATTAAGTGAAGAGTTGTAAACGGGGGAGTTTAACTCTGAATTAATACTGCTGATAGTGGATCTTCTTCCTTGCTTGGTAGCCCCCAGACGTAGGTCATGTTGGACTGAACTGGGTTAACAATTTCCTGTGTTTGTTTTCCTTCTGCATATGTTATAATCCTGTATGCCATAACTAAGCTTGTATTTCAGTCTGCCTACCAAGATAATAACAGACCTGATACATAGCCTTCTGGTTGAATGTCAATCAGAATGTCTTGACATTCATCATTGACAGAATATGCTGAATAATAGGCAGGTTGGTTTTTATGCTTCAGTTCAGTATATATTTAAGTCTGGTTTTCAAGTGGAAAACAAACCTGGCCAAAGGATCATTGTGTAACTGTCAAACTGGATGTCTAGACAGTTGTTCATGTAGGCTGATACTGAATTAGAGACTGATTGGTTCTTTACAGTATAGCAAATTTAGCACAGTCTGTCTTTCAGGAACATAACAGAATCAACATGATGTATATGTTCTGACTGTCAAACTGAATGTTGTGACATTCATTCCTGACAGCATATGCTAGATTGTAGGTTGTTTAGTTTTTCTGTTTCAGCTTTTTCTCAGGCTATTCTTTAGGAATCCAACAGATGAGCTAAAATCCAGGAAACCAATGACTACCCTACAATTAATGAACCTAACAAATAGCCTATTTGTTAGCAATCTAATAAGTGGAAATTAGATTAATGTATTCAACCTTTACATCAGGAAATACAAGTAAAAGGCAAGCACACTGGAATAATGTAACAGATGATCAATATTAAGACATCGTGCTGATAACTGTGTAGGAAAACAACAGAAGTGAGAGCTATGATTGATCTCTGCTGAGGTTGTATACCTGATGCACAGGACTAGGGGTTCCTTCATTCTAGGGTGACATAGAAGGAGATGTCGTGACATCTGTGAAAGCGTGCGTTAGTACAGGGTTTAATGTGTTAACTGTCTTGCTATGTTAGTTACAATGTTGGATCAGATGTCATGACTTGGAGTAGAACATCTGAATTCTGACTACGCCAGAATTTCAAATGGTATCAGAGCAGGCATCCTGTTCTGCTTCTGGATGAGATCCATGGGTGATACTTTCTGGTATCTTGCAAGGAGTTATGTTAGTACTGATGCTGGAACCTGTGGAAGGTTCTGTAATTCGCCTGAATGGTCCCTTGAAGTAGGTGGATGGACTGTTCTTGACAGGAATGGTATGTACCTGTCTCTGGAGGTTGGCAATTGGCCTCTGTGTGGGACAGCTATGCTAGTATTGAATCACATTCAAGCCTGGTATGTTCATGGAGGCTGATTTGGTGAAGTGTGTGTCCATAAGTTGAGTTGTATTATGATTTCCGCTGCATAATACCTGGCAAAGCTCAAACTCTGATGTAGTCTCTCCTCTTGTGGATGAAAGGCGACTGTATTCAAGATTTCATCATAACCTACTGAAGATGTCAAAGATACTTGAGTCTCCTCAAGTCCACCCATCATGACGTTTGATCAGTCACCATTTATGCTAGATATTCCACTATTTAACCGTAAATAAGTCAGGTAAATTGTGTAAACTGAAGCATTTTTAGTTAGATATAAGCTCAATTCTATAATATTAAGTGTGTTGTTACTTATGAGTTTCTTGAGGATATTTTACACTTTTTGGTATGTTAGCAGGTAAAAAACTAGTTTGGAAGCTCAGGGAATCAAACGTCAGATGCGAAATTGAGCCCGAGCAAGAAAACGGAAGAAAAAAATCATTTTTTGGAGAACCTGCTGTCCATACGCGTATGGCCTTACATGATACGCGTATGGACCTGCCCAGTACGCGTAGCATACGCATATGACCAGAGGGATGGAAAATCAAGCAAAATAGCAAGCCTCTGGTGATACGCGTATGGGACTGGGCAGTACGCGTACCAGCCTGGGCAATACGCGTATTAGAGGCTGTCTTACGTGCGGTACGCGTATGGGACTAGGCAGTACGCGTATGGAGCACAAAATCAAGAAAAGTCCAACTGAATAGCTATTAAGAGGGCAGAACACGATTTTCTGGGAGTTGGACGATTTGGAGAGAAAAAAGACGTGTTTTGAGAGCTGGAGACTCTACGAGTATCAAAGGATTCATATGTTCAAGAGTTTTCCGACGATTGAAGATTGATTCCTCACGAAATTCTGTAATGACAACAATGTTAATCTTTGTTTTTATTTCGATTATGAGTAGCTAAACCCCCCATTGCTAGGGGGGTGACCCTGATTCTGAATGTGACAGATTTGATGTTTATGAATGCATTGATTATTTCTTCTTTTCCATTGATTTGTTCTTATTACTGTTCTTTATGCTTTATTCGTCGGACCAACGAATGATGATTAATATGAATAGTTTAAGCTGGACAGCGATTATTCATTGATCTGGATAAGAACTTTGGATAGTAAAAATAACCTAGGACTAGGGATTTTCTATCTGACCGGTAATTCTTGATATTTGAATGCTTGAGTATGAACTTAATTATTTATGGACATAGTAATTAGGTTACATAATCAAAGGTCTTTTCACTAAGGAATTAGGAATAGATAACCTTGAGGACCGGAATTAATTGGACAGGAATATTGTCTAAACCTTCATAAATTATATCTGTTACAAGAAGTTTCATTCACCGAACCCTAGCAATCTTCTCTCATTTGTATCTCGCTCAACCTTTTTACTTGTTTTATTTATCTGCAATTGGTAGTATAATTAATCACAACACAAAAACCAAAGGCTTTTGTCTAATTGAAACAATCTATAAACTCTGTGTCGTCAAGCAGTCCTTGAGATCGACAAACGGGGAATTTCCCTTTTATTACTACAGTGAGAAAAATAGTACACTTGCTATTTTCCCATCAAGTTTTTGGCGCCGTTGCCGGGGACTGCCAAAGATAATAGAGTTTATTAATTTATTTTCAATTAGAATTTTGTTGCTCTGCATCCAAAATTTTATTTACTGTTAATTTTATTTTCATTATTATTATAACTAACTTCTGTCTAATTTGTGTATGCAAGGTAAGGCCTCAGCTGATTTTCATTTTGACGCAGAACCAGAGAGAACATTGCGCGCAAAGCTCAGAGAAGCTAGAAGAAAGAAATTGGCACATTCTGACACCGAAGAACAGGCCACACCTAGCACACCAGTCTCTTGTCACTCCGAAAAATCTGAGTCAGACACAAATTCACATCCAGACACTGTTAACATGGCTGCAGACCCACCTCCGGCGGAAAGACTTTTAGGTGACTATGGCAGAGAGAACAACCCAATAGTGCGGTTGACCATTGTTAACCAACCTGTTAATGTTGCTCACGTCCAGCTACATCCCTCAACTATCCGTCAGTTAGAAAGCAAGCCTTTTTCAGGAAAAATCAATGAGGATGCAAACAAGCATCTGCAGAGGTTTCTGACTATGACTACATCATTAAAAATTGATGGGCATTCTGAAGAGGCAAAGAGATTGGTCATGTTCCCATTCACATTATCTGAGGACGCTGAGGAATGGTTTTATTCCCTACCCGCAGGAAGCATTACTACTTGGCAACAAATGGAAACAGCATTTTTGAACGAGTATTTTCCTGCTTCTGTGTACATCCGTAAGAGGTATGACATTGTGAATTTTAAACAGAAAGACGGAGAGACACTTGGAGATGCATACAAAAGATTCAAGAGATGTTTAGTTGCATGTCCTACACATAATCTGGATGCAACTGAACAAATGCAGAATTTTGTAAACGGGCTGAAGATAAAAACGAAGCAACTCATTGACACAGCTGCTGGTGGCTCATCTAATTTTTCAACAGCAACCGATATCAAAAAGATCATCGAAGCTATTGCAGCGAATGAGCATTTGGAATTATATGACCGTACTGTGAGTCAGCCAGAGGGTAAAATTGACTTGAAACTAGCAAATCAAGTAGTGAAAATGGAAGACCAAATTGCAGCTGAGGTTGAAAGAAGAATGAAAGTGATGAATTTAGATACCCAGACTGTTGCTCAAGTTCAACCGGTTCAGCCTATGATTTGTGAGATTTGTAGTGGACCACACTTTACCATGCATTGTGTTGCAACCGCAGAACAGGTGCAAGCTATAAATTACCTGAGGCAGAATAATCCCTACTCAAATACGTACAATCCGGGGTGGAAAAATCATCCTAATTTCTCTTGGAAAGATCAGTAAGGTAATATTCAGAATCAAGGACCTCCACAACAACAACCACCTTACCAACCACAATATCAGCCGCAACAACAACCGTATCAGCAACAAGTACCTAAGAAAGCGGATTGGGAGATTGCTATAGAGAAGATGGCAACTCAGAGTATGCAATTTCAGGAAGAAACCAGGAATAATCAGAAGAGCACCAATGCATCAATTAAAAATCTAGAGATTCAATTGGGTCAGATAGCACACTAGATAACAAATTCCCAAATACCAGGCGCATTACCTAGTGCAACAGTGACAAATCCGAGGGAGCACAATAATATGAGTGCGGTAACAACAAGAAGCGGAAAATCTGTTGAAGATCTTAAGAAGAAGGATGAAGAAGAAGATAAATTGTGTGAAGTGGACCTGGAAATCTTAGAAAACAAGACACCACCTGAGGAAGAAAGTGTGACACTGCCGGTGGTACAAGAAAAGCTACCTGAACCAAAACCCATCATTAAGCTTCCATTCCCACAAAGAAACAAAAAGAAGAAGCAAGATGAGAAAATTTTTCAGAAATTCATGGAGTTGTTCAGGAAATTAGAAATCAATATTCCATTCTCTGAGGCACTCGAGCAGATGCCTATCTATGCGAAATTCATGAAAGACATCATCTCCAAGAAGCGCACCACTGACACTGACCCTGTTATACTAACTGAAACTTGTAGTGCTATTTTGCAGGGTATGAAGATTCCAGTAAAGAAGCCAGATAGAGGTTCTGTGACCATCCCGTCTACCATTGGAGACAGGTCTTTTAAAAGGGCACTGATTGATTTGGGGGCTAGTGTTAGCCTTATGCCTTTGTCTATTTACAGGAAGCTAGGAATTGGAAATGTTCAAGATACCAGAATGACACTTCAATTTGCTGACCACTCAGTGAAGAGACCTTTTGGGGTAGTTCAGGATATTCTGGTCAAAGTTGATAAATTTGTTTTTCCTGTTGATTTTGTAATTTTGGAAATGCCAGAAGATGAAGAGATACCTCTGATTCTAGGCAGACCTTTCTTAGAAACAGGTAGATGCATGATAGACATTGAGGGAGGTACCTTGACCCTAAAGGTATATGATGAAGAGCTCAGAATTGATGTCCGAGATACTATGAAACATAAAGAGGATATGTGTACAAACCACTCTGTGGAAGTAATTGATCAAATGGTAACTAGCACAATGCAAAGGAAGTTTCCTGAATTACCATTGGAAAGAGTTCTTAGTCTGTCGGTCAGAGAGATTGAAGAGAATGATGATGAAAAAGAAAAAGAAGTGTTGGCCATGCTGGATACACAACCTCTTTGGATGAAATCCAAACCACGCCGGTGGGAGGATCTGAGATCTTCACCAGAATCAGAAAATGAAAAGGTAAGTAAACCAGGTATAAATTTTGAATTAAAACAATTACCTGTAAATCTTAAATATGTCTTTCTAGGTTCTGGAACAAATTATCCTGCTATTATCAGTTCTGAGCTAAATGCAATAGATGAGGAAAAGTTGATACAGGTACTAAAGAAACATAAAAGTGCTATTGGGTGGACTATTGAGGATTTAAAAGGTATTAGCCCCACAGTATGCATGCATAAGATACTGATGGAGGATAATCAGAAACTAGTAGTACAACCACAAAGGAGGTTAAACCCAGCAATGAAAGAAGTGGTAAGGAAAGAGGTTGTAAAGTTGTTAGATTCGGGAATGATTTACCCCATTTCTGACAGCTCGTGGGTAAGTCCAGTGCACGTGGTACCAAAGAAAGGAGGAACCACAGTAATTTTAAATGAAAAGAATGAACTGATCCCAACTCGCATAGTGACAGGGTGGCGAGTATGCATCGATTACAGAAGACTGAACACAGCAACAAGAAAGGATCATTTTCCTCTCCCTTTTATTGATCAAATGTTAGAAAGACTTGCAGGTCATGAGTATTATTGCTTTCTGGATGGATATTCGGGATACAATCAAATTGCTGTAGCCCCGGAAGATCAGGAAAAAACTGCATTTACATGTCCTTATGGTATTTTCGCTTACAGACGGATGCCATTTGGGCTAAGCAATGCCCCAGCTACTTTTCAGAGGTGTATGACATCTATATTCTCCGACATGCTTGAAAAGTATATGGAGGTGTTTATGGATGATTTCTCTGTGTTTGGTTCTTCTTTTGATAATTGTTTAGCTAACTTGTCTCTTGTTTTGCAAAGATGTCAGGAAACTAACCTTATTCTCAATTGGGAGAAATGTCATTTCATGGTGCAGGAAGGAATTGTGCTAGGACACAAAATTTCCCACAAAGGAATTGAAGTGGACAAAGCCAAAGTGGAGGTTATAACTAACCTCCCACCTCCGGTGAATGAAAAAGGGATAAGGAGTTTTTTGGGTCATGCAGGTTTTTATCGCAGGTTTATCAGAGACTTCTCAAAAGTTGCCAAACCATTGACTGATTTGCTAGTCAAGGACAAGCAATTTAATTTTGATAAAAACTGCATGGTAGCTTTCGAAACTTTAAAGAGTAAGTTGATCAGTGCACCTGTTGTAATCGCCCCCGATTGGACCTTGCCTTTCTAAATAATGTGTGATGCAAGTGACCTTGCTGTGGGGGCTGTCCTAGGACAGAGAAAGGACAAATTATTGCATGTGATTTATTATGCTAGTCATGTCCTTAACCCGGCCCAAATGAATTATGCAACTACCGAAAGGGAGTTGTTGGCCGTGGTTTATGCTTTTGACAAATTTAGATCATATTTGCTTGGTTCAAAAGTCATTGTGTATACTGATCATGCTGCTTTAAAGTATTTGTTTGCTAAACAGGAATCAAAGCCGAGACTTTTGAGATGGATCCTCTTCCTTCAGGAGTTTGATTTGGAAATCAAAGACAAAAAAGGGTGCGAGAACACGGTTGCGGACCACTTATATCGCATGTCCCCAATCAAAGAAACTGAGGAAGAACATCCTATTCAGGACACATTCGCTGATGAGCAAATACTTGCTGTTCAGGAGATACCATGGTTTGCTAACTATGTGAACTATGTGGTAGGTGGGGTGATACCTGATGACTTTAATTCTCACCAAAAGAAAAAGTTTCTTTATGATTGCAGGTTATACCTATGGGATGATCCATTTCTCTATAAAAAGGGAGTGGATGGTTTGATCAGAAGATGTGTTCCAGAAAGAGAGCAAGCCGACATTCTGAAAGCTTGTCATAATTCGGAGTATGGTGGACATTTCAGTGGAGATAGAACTGCAGCAAAAGTCCTCCAATCGGGTTTGTATTGGTCGTCGCTCTTCAAGGATGCAAATTCTATAGTCCGAGAATGTGATAGGTGCCAACGAATAGGTAACATTACAAAGCGGAATCAGATGCCGCAAAACTCCATGCTAGAAGTGGAGCTGTTTGATGTTTGGGGTATTGATTTTATGGGACCGTTTCCGCCATCATCTGGTAAGAATTACATATTGGTTGCGATCGATTATGTGTCAAAGTGGGTAGAGGCTGTGGCATTACCAACAAATGATGCTAAAGTGGTGGTGAAGTTCTTGAGGCATAACATCTTCTCTAGGTTTGGGGTACCACGGGCTTTAATTAGTGACCAAGGTACGCATTTTATAAATAAACTCTTGGAGAATCTGTTGAAGAAGTATAATGTCAAACATAAGATAGCCACACCGTATCACCCCCAGACGAGTGGGCAAGTGGAAGTATCCAACCGTCAAACAAGGCAGATCTTAGAAAAGACGGTAAGTGCTTCTCGGAAAGATTGGTCAGTAAAGTTGGATGATGCGTTGTGGGCATACATGACTGCATTTAAAACACCAATAGGTATGTCCCCCTATCAATTAGTTTACGGTAAGGCTTGTCATTTACCACTCGAACTCGAGCACAGAGCCTTCTGGGCCTCCAAATTCCTTAACTGTGATCTTTTCAAAGCTGGTGAATCCCGAATTCTTCAACTTCATGAGTTGGAAGAATTCAGGAATCAAGCTTATGAAAATGCCAAAATTTACAAAGAACAAACAAAAAAGTGGCATGATCAAAAGATCCAGAAGAGGGAATTTCGGGAGGGACAACTTGTATTGTTGTTTAATTCCAGGTTGAAGTTGTTCCAAGGGAAATTGAGGTCAAGATGGTCTGGACCGTTCGTCATTAACAAAGTACTTCCTTATGGAGCAATAGAGCTTAAAAATGAGAAGAATGGCGACACCTTCAAAGTTAATGGTCAGAGGTTGAAACCATACAATCCCGGTGAAGGGGGACCAATTGAAACTGTTAAACTCATCTGAGTATGAGGTGTCCCGTCGAGCCATGCGACGTTAAACGAAGCGCTGCTTGGGAGGCAACCCAACGGAGGTTTGGTTGGTTTTGTCATTGTATTTTTGCCGAGTCAGTTTTTTTTAAGAAAAGAATTTTTTTTATTAAAATAGAAAAAAAAAAAATTTGAAAATGAAAATGAGAAACTGCCAATACGCGTATGGATCTCATGATACGCGTATTGGACAACAAAAATGCGCTCCTCTGGTGAAACGCGTATGATACACGTAAAAGAGAAGAATACGCGTATGATACGCGTAATGGACCAGGCCATACGCGTATAACATTCTGATACGTGATCTGTTACGCAGATCACATTTTGCACTGGTTTAAGCAACGTATGATACGCGTATGGCAGATCAATACGCGTATGGTACGCGTATGGGAGCCAGATACGCGTATTGGCTGCGTATCATACGCGTATCATTTTGTGGGCATGCTTATATAGTTTTTGTCCGTACGGACTTCATTTTCTCACTGTTTTCGTTACGTGTTTTGTGCGTATTGCTTTGATTTTTTCTCTGTTTTCTTCTCTTTCATTCAGTCTACAGATCCATATCATGTCTCAATCACCAAACGAGGTCAACCCATTCCGTACCACATACCATGAAGATAGATATGAGCAAATCAAGAGTCGAAGCATGGTCGAAGAAAAACACTGGATGTATCAGAATGATACGTTTCCAGAGGTCACTAATATTCTCAAAAAGCAGAAGTTAATCTACTTCAATGACAAAATCCAACCGGTTTCACTTGATCTGATCTGGGAGTTCTACGCTAATGCACTACGGGTAACATCTGATGAAGAAGACCCCACAGGGAATGCAACGTTCGTTTCATGGGTAAGGGGCAAAGTGATCAAATATGATGGGAAGACGATTAACAGTGTGCTGAAATGCAAATTCTATGAGTCCGTTTGCCCGTTTACCGAAATGAAACGGTCTCACAAGAACTACTGGCCATACACTGATATGAAAAACTCACTGATTAGGCCAGGTCACGATTGGGCACCCACTTCAAAAATCTCTCCGGCGAAGATTATGGTAGTTGATCTAGCTCCGATTCCTAAGGCATTGGCATATTTCATTCATCATAATTTGAGCACTAATCGGAGCGGGTCGGAATTGATATCAGAGCGTGCCCTACTTCTTCATCAGATCCTGCATCAGAAACAAGTGAATATTGGACAGATCCTCGCTGCTGATATGGATGACATCGCTCAGTCGCCAAAGAAATCCTTAGGCCATGCGACTGTGATTTACCTGCTATGCAAGAAAGCTGGTGTTCCGGATTTCTCTGATTCACTGATGTTGTGACCGGCTGCACCGCTGAACGCCCATTGGATGAAGGAGAGGACGGTCACAGATGATCCGCCCCGACCTCTGAGGCGACCACGAGACAGGGAGGGAAGCACCAGTGCTCCACACCAGGAGGCTCAGCCGACTGTATCAGAGACACAACCACCTCAGCCTCCTCCGATTGATGAGAACTCCAGAGAGTACCGGATGCAGATGTCACAGTTTTGTGTTATGCAGGACTTCTGCTTTCAGTATGGACTGTCAGGGAGAGTTCTTACTCGTCAGACAGATCTTTGGGAGGAGGCACAGCGCTTTAGAGATAGATTCTCCGGACCGCCTCCAGCACCTCACTTTGGCCAGTTCACCTTTCCTTGGTGGAACCAGCCAGTTCAGATAGGGGGAGAGATTCCGCAGCAGCCACCGCACCAGACACCACCTCAACAGCAGCATACTCCGTCGGGCCACACAGAGACGTTGACGCCTATCTCTGCCTTCGCACGAGGGCACACTATGTTGGATCCGACAGATGAGATTGATTTTGACACTCATATGCAGGACGGTGGACTGGGAGATTGATTATGTTTTTTTTGTACTTTTGGTTTTCTCTGTGTATTGTTTTTGTTTTTTTAGGTTGATTCAGTTTTTTAATTTCTGTTGCTTTGATGTAATCACCTATTATGGGTTGGCTTAATCTAATGAATTTGATTTGGTTTACCTCCATTTTCCTGTTTATTTCGTTAGATACGTGACTATGTCTGGCTATTGGGTTTCTTGATCACTTACACCAACTACTTGGGCGTCCTCTCTTTCAGTCCCCTGACTGTAGATACTGTTATTTATGATTGGACGCACTGGTTAAGATTAACATCAGAACCACGAGCATGAGCTTTGAACTCAAAGGTATGATAAGTCAGCTTAACCCGTCCTGGTGAGATCCTAAAAAGCCAAACACTTATCATCATATGAGAGATATCAGGTATGTCTTTATCAATCTTGGTTTGCGTATGTTCTTTTGTTATTATTAGCTGTACGAATACACACACTGAGGCATGTTTTTTTTTGTTTATCACCTAGAGCCTTTCTAGCCATCCCATTATTATTATTATCCATTGTTTTACCCTGTTGAGCCTGTTAATCATTTATTTTTGATATACCCGTTTTTTTTTCTAAAGCCATGACCTTGTACCTATCCTACCCTGTTCAGAGTATGTGAGAATTGATTTCATTTCTACGTTTCTATCTAAGTTTGGGGTTGCTGTTGGAATAGCAACCTTTAAGTTTGGGGTAGCTTTGCAGTACATGAATAGTAAGTGAATGTCGTATAAAAAAAAAAAAAAAAAAAAGAGAAAAAAAAGAAAAGAGAAAAAAGAAAAAAAAACAACAACAACATGAAAAGAAAGAAAGAGAAAAGCGAAAAACAATAAAAGAACAGCTTTTGAAAGATGCTACATTCACTATAGATAAAAGGAAAAGAGGATTGCATAACCCTAGAGGAATAATAGAAAAGAAACGTAGTGAGAGAATGATTTCATGTACTCTGAACCAAAAACCTTTGTTCAAATTTCATAGCCTACCTAAACCAAAACCCCGTTACAACCCAAAAGAAAAAAAAAGAAAAAAAAAACCCTTGTTCCAATTTCATACCCTACCTAAACCAAAGCCCCGTTACAACCCTAAAAGACCTCAAATAGTGTGTGTGATTGTACATGTTGATAGGATGAGAGAATTTATTCAAACTTCTGATTTGATATTGCATATTGTGATTTGAGAGTGATAACACTTTAACCCAGAGAGACTTGGTGAGAGTGTGATATAAGCTGACAGGTAAAGTCATATCTCTGAGGGAAAGAGTTTCTAGCTCGTTGGCGATGTGGAAGAATCAGAAAACCTGAAAAACATCAAGAGGTCCAGTGCGAAAGATTTCAGCAGTATTGTGGTAAGAACTGTTTTACAGTAAGTTTGGGGTGACATGATCTTTGATGGTAATAAAATGTTACTTGAGGACAAGCAACAAGCTAAGTTTGGGGTTGTGATCAGTCACCATTTATGCTAGACATTCCACTATTTAACCGTAAATAAGTCAGGTAAACTGTGTAAACTGAAGCATTTTTAGTTAGATATAAGCTCAATTCTATAATATTAAGTGTGTTGTTACTTATGAGTTTCTTGAGGATATTTTACACTTTTTGGTATGTTAGCAGGTAAAAAACTAGTTTGGAAGCTCAGGGAATCAAACGTCAGATGCGAAATTGAGCCCGAGCAAGAAAACGGAAGAAAAAAATCATTTTTTGGAGAACCTGCTGTCCATACGTGTATGGCCTTACATGATACGCGTATGGACCTGCCCAGTACGCGTAGCATACGCATATGACCAGAGGGATGGAAAATCAAGCAAAATAGCAAGCCTCTGGTGATACGCGTATGGGACTGGGCAGTACGCGTACCAGCCTGGGCAATACGCGTATTAGAGGCTGTCTTACGTGCGGTACGCGTATGGGACTAGGCAGTACGCGTATGGAGCACAAAATCAGGAAAAGTCCAACTGAATAGCTATTAAGAGGGCAGAACACGATTTTCTGGCAGTTGGACGATTTGGAGAGAAAAAAGACGCGTTTTGAGAGCTGGAGACTCTACGAGTATCAAAGGATTCATATGTTCAAGAGTTTTCCGACGATTGAAGATTGATTCCTCACGAAATTCTGTAATGACAACAATGTTAATCTTTGTTTTTATTTCGATTATGAGTAGCTAAACCCCCCATTACTAGGGGGGTGACCCTGATTCTGAATGTGACAGATTTGATGTTTATGAATGCATTGATTATTTCTTCTTTTCCATTGATTTGTTCTTATTACTGTTCTTTATGCTTTATTCGTCGGACCAACGAATGATGATTAATATGAATAGTTTAAGCTGGACAGCGATTATTCATTGATCTGGATAAGAACTTTGGATAGTAAAAATAACCTAGGACTAGGGATTTTCTATCTGACCGGTAATTCTTGATATTTGAATGCTTGAGTATGAACTTAATTATTTATGGACATAGTAATTAGGTTACATAATCAAAGGTCTTTTCACTAAGGAATTAGGAATAGATAACCTTGAGGACCGGAATTAATTGGACAGGAATATTGTCTAAACCTTCATAAATTATATCTGTTACAAGAAGTTTCATTCACCGAACCCTAGCAATCTTCTCTCATTTGTATCTCGCTCAACCGTTTTACTTGTTTTATTTATCTGCAATTGGTAGTATAATTAATCACAACACAAAAACCAAAGGCTTTTGTCTAATTGAAACAATCTATAAACTCTGTGTCGTTAAGCAGTCCTTGAGATCGACAAACAGGGAATTTCCCTTTTATTACTACAGTGAGAAAAATAGTACACTTGCTATTTTCCCATCAACGTTCTCTCTTCAGGATGGTAAGAATCACCTGATCACTGATTCGTTTACACTCTTGGGTAGTGTATATGAAGACCTTGAAGACTTTCAAGGAGGTTTTGTTCCAAGGAGGTGGAACCAATGTTCTATGTGATGTTAGAACATGTTGTTCAACAAGTATGCAGCTGCTAGTTGAAGAACAGATGTTTTTAGGTGTCAAACAAAGGGATACTTTTGTTTGGAACCTACTCCTGACCTGGAAGAGGAGACATCTGTGTGTGCTAAGTTGACAAGGGTAGGGTCAACTGTGTGTGTGCTCAAGAAGGTCACTTTTAGAAATTTGTTCTCTAGAAGTGGAGCTGGTTGAGATGTGACATTGTGCAATTGCCTGCTATTTGCCTTATTCCTATAACTTGATCAGGGTTGGATAGTTGTTCCCTGAAGTACTATGTTGTGCTGGAAGACAAGTCCCTGGATGATAGAAGTCAATAATGGGGTAACTTGACTGCTATTCCATTTAAGAGGATTGGAACCATGAATCTTGTTATTCAAACACCTCGCTCAGAAGTGGCAATTCCTTCAAGGAGTGAGAATATGAAGATTCAGAGGTTGGTTGAGGTAGTATGCTCTGGCAAACATATCTACACTTGACTGGTGTTGTTTTTCACTAGTACTTATGGTCAACTGAAGTCTAATTGGTGTGATTGGAGTATGTATAGGTATAACTCATAGAGTTAGGTGCCACTGGTAGGGATGGTGTATGTCATGTTGAGACACTTGTGTACAAGGCATGGATATTGGTGTGGAGTTTCCATGATTGGTAATTTGAGGGGGAGTTTTGGTTAACCTCCCCACGGTTGGTCAGCCTAGGGTCTGGTTGGCTGTTGACCTGTGTCACATGGGGTCTGGTTGTTGTGTGACACATTTGCAAGGAAGGATTCATCTCTCTCATTCCTAAGGGTGAATCTAATCTGGAAAGAGTCTCAAGACTGCTGAGGTGCTTGCAAGTAGAAGATGTTGACACTAGAAGAGTATTTTCAAAGTAGTCTTATGGTGGAAGTATCTGAAAGGAATATTGGGAAAGGATTTAAGATCAAAGTCAACTTGTGCCAAGTACAAGTAGTTAATTGATTATCCTTGGAGCTCAAGATAACTGATGTTCTTAAAGATGTTGGAGCATCTCTTCTTCAAGACCCTGTGCAGAATCACAGGAAGGATAGTACATTGGTTTATGATCTATCTCTTTGGTGGCAGCAAAAGCATATGATCTCTGAAAAGGTTTCCTGGCAAGAAACATGTTCCGCCTTGGTGTGTACAAGAAGAAGAAGACATCATAGTTTTGATGGTGGTTACTTGAATCAGTTCATCTCTGATCTAAGTAAGGAAGTGCATTGGCTAATGCACACTATGAAGTTAAGAACAAGTGGCAGCTGTCTTAACATCATGGAAACAGTCTTGCTTTAGGAAGTGGAATCCTTGGTATAGCTGAAGGGTTAGTTTCTAACTGGTCCTTCTGAAGACTCATGCACCAGAGTGTCTGATGTCTTTGGAGAAGAAGCAGGGATTCATCAAGGTGTGAACTTGGATGACTTAACTGCAAACCTGCAAGATGGAGGTTGTTTACTCAAACTTGGTTCCACAATCAAGTATATGAGAACATTGAACTCTTGTTCTGTGAAGGGAGGAAGTTCTTTCAAGTGGCAGAAGAAGGAGCTGAATTCAACAGCTGGATGTCAAAACACAATGTTGTGACATTTGGTTCAACATCAGATTCTTAGTTGGTGAAGTGGCACATCAACTTGAGATAGAAGGGTCTACAGGGTTGTAGATTGGACACTTCAAAAAGCTTGAAGTTCAAATCTCACTTGGAAGGTCAGAGTATCTTTGGGAGAAGTCTGATAAACTTGGAGAGGTCAAAAAGTGGCATTTGACTTTTTCATATGAGGATTCATGAAGGAGGTAATCAACCAGTGGCATTTGGTCTATCTCAGAAGTGAGTTCGAAGGATCAAGATAATCAACATATGGTAGCTGATTATTCTTGAGGAAAGTCTGAGACAAATTACTTTTGAGCAGAAAAGTAGTAAGTTGAAGACAAAAGGAGATGTCTCTCTATTCATCTCTTGGAGCTTGTGGTAGGAGTTCTAAGCTATCTATGGAAGATTATCTCTTGTAATGGGATGAGAATGTATGTGTCCCAATTTGTGTCTGGCTCTTTTGGACTAAGCTGGTGACTCAGTGATATCTGAAAATCATCAGATGGTGTGCCTTGTTATGTTGTGAGGATGTCCTAACTAATGTTAGAACATTTTGTGAAGTGGTTTTCTGTTCTGGTTAGAAGAGAGATTGACATAGAGTGTGGATGTGTTCAGCCAAGAGGGTTGAACAGAGGGTGTGCTCTTGAAGACATGAAGATGCGTCTTATGTTTTCCATTCATCAAGTGGTATGGGTTCTCTTTGAATCAGGAAGTATGTGAAGGTCCAACTTTGGGATGTTGGATATGCTCATGTGTGATCTCCAAGTTTCAAGAGGAGAGTGGGTTGTTCATGACAGGGGGAGTTCTGTCTTTGTGCTGCAAGTAATCATCAAGCTTGTGGTCTATGTGGTCTCAGATAACTGGGTATGGCACCTTGTTAGGATGATGTGATGTAAGTCAAGGCTGAGTGAGCAGAAGAATGTCTGACCGGATGTCATGACATTTCCCTGGACATTGCTGTTAGTTCCTTCTGAATCTTAAAGTCATTAGGAATTATGGATGTGGTGTGTCTAATTCTGATAAATTAGAATAAGCCTGATGGTCACAGTTGTGTGGTACAGGGGGAGTAACCATCTACTGGTGTTTGTGATTTTGGCTTTAGTAGTGCCAGATGTCAAGTCTCTACTGGAGGTATGAAAGTGGTCTTAGGAAATTTTGAATACTGGCAGAATGCAGGGAAAAGCTGCGTGGAATGTTAAGACATCGCGTGCAACGTGTCTGACTGCATATATGGAATAGTCTCCATGCACTGGAACTGCTGTTTCGAAAAAGAAATAGTCAAGAGCTATAAAAGGTATTCAAAGATAGTCTGGGATTTTGTTGGTGATTCTCTGACTGTTTCTCAGCAAATATTAATGAATCTTGACCAAGCATTTATTCCCACCGTTAATTCCTAAGCACGGGCTGGACTATTTAAAGGATGTATCAACACTCCTCCTCTCACAAGAGAAACATTCCATTCCCACTAAACCATGGGATATGTCAAGGTGTGGGCAAATTGTGCCTGGATCTGGTTTTGTGAAGGGTTCGTTTGTAAATGTTTAGCTAAAAAGGGGGAGAGAAATAGAGTCCTGAGAAGCAAGCTAACTGTGGTTGTGGTAGCAAACAGAAGCTGGCGTCAGGCACAAACTCCACCAACTGGGTATACCACTTGTGTCTTGTGATCTGAGTTAAGAAGACAGCTGTGCCTTGTGATCTGAGTTACATTGTCTATGTACTCAGCATTACATATTCTTCAGGAAGCCCTCCTGTTGAGGGGAAGGGTTCTGGTACAACTGATTCTTGTACCTCTACTTCCTCATGTACACCAACTTTGGTGTTTGTGGTGGTGGAGTCAATGACAGAGATGAAGAGCATACCCATATTGGGATGTTTTGTCCAGTGTAATGTTTATTTGTTTTAGCTAAAATTTGCCAAAGGGGGAGATTGTTAATACCTTAGGATTGGCATTAATTTTGTAAAAACAAATAATGTAATCATCTCTGTTGTTTTAATATGTTGGGTTGAAGAAGTTCAACATCTGGACCAACATGTCATGTACGATGTCACGACATCATGCCTGTGACATCGTACATGTGTAGAAAACTGAATTAATTAATTCAGTATATATTCTGGGATTAGTAAGGATATTTGGTGAATATCCTAACTCCCATGTGGAGGTCTTAAAGACTCAATCAGAATATATATAGGCTCAAAATAAGGAGATATATATGGAGAGGTTTTAGGATTGAAGACCTTGATTGTAGCAGAAAGTTTCTGCTGACTTTGTAACAGCAAAGAACAAGTTTGCTGCGATTTCTGAAGGCCCAAATCCAGTTGGGTGATTAGGTTATAAATAGCATATTGTAACCTAGTTTTTGTAAGCCTCATAGAATGAAAATTTAGGGGTGTGTGTGCGGTAAACCTCCAAACCTGTGGGAAGGTTACCATGTGTTTCTCAGTGTTCAAAGCTGAGAGTATTTGTAACTCAAAGCCTGTAGGCAAGAGTGATTATGTTCTTGAATGAAGCTGTGAAGCAAGTTCAAGTTGGTTTAACATTACATTGTATTTGTAGTGATAGGAATGGAAACTGGAGGTTTCTATCTAGGAGTTCCTAGGTATAGATTGCATTGGGTAGGGATTAAGTGAAGAGTTGTAAACGGGGGAGTTTAACTCTGAATTAATACTGCTGATAGTGGATCTTCTTCCTGGCTTGGTAGCCCCCAGACGTAGGTCATGTTGGACTGAACTGGGTTAACAATTTCCTGTGTTTGTTTTCCTTCTGCATATGTTATAATCCTGTATGCCATAACTAAGCTTGTATTTCAGTCTGCCTACCAAGATAATAACATACCTGATACATAGCCTTCTGGTTGAATGTCAATCAGAATGTCTTGACATTCATCATTGACAGCATATGTTGAATAATAGGCAGGTTGGTTTTTATGCTTCAGTTCAGTATATATTTAAGTCTGGTTTTCAAGTGGAAAACAGACCTGGCCAAAGGATCATTGTGGAACTGTCAAACTGGATGTCTAGACAGTTGTTCATGTAGGCTGATACTGAATTAGAGACTGGTTGGTTCTTTACAGTACAGCAAATTTAGCACAGTCTGTCTTTCAGAAACATAACAGAATCAGCATGATGTATATGTTCTGACTGTCAAACTGAATGTTGTGACATTCATTCCTGACAGCATATGCTAGATTGTAGGTTGTTTAGTTTTTCTGTTTCAGCTTTTTCTCAGGCTATTCTTTAGGAATCCAACAACTGAGCTAAAATCCAGGAAACCAACGACTACCCTACAATTAATGAACCTAACAAATAGCCTATTTGTTAGCAATCTAATAAGTGGAAATTAGATTAATGTATTCAACCTTTACATCAGGAAATACAAGTAAAAGGCAAGCACACTGGAATAATGTAACAGATGATCAATATTAAGACATCGTGCTGATAACTGTGTAGGAAAACAACAGAAGTGAAAGCTATGATTGATCTCTGCTGAGGTTGTATACCTGATGCACAGGACTAGGGGTTCCTTCATTCTAGGGTGACATAGAAGGAGATGTCGTGACATCTGTGAAAGCGTGCGTTAGTACAGGGTTTAATGTGTTAACTGTCTTGCTATGTTAGTTACAATGTTGGATTAGATGTCATGACTTGGAGTAGAACATCTGAATTCTGACTACGCCAGAATTTCAGGTAACAAGAAGTGAAGTTAAGGGTTTACTTGCCAAATTTCTGATAAATAAGGCCCGAGAATTCCTAAAAGCTATGAGTGTCCATGCTTTCGAAGATGTTCTAGCATTACTAATCTATGGTTTGGTGCTATTTCCTAATCCGGATCAATTCATAGACATGAATGCTGTTAAGATATTTCTCACTCATAACCCTGTGCCCACCTTGCTTAGAGACATTTTGCATTCCCTTCACACTCGTACTATGAAAAGGCAAGGGACTCTCATGTGCTGCGTACCTTTATTATCTAGGTGGTTTATTTCGCACCTTCCTCAATCAGTCTTGAAGAATGAGCAAAATTTGAAATGGTCTCAAAGGATAATGTCGCTCTCCCATTCAGACATCCATTGGTGTCCCCAACCCAAAGAAAATGTTATCATCATTGACCGTTGTGGAGAATTCTCTAACGTACCACTCCTGGGGATAAGAGGAGGTATTACTTATAATCCTGCTTTAGCCCTACGTCAGTTTGGTTATGCTCGAAGAGATGGTCCACATGAAATAATTATCCAAGGCACTGTGTTTGACTATGACAACGATTCTCAAGGTCTTCGTCAAAGGTTTGTACGAGCTTGGGGCATGGTGAAAAGAAGTACTTTAGGACAGAAAAACTCTATTCCTATGGAACCTTATCTCAGATGGGTACGCGCCAGAGCTCGTGAGCTTATCATGCCATATCTTGCAATCGGACCTCTGATTAATGAACACTATGGCAAAAATGACTTTTAACAACGCATCTTAGACAGCGCTTTTAAAAGAAAGCGCTGTCTAAGGTTAAAATTAAAATAAAGCGCTGAAAATGTTCCAAGAAAATACTAAAAGCGCTGTCTAAGGGGGGGTCTTAGACAGCGCTTTTAAAAAGCGCTGTCTAAGACCCCCCCTTAGACAGCGCTTTTAGAAAGCGCTTTTAAATATAGACCTTAGACAGCGCTTTTGATAAAGCGCTGTCTAAAGTCTTTAAATTTTAAAAAAAAATTAAAACCAAAAGCGCTGTCTAAGGGGGGGTTTAGAAAGCGCTTTTGGAAAGCGCTGTCTAAGGCCCCCCTTAGAAAGCGCTTTCCACAAAAGCGCTGTCTAAGGTCTAATTAAAATAAAATTTTTTGCATTTTCGTTCTCAGTACGTATTTTTGTTTTCCCTCTTCTTCACTCACCTCTCAGACACCCAAAACACGTTTTTTCCTTCAACGTTCGAAAACCCTATTTTTTCCTCCGCCGTCACCCAAACAAGCGACCGCCGCCGTTTCCGCCACCGTTTCCGCCACCGCACGCACTCCTCATCTCAACAATCTCAACAATCTCAACAATCTCAACCCTATTTCAACGTTCGAACTGGTATGTTTCAACATACTTCTTTTTCTTTTTTATTGTTTTTCCTGTGTTTGTGTGTTTTTTCTGAGCATATATATAAAGTTAAGAGTGGATTTTGGGAATGAGGGAATTTGTGTATAAGGTTAAGAGTGATGATGGGAATGAGGGAATTTTTCTGAGCATATTTATAAGTATGTTTCAAGATACTTCTTTTTCTTTTTTTCACAGCAGTGATGATGTGGATTACAAATACATAAGGTTAAGAGTGGAATTTGGGAATGAGGGAATTTGTGTATGTATGTATATTGAACATATAAAATGCAATGTTAATGATAGTTGGTGATTTGGGAATGAGGGAATTTGTGTATGTATGTATATTGAGTTGTGTATGTATATGTGTATGCAATTTGATTTTCTTTATACTTGCTTGGTATGCATGATGATTTTTGAAATGCATTGCATGTTGGGGCTGTCATGACTAGGCTTGGATTTAGATGTTTAATATTGTTCAAACTTCATGTTTCCTTAGTGATTATACTTGAAGATTGAATAGGTAGTTTTTTTTCTTTTTAACTGTGAAAGTGTTATTCATCTCACTTTCATTCTAAAGGAACAAGATTTCTCCCATAAAATGATTGAACAAACTCTAATATAGTTATAGGTATAGTTATAGGTATATTGTAATAGAAAAAGTTTGATTCTTGTAATATAAAAAATGAAAGTGATGAGGTAATTAAAGTTGGTATATTGGCGTATCGGATACGTTATTGAAGTTTATATTAACATTGGTTATGTATAGGTTTTTGAAGTTTAAAATGAATTAAAGCTTATAATTGTTAGGATATTCAAAGATACTACCTTAGCTTATAATTGTATGGATTAATTGTTTACTTTAATAAGTAGGAAAACCATGGATAAAACATGGATCTGTGCCGATCGAATGACCAAAGAGTACGAGAGTGGGGTTTTGGAATTCGTTAAGTATGCTGTTCAACACGCTGAAAACCCCAGACGAATGCATTGTCCTTGCTTGCGTTGTTGTTATATTGGTAAGGTTGACGCACATGGATTGAAATCGCATTTGCTGAGGCATGGAATTGATCAAAGTTATCAGTGCTGGATATTTCATGGTGAGAAAATTAACGAGAATGTTGAATCGAGTGGAAAAAGTAGTACGACCTATGCTTCATACGACAAAGACACGGAAACATACGATTGTGATCGAGTTGAAGAGATTGTAGAAGCACTGGAAGAAGATCTTCATGATTGTCCTGAAATGTTTGAGAGGATGGTAAGCGATGCAGAGAAACCGTTGTACAACGGTTGCACTAAATTCTCAAGACTTTCTGCGGTATTAAAGTTGTACAACTTAAAGGCGGGCAATGGATGGTCGGATAAAAGTATCACAGAGTTGTTGGCCCTTATGAGAGAAATGCTACCGGATGATAATGTTCTTCCTAATCGAACCTATGAGGCAAAAAAAATGTTGTGCTCTATTGGCATGAGCTATGATAAGATACATGCTTGTCCTAACGATTGCATTTTGTTTCGTAACGAATATGCAATGTTAACTGAGTGCCCTAAATGCGGTTTGTCTCGATATAAGAAAAGATTATCTCCCGCAAAAGTCTTATGGTATTTTCCGATAATTCCGAGATTTAGGCGCATGTTTCGTAGTGAAACCGATGCAAGACATCTTACTTGGCATGCAGATGAAAGAATTATTGATGGAATGTATCGGCATCCGGCTGATTCACCACAGTGGTCGAAGATTGATAATGATTATCCTGAGTTTGGATCAGAAGCAAGAAACCTTCGATTGGCATTATCTACTGATGGAATGAACCCACATGGTCTTCAAAGTATCTCACATACCACATGGCCTGTGATTCTTATGATTTATAACCTACCTCCGTGGCTATGTATGAAGCGTAAGTACATGATGTTATCTATGTTAATCTCTGGGCCTAAACAACCAGGGAATGACATAGACGTATACTTGACACCTCTGATCGAAGATTTAAAGATTTTGTGGGAGAACGGTGTGGAGGTTTATGATGGATATAGGAAAGAAAGTTTCAATTTGAGGGCGATGTTGTTTGGCACAATTAATGATTTTCCAGCATACGGGAATCTATCTGGGTATAGCATTAAAGGTCAACGTGCGTGTCCTGTTTGTGAAGACGGAACCGATACGATTCGATTGGAACTTTACCAGAAGAATGTGTTTCTCGGTCATCGTAGATTCTTACATTCTAAACATCACTACCGTGGGTGGAGAAAAGCATTCAATGGAGACACCGAACATCGTAGAGCTCCACCCGCATTGTCAGGTGAACAAGTTTTTGAAAAGGTGAAAGATGTGCGTACTGAGTTTGGCAAGCCTTTTGCACATAAGATTGTGAAAGGTGGGTGGAAGAAAAGGTCGATATTTTTTGAATTGCCATATTGGAAGTCTTTGTACGTGAGACATTTTCTCGATGTTATGCATATTGAAAAAAACGTATTTGAAAGTGTTATCGGTACATTACTCAATATAAAAGGCAAGTCTAAGGATGGCCTTAAAGCAAGGGAGGACATGTTAAAAATGGGAATGAGAACTGAATTAGCACCCGTGAAGAAAGGAAGACGAACATATCTACCACCTGCTGCTTTTACTTTATCTAGAAAGGAGAAAAAAAATTTGTGTAAGTCTCTGAGTGAAGTTAAGGTTCCAGAAGGATACTCATCTGATATCAGAAGACTTGTTTCTATGAAAGACCTCAAGTTGAAGAATTTGAAGACACATGATTGCCATGTTATAATGGAACATTTTCTACCGATAGGTATACGTTCTATTTTGCCTGAAAAAGTAAGAAGTGCCATAACTAAATTGTGTTTTTTCTTTAGGTCAATTTGTAGTAAGGTGATCGATCCCGAGATCTTACCAACACTACAAAAAGAGATTGTAATTACCTTGTGTGAGCTTGAAATGTATTTTCCTCCGTCTTTTTTTGACATAATGGTTCATTTAGTTGTTCATCTTGTGAAAGAGACACAGTTGTGTGGACCAGCTTATATGAGATGGATGTACCCTGCTGAACGGTATATGAAAATATTAAAAGGGTACGTGAAATCCCGAAGTCGACCAGAGGGTTGTATTGTTGAACGATACATTGTTGAAGAAGCTGTTGAGTTTTGTACTGAATATTTGTCTAACGTTCAATCGATTGGACTCCCCAGAGCTCAGATTTTCGACAAAATGGAAGGTAAAAAATTAATTGGGAATAAAATTGTGACAATATCAAGGGATGAACGGGATCAAGTTCATTTGTATGTTCTGCACAATAATAATGAGGTTGAGCCATATGTTGAAATGCACAAGGATGTACTCCGAAGGTTAAATCCGAACAGAAATGAAAATTGGATAGTTATAGAGCACAATCAAAGTTTCATACAATGGTTGAAGGATCATATTTATTTGAAGCGCTCTTCAGATCCTTCTTCGGTAACAGAAAGGTTGAGATGTTTGGCGTATGGTCCAAGTTTGCATGTGTTTTCTCATAGCGCATATTCAATTAATGGATACACATTTTATACCAAAGAACAAGATGATAAGAGTACTATGCAAAATAGTGGTGTCACCGTGCTAGCTGAAGCAATGCATATATCAAGTATGAAGGACTTAAACCCCAAATATGCAAATTTGTCATATTTTGGAGTTATTGAGCATATTTGGGTGTTTGATTACGAGAAGTTTCAGATTCCCATCTTTGGTTGCAAGTGGGTGAATAGTAGTGGCATACGAATGGATAAGTCTGGATTTTTGCAAGTTGATTTTACTAGGGTGGGGTACAAAGATGAACCTTTTATTCTAGCATCTCAAGCTAAACAAGTGTTCTATGTGAATGACCCGAAGAGTACAAAATGGTCTATAGTGCTTTTCTCTAACAAAGTGACTGATGATAGCGGTGTCGATCAATGTGATATTGATGTTGAGAATGAGTCATGCATTAGACGGAATGAGTTGAATAGAAATGATGAAGTTGAGGATCTTATACCGGATGAGTCATATATAAGAAACGATCATAATGAGGGAATTTGGATCAATTCATCCGTACGCATTGCTAAGAAACAAGTGATTAATATTCCAACAAAGAAAAGAAAGAGATGTTAGTGACTTAGGTAAATTATCCATGGTTTCTTTATGTTTTTTTTCATTTGTTTTGATTATAAGTTATATGTGGTAATGCATGATTTCATTATATTTTTGTATTCAATTGCTTTGATTATAAGTTATATCTGATAATGCATGATTTCTTTATTTTTTTGTTTTCAATTGTTTTGATTATAAGTTATATTTGATATTTGATGGTTTCCTTGGTTTATTACAGGTTAGACATGGCTGATGACCAACATGAGGAAGTTAGTAAAGTATCCGCGGAAGAAGAAATCCGAAGAGGCATCACAGTAATGCGAAGGGTGGTCCAAGGAAGATCTCGAGGCATCATACTAGATGTCTCTTGGAACAACCAGGGACAACTTATAGAACCTAATGGGCATACCTTAACTAGTTTCATCGGTGCACTAGTAAGGAATGAAATTCCCATTACATGTGATGATTGGAGAAATAAAGAGTTGAAAGAGTCCAAAGAAAAAATTTGGAGTGAGATAAAGGTACAATCATTTGGCCCTTAATTATACGGTATCAATTATGTTTTTTTCAATTACCGATACTAACTATCAATCTGTATGTTTTTCTTAGCGATGTTTTAACATCGAAGAAGAAAGAAGAGGGTTTTGCATGAAATTGGCCGGAAAGCTTCTTAGAGGGTTTCGGACATTTTTATCATCCAAGTTCCTTAAGGATGCGGATGGTAATTTTGTGGATGCGGAGCTTCCTAGAAAATATGAAAGTTTGATATCGGCTGAAGAATGGGAAGCTTTCAAATCCAAGAGACAAGACCCGACTTTTCAAAGAATAAGTGCTACGAATCGGGAAAGAGCATCAAGTCCCGCATATCCGTACCGAAAAGGACGTGTCGGATATGGACGCTTAGAACAATCCATGGTAAGTATTTATAAATTGCGAAAACAAATTTGTTCATCATATATTAGTTTTATCTGATCAAATTGTATGACTTAATGTGTAGCTGCAGAAGGAGGAAAGTTCAGAAACATCTCTTCCTGCACATGTTTTGTGGAAGGAAGCCCGTGTGGGCAAAATCTGGAGTTCCGCAAGAAGAAGTTTTAAGCGTATACCAGAAATGTGTAAGTATAATATTTTTTCATTAATTGAATAACATTTTTATACACATATTTGACAAGTATACGGTATTCATCTGATTTTTCAGGAGGAGCTATCTCAGTCTCTATCTCCCGATGATACTAAGAGCATACTTAGTCGGGCATTAGATGTCCCTGAGTATTCTTGTCGGGTGAGGGGTAAGGGATTTGGAGTCACTCCGACCTCCCTCAGTGTTAGAAAAGGAAAGGCTCCTAGTAATCGGGAGCTTCATGCAAGATTGGAAGCCATGCAAGCTGAGCTTGATGCATTGAGGAGAGAAAGAGAGGCTAGCGCCTCAACGGTATACAGAGATGCTTCGGACAAAAACAGTATCAACTGTACCTTTCAGCCGAACATTCCAGAGGTAATTACATATAATTGTCTTAAATTGAACTATTTGCTTAAATTATGTATTTGACATATATACACATTAACGATTTCTTGTTATTATTGGTTTTAGGGCATTTCCCATTGTCAGCTGTATTTGTCGTCACCACACTATCGGATGGTTGGCAAGGGAAAAGTGCATAACGTTAGCGGAGTATTACTCCACACTAGAGAGCTCCCTGCTGGATGTTTGAAGGTATCAGTTGATATTGCAGTTGACCCGAATGCATTATTACCATATCCTAGCGATGATTCGGATGCAACAACGGTGCACGAAGCAGTAGGTTCGTTTGTTGCATGGCCGACAAACCTCATATGCGTAGGATATGAGGTATGCTTAAAACTTATGTTAACTTTAATGTGTATATTCAAAGTTTAAAATTTATGCTTAAAATTTTACTTACATATTTTCCTTGATTATGTTAAATAGACTCCCACAAAATCCAAATCAAGAAAAGAGGTAATATACAATTATATGACATATATTCATGGAAGTTGTTACATTCTTAATTTGATCTAACTATTTATATGACATGTAGGTTCAAGAAAATGAGGTTAGCAATGCCTCCGCACAACAAATAAAGGAGGTTAGGAACGCCTCCGCACGGGTAAAAAGTTCTGGTGCTAAGAAGACCGTAGCTAGGAAAAAACCTACCACCAAGTATAGGTCGTGCCTCAGGACATTTCTAGAGATGACCGATATACCGACCGGAGGTGTT
This sequence comes from Lathyrus oleraceus, assembly GCF_024323335.1. Classification (NCBI taxonomy): domain Eukaryota; kingdom Viridiplantae; phylum Streptophyta; class Magnoliopsida; order Fabales; family Fabaceae; genus Lathyrus; species Lathyrus oleraceus. Next base: position 443,857,965 of record NC_066582.1, on the reverse strand, counting down.
CGGACTATACATATGGAGGAAGGGATTTTCGGCTTTGATTACGACCAAATGATTGGTAATGAAGACTTCATGCAAGTTTTTGGTCATGAAGAAATCGGCGTCAACATTGTCAATACATATATTAGGTAAATCCGGTCTACTTTGTTTTATTAATTAAACAACTTATGTTAATGATGTTTACTTTATGTTAATCCGGTTTACTTTATGTTTCAAAAGAGGTGTTAATGATGTTTTTATATTAGGTTTTTGTATGACAAATTGATGCGCCCCAATGATTTGGACGAGTCATTCGGATTCTTAGCACCCGCGAGCGTCAACATAGGTTTAATCTTAAGTAGACCGCATACCGTGACGGAGTATGTTCTTCGGATCCTCATGGAGAATAAAGATGCGGAGAAGTTGTTTTTTATACCGTTTAATACCGGGTTAGCATTTCATTCTAAATTCATCTATTATAATTATTTTCCAAGTTACCATCTAACATTTGCCTAATCATTACAGTGGACATTGGTTGTTGCTCGCAATCAATCCTATCCGAGAAATTGTGTATTATCTTGACTCGTTAGGAAATGATTGGACAACATACCCGGATATGAAGGACCTAATTGACACGTAAGTGAGAATGTTCAAAATTTTTCTTAGTTTATGTGAATTGTTCTAATTGCTTCATTTTTATTTTATTAGCGTCCTACAAGCTTTTCGGGCCCAACGAGATATCCAAACCTCAAGGAGGAGCGCCAACCGCATTACATGGATTAAAGTGGCGGTATATTTTTAATTACCACATTTTTTATTATATTAGTGATGACACTTGATAAAACTTAGGATTTATAATCCATATTTTTTTTTCATGTAGTGTCCTCAACAACGTAATCAAATAGATTGCGGGTATTTCGTGTTGAGGTTTATGCGGGATACTCTTGCTTTGGGCCGATTAGTGATTCCCACCGATGTATGTATTTCTAACCTATGAGTTATTTTTATATTTACACATATCTCATATAATTAAATAGTTGGAATTAATTCAAAATATGTTATATTATTATGTAGTACTTTGAGGAATTCAAGTGTGCATTTTATACAAAGGATCAAGTGGACGAAATCAAAGAGGAGTGGTGTCAATTCATGATAGAGCTCAAAGTTTTTTCATAAATTTGTGTAATTAATGTGTACATTTGTAGTATATGTAATGACTTGTAAATGTGTACATAAATTTGTATATATTTTGATACTAATTGTCATATTTGTAAATGTGTACAAAATTGGTTTGAATTGGTATATATATATATTTGTTAGCCAAAAATTGGTAGAAAAAAGGCCAAAATGGCATGTATAAAATGTGATAACTGTCTGTCAAAATCTGGTTGAAAACAGGTAGAAATTCTGGTTTATAAACCTGGAAAAAATTGGATTTAAAACAAAAGCTACAAAAATTTTCGTATACATTAGACAGCGCTTCTGTAAAAAGCGCTGTCTAAAGGGGGGGTTAGAAAGCGCTTAAGGCAAAAGCGCTGTCTAAGGGGGGGGGGGGGGCTTAGACAGCGCTTTTTGAAAAGCGCTGTCTAAGCCCCCCCCCCCCCCCCCCCTTAGACAGCGCTTTTGCCTTAAGCGCTGTCTAAGGTATACCTAAAAAAATTAAAATTGGGGGGCTTAGACAGCGCTTTTTGAAAAGCGCTGTCTAAGCCCCCCCCCCCCCCCCCCCCCCCCCCCTTAGACAGCGCTTTGGCCAAAAGCGCTGTCTAAAGTATACCTAAAAAAATTAAAATAGGAGGGTCTTAGAAAGCGCTTTTGGCCAAAGCGCTGTCTAAGGGGGGGGCTTAGACAGCGCTTTTAAGATTTAAAAAAGCGCTGTCTAAACCTTTAGCAGCGGAGGTTTAGACAGCGCTTTAAAGCGCTGTCTAAGGCCAAAAAAAGCGCTGTCTAAGGTCTTGTTTGGCATAGTGGAACCAAAAGTTGAAGGAGGCACCCCTCAGATCATTCCTTATCCAGATATGCCTACCAATGTTGAAGAATTGAAGAAATCTTGGATCCAGTTGAGAGAGGAAAGGGATACTTTTGAAGCTCAGTTCTGTGGTGAAAGGAAGAAAGTATTAGAGCTCACCAGCCAGCTTAATGAGGAACGAAGTCTCAATGCAGATCTCCGCCCAAAAAGAAGCCGTCCCTGGGAGACTTTGTAGCGGTGTATTCGACACTTTATGATTTATTGATTAAATCAAAAGCAAGGCATACAAAGATAGAGTCGCCACCGCACTTTTATTTATCCAAAGGATTGGCTAAAAAGCGAACAAAAGCCTAAGAAGTTTTACACATAGAAAACTAATGAAAAGGTCAGAGATCTGGGTAAGGGGTTAATTACGCAATGGGAAGGTGTTAGGCACCCAAAACGTCCTAGGTACTCCTAGGGAACCTCTTTTCACACTTGTTGTATAAAAAGTTTATTTGTTTATGACATATATTGTGCAAACAATGATGAAAGGGATGAGAAAAGAATATACAATTTTTATTGTTTTTGTGTTTGAACGGATGAACCCGTTGCCTACGTACCTTTCCATGGAAGGTAAGGATCAAAACGCCGTAGTTCGGCTAAAAGATTTCCAAAATATAAGTGGGTTCATTTTAAACAAAAGCCCTAAGGTCTTTCGTTATCCACGGGAGAAAACTCAACCTTATACAAACAACAAGTCCACCATGTGAGAAAAGCTTCGACGTACTAGAGGGGTTAACCCTATTTTCAGTACAGAAGTCTTACAGTTCGATCACTAAGGACAAAAGGTGAGGTTAACATCAACCAACTAGGATAAATCAAACCTATGGCTAATGCATGAAAACTTGAGTAAGAAGTGGGCTTGGGCCACAAAAGCAATTGAGTGAGTGAGATTAATTGATTTGAGTATTCATGAAAAGTATGGTCAAAGTATGATTAGAATTGATTCAAAAGAAGTATTGAGAAAATGAAGTTTGAAAAGTCAAAGGCTTAGAGCCTAGGTTTCTAATTTGAAAAGAGATGAGAATGTTTGCACAATAGATGTCAAGGTTTTTGAATTAACATGTGAAAAGAGAGTTTTGAAAATACACACAAAAAGGATGGGTGAGGAAGTAAAACTTCTTAGATGTTCACCTCTTGAAATCATATGGAAGATGATTCAAGTGTGTCCTTTGGAATAGGCAACAATGCAAATAACAGGTAAACAAAGTATCAGGCAAGGTTAACAAAAGCGGATACCGGATGCCAATTACTGGACTTATACCAATCTCCTAAAATAAACATGGATACCAGATGCCACTCAATGGACTTATACTAGTCTCCTGAAACAAACAAAGAAATGATACCGGATGCCAATCAACTGGACTTACACCAATCTCACAAAACAAACTGGATATCGGATACCAATAAATGGATTTACATCAATCTCCTAAAATAAACAAACATGGATATCAGATGCCAATCTATCTGGACTTAATCTAATCTCCACAGAAATGATCATGGGAAAACAAATGCCAACAACATGGACTTACAATTGATTCCTCACATACAGCACACAAACAACATGCAATAAGCAAAGAGGACATAAGTGGCCAATGAAATGGTCTTACACTCAATCCCTTCCAAATCATAGGAACAATGGCCAATGAATGGACTTACAGTTGATTCCTCAATGGACAAACAAAGATGTGTCACAAAGATATGAAATGATGATCATGCAATAATGAACAATTAATGATGATAAATGCACAAAGGGAAACACACAAACATGTACAGATGAACCAATAAGCAATCAATGATTCAGTTAGCACACACTATATACAAGCAATTAGGCTCAAGCAAGGGTTAGACTTTAAAGTCAACTGGAATGGGGTAAGTTGTGCTCTTAATCTTAACATTGAGAGTTAAGGTGAAGCAGATGAAAAGGAGATGAGGGGTATGCCTCATAGCTCTTATCTTTGGTCAGAGAGAGCATTGAATAATAGAAGATGTGGGAGTTCAGAAAGTAGGAACTCTTCTCCACAAGGATTAGACTCTACAGATCTTGGGCTTTTACTCACTATGCATCAACACATGTGGTGTGAGCAAGGTGAGTGACACACTGAGTAGCAGGAGATGGATTACACATCTCTTTTGTCTGCCAATTGCCTTATCAAAGGACTTTTCCTGCTTAGCACAAAAAATAAACACACAAAGACATTGCCTCTTAAGGAGGACTTCAGACAGGTGCCTGGCCACATAACAGGCCAGGTCTTCCAGACTACATGAAAAAGAGAGGTTATACCTAATTGGTTAAGAAACCAAGCAAAAGCAAGTTCAAAGTGAACTTAAGCGCTAATGTACCTGAAAACAATCCAACTCAATCAGTATACAACTCAAAAAGTCAAACAGATAATCCAACAGTCAACACACAATACACAATCAAACAAGCAAGGCTACAAAGTGCAAGGCACAAGCTCAACTCAAATGAGCTAAAAGCATCCTACAAAACAAGTCAAGGTTAGTCAATATCCATCAAATAAACCAACTCAAGCAATGTGAATCAATCTCCTCAAGGCCATATGCTTCTTATCCTGAAAACAAAGCTCAAACATAAGCACTAACCACTAGGACAAGGCCTAGGGTCAAAGAGGGAGAAATAATTCAAAACAGAACATGAAAATTTACATAAATCAAGCTCAATCAAATGAGAACACAATCCAAAAGGTCTCATGTCAATAGCATCAACCAAATTCATTTCACAAGTCAAATAAGGCAAAGCATGCAAATTGAAAGCTCATTGAAGCAACAGAATGAACAAATTCCTATTAATTAAAAAATGGTTCAATAAATCTCCAGAAAAATCATGGATAAACAGCATATATCATATGATCATCATACCAAAATTCAAGGCATTTGGACAAGTATAAGCATGGCAATCAAATTCTATAAGGCAATGTAAGCACAACCAAGCTCAAAGGAGGCACAAATTGATACATCAACTTAAGGCAATCCTAAAACAGAGATGACAAATGACAAATGACTCAAACCAAAGCCAAAATAAACTTCAATGTGTCTAGAAAACATGTGTAAAATTTCAAATCCATATGATAAAGCATAAGCATTTCCCAAATCATGGAAGTTCAACACTCATCAAAAGTTCAACAATGGTCAACCAGCAAAGAAAATCTCAAATAAATCAGAAATGGATCCAACAATTCAACAAAAATTCATGAGTAATCCTAACATACAGAGGAAACATCATGCAAAACATTACATCATTTGGCATTTATTTGGCATAGGAAAGAAAATCAACAAATTGAGCAAGCAAAGGTGTGACACACATTGTCATACCTATATTAAACAGATCATATCTCAACAACCATAAATTCTAAAAATGCAAAATCAAAACCAAAATGACCCTAAAGATGTCTAGTTTAAGCATGCCAAATTTCACATTCATTGGATCAGCCATCATTATTTCACAAAGAAAATGACAAGCAAGGTACAAGATAGCATATGCATACACAAACCCTAGGCAACTTTAAATTCCAACCGAGCACAAATTCTGGAAAAATACTCATAAAATATTAGACATCATGAGAAACAAAGTGCAAAAAATCTCACATCATTTGGATCATTATTCATGGAGTTATGATTTTTTAAAGTGAAGAGTAAAATAAAAATCACATGAATGAAGCATATGAACATGGATGAATGAAATGAAATAATTCAGCAAAGCAAATTTGGAAAATGCAGGTACGGGGAATCGAAGGGAGAATTCATTTGAATTGAAAAGCGCACGCTACAAAACACGGTCGTTTTGGACCAAGCCCTAGCGCATGCAAAATCCATAATCCGCAGGTAAGTGGTATGAACACGTAGGAAATTTCGCAGCAAACGGTATGAAGGTGGTAGGAAAATTCGCAGGTAATTTCCAGCAACTCAAGAACACGATGAAGATCTTCATGATCTTCATCAACAATTTTCCAGAAAATCTCAAACTCTCCAGAAACACAAATTAAGCAATGCATCATGTAGATCTAACATCCAGCATCAAGAATCAACAATTATTTCATCCAAAATCAACATAACATGCATGAATCGAGCAAAATGATAATCATCAACCAAACTTTAAATCAACCTTTCTCACTCAAATTGGCACGGTTTAACACGATTCAAAGCTCATAACAACCAACAATCAAAGATCTATCACATTATATCAACTAAAAACAAAATTATGAAGGTCGAATTGTAACCTCTTGTAGAAACAGAACTTGATTCAGCTGGATTCGAGGCCTGGTGATGCTTGAAAACTCGTCTACAATGCTTATGAAGATGATTAGAAGGAAGATCGAAGCTCAGCTATGCACGATTCCACAGATTCAATACTTCACCATTGTTGTTCTTACTTTGAGCAACTCCAAATTTGCACGAATTCAAGTGGTTCTTGGCTTGAATATTGATCAGAGATGATACTAGATGATGAACTGAGCAAGAATTATGCAATTTCTATGAAGAAATGAGAGAAAAATTTGAGAGAAAATTGAGAGAAAAATTTGAGATCTGAAAAAATGAATTGTGGTTAGGGTTTTTCTGTTATGATTTCACTTATATACTCCTAATTAACCAAACTTAATCATGATTAATCAATTGGTAATTGCAATTAGTGAAAACAAGGTGTTTTGGACAATTTGCAAAAACACCTTATGCATGTGCATGGCAATGAACAGTGCACGTGATGCTGATCCAATTCACTTAAAAAATCATTTTGGAGCTATTGGCAATTGTAGAATGTTCAAATGAATTACCAATGTTAAACTTTGAAAATTCCCTCCAAAATTCAAGATTTTTGCAAATGTTCATGAAATGAGAATTGATGCAATGTTATGCAAGAATATGAAATTATAGGTCATGACATGAAATTAGCAAAAAGAGCCATGTGATTTGGAGCAATGGTTGAGAAGTTATGCCCTTTTGAAGTTCAATCCACACTTGGCCATCTTTTAATCATATCTCTCCAACCACAAATGAGAAATTGATGTTCTTGGACATTTTGGAAATGAGAGAGAAAGATCTATAACTTTCATGTTCAACAAAATTTCATTTGAAGCATTTTTGGTCATGTAATTTGAAGTTGAAGTTGGATGAAAACCTTTCCATTTTTGGAAAGTTCAAATTATAGGTCACTTTCTATTTTTGGAAAATTTTGACTGGACCTCAAATTCTTCAAAGAGAGTGTTTGAAATGTCAAATGAAACTTGTTTGAACATGAATGAAGTATTTCCCATCACTTCCCATATCCAAATCCACAGTTGACTTTGCAGTTGACTGGCTAGGGCTTCAGTTGACTGAAGAATGCCTTGATGAGATTCAAGCCTCTATCACTTGGGATTTTGCTTCAAAATGATATCACAACTCATATGAACTCTTGATTAATGATCATGGGGTCCAAATTCTTCAGAATGGCCACCATCTATAGCTCAAATGAATGCATTGACTGCCTTGACCTGCAATTGCTTCATCTGCAAGTAACAAGGTTAGATGACATATTTTTGTACTTTTGGTTAGTGATAAAATGAAAAGCAATGATATACAAAATGCAAAACATGCTTGGTGATCAAGAAACACTCTTAAAAGATGACCCACCCACAGGGGAAGAGGCAAGGTGCACAATGATCCTTGAGGCAATGAAATGAAATGGTATGATGCCATGAGGGATCTTAGGGACAAAATTGGGGTCTTACAGATGCCCCTATTTAAGGTCATTCTAGCCGGATAAGTGAAGTTTAGAAATCTTCATCTTGACGCGGTAGAATGGGCTTAAATAACAGTAATGAGACAAATTTTGGTCCCTGAGAGACCTCATGATGCAGATGTATGCATGTAAAAGACACAAACTCTGTGGGGATATGGTTCACACAGAAGAAAAGACAATCCATCGGAGTAATACACTCACCAGGAACAGAGACTCTGACAAGACTCTCACGGGGACTCTTATTGGGGATAGAAAGAAAAAAGAAGGCATGATAAGGACACGACTCTGAATTAGGGTAAAACTGACACTGCGTGAGCAGGGCACGACTTGAAACTGGAGACTAGACTGGGGAAAAGAGAATTCAAACTGGGAAAGAGAAAGTTCCAAAGGAAGATACGTCCATTGGAAAAACTCAAACTGACTCAAAGAATGCATGTATTGGGGGAACACCAACACAGCAAGAAGAGAAACCACAATTCCGCTGGAGAAATCTAGTTGAAGATTATCCAGGGAAAGCCAAAGGAATGAGATGTTACCGGTTAGTGAGTAACATGCTCAGGAAGAATGAATATCTAAGACCTGTGTACGGGTGAGAGATATCAATCAACCAAAATCATCTGAAGAAAACCTGAAAAAGGTATACTTCACTCAGAGAAAATCTGACTCCAACAAGGGACCAAGGTCGCAAAAAGGGAGCAGACAGGAAGGAACACCAAGGATACCGGGTTGTAGGTATGTTACAGGTGACCGACCAAAGCGTGAATTGGTGTGTGTTCCAAAACACTCATCATCCTGAAGAAAGCTAGAAAAGCAGACTTGTTTATAGGATGGATATTTGATTCTGTAAAGAATGCAAATCTTACTCAGTTGGGGAAACAAACAAAGGATTCAACCAAAGAGTGCATGAGATATATTATCTATTGCCGTCAAAACGTAGATAATAAACTCGCATGGAAGATTATCCTGAACCGGGTTGTAGGTTGTTTATAGGATAAAAATCCGGAAACGTGAATTGGTTTGTGTTCCAAAACACTCATCATCCTGAAGAAAGCTAGAAACAGCAGTATTGTTTATAGGATGGACATTTGATTCTGTAAAGAATGCAAATCTTACTCAGTTGGAGAAACAAACAAAGGATTCAACCAAAGAGTGCATGAGATATATTATTTATTGCCGTCAAAACGTAGATAATAAATTCGCATGGAAGATTATCCTGAACCGGGTTGTAGGTTGTTTATAGGATAAAAATCCGGAAAGAAAGGCATCGGGATACTAAACTAGGTATATAAATGATGACCAATCAAAGGAGCAACTGACATTACCACGAAAGGGTGAATGAAAGAAAACTCGCTGGGAATACATTGATGAAAATCAATGATCCGGGGAACACAATCACTGACAAACGGTGAAAGGACCCGCTGGGGATAAAATTGCTAGCATACGGCAATTACCCACAAAAGAGTTGTTGAGGATATAATTGCTTAACTCAAGCGACTTAACCAAACAAAGGCAAATCAACATCGAGAACTAGATGAAGATAACCACAAAAGAGGGGATTACATCTACCAAATATTGGATAGAAAACCACAGAAGAGGAATTGTCATCGGTTGGGATGAACAACAAAGCTAACTCCGTTAGGGGAGAAAACGGGTTTATAACTACCGGGTTGTGGGTAGAGAAAACCGCAAAGATAGGACTTACAACTGCTGGTTTGTAGGCAGAGGCCCAAAAGTTCCACTGAGGATAAGATGAATGAGCGCCGGTTAGTAAGCAACTATTCATTTATACCACAGGGAAGCACGAGAGACAGTTGAAAAAGGCCAATTTGGGATCGAACCAAAAGGCGGACTGTATCAAGACTCGTCCTAATGAGGGTAGAACTCAAAAGGGAAAACCCATCCCATTATGTGTTAGGGAGGGAACGGAAATAACCGTCATCCACGAGGATGTATCTCAGTGGGGAAATGGCAGGAAAGGATTGACACTTTCTGCTTAAGGGCTGACTCTAAATTAAGAGATTTAACACCCGACATCTGCTTGGAGAGATCTATTGGAGAGATCTGCATCACCATTAGCAGGAGACAACAATCAAAAGATATATGGCAAAAAATGCAACATGAATATCTGAATGTTGATGGATATGCATGAATATGCGTGATGTATGTTTGATGAATGCTGACAAAACAGACATTTCTAACACAAACAGGCCCAGGGAACAAACGCCCGGTACTATACTTCCAGAGGAAAACCAAGAAATCCAACTGGAAAGCCAATCTGCTGGAGATCTTCAAGCTGAAAAGCAAAGATCTGCGAGGAAGCAAATGATCAGAGATATCAAGGGAAACACCAAATCTCTGAGTGATGGATCAATGGTCGACCCAACTGGGGAACAAAAGTTCACAGCAGGCAGAGATTGCTACTGAAGCAAATCTGTTGGGGATGCGGAGAAATCAAGAGATTTCTGCAAGAGATATCATCAGTCTCGGCTGGGAAACAAAGAGTTCACTGCACAAGCAATAACTACCACGAAGGCAACTCCACATAACTCCGTTGGTGAACAACCCACAAAGGGAGAACATATCATCCAAGTAGAAATCCGGCTGCACGAGCAACTCTACTGAGGATATTGTCAACGATTCTAACGGGGAATCAACCCACTGAGGGAGAAAAATCGCACAAGTAGATTCTGCCATACAAGCCACTCTACTGGGGATTAAACATCGGGAAATCAACCAATCTTTGCAGGGGAAGATCATCCGCCATACAACCAAACTTACTGGAGATTTTTCCGGAGAAAGAAAAGGATAGTTGGGGACTGACCGCCAAACACTGAACCTTCACAAAATACCGCAACTGCTGAGGAGGACATACCTCACTGCTCTGTTGAAGGGTTAAGAGGTGAAAACCTCAACAAGCACTCTGAGGGGAGATACCAACAGTTCCACTAGCAACTTTGCCAGGAGAGAGGATAAAGCATTGGGGTGTCAACCCACTCAACCATTGAACCTTCCAAGAGAAATCAACCGTGATGGGGAGAGACTACTGCCGGAGCAGAAACTGAGTCTTCCACAAGCACTCTGCTCTGGGGATATATCACAGATTCCACTAGCGACTGCGCTGAGGAAAGTGATGAAATACAGGGATGTCAACCCTTCCACCACTGAATCTTACAAGAGAAACAACCCATGCTGAGGAGAGAACCTTGTTGGAGAGGATTGTGAAGCCTTCAACAACACTCTTCTTGGGGAACAACCCATATCAACAGAAAAGGAGAAAGAGGATACAACCATGCCAGGAATATGAACAAAATGTCTTACCTGTTGGGAATCATGCCACCCTTGGGAGAGCACTGAGAATTTCTTAAGTATCCTTTCATCATTGTGAATGTTCACTTTGTTTGAAAAATGATTTTGAAAAGATTTGTTTTGTTTAAACAATGACATTTTATCTATTAAAACATGCAAAACCTTTGTTGATTTGAAACAAATAAGAGTGCAAATAATTGGATAAAAGCTCAAATTGATTTGATGGAATGGTAGTCTGCAAATGGTAGGACTCCATAGATCTGTACAAATTTGAAATCAGTGATATATATTGGAAGAGGGCTACATTGAACATAATGATCCTTTCTCTACCAATTTGAATCTCGATGTATGCGAAGCTTCAGTCGGCGACGAATCGAGAACCTCTGACGAAAAGACAGCTGCGGAACAGAAAGTCTTGTCAGGATGCAGTTACTTGCCAAATCCCTAATTTTTGCCTAGATTGCCCCAGGGTAAGGTACTCAATCTAGCGGGATGCAAATATCATTTTTTTTTCAAGTCTCTAATTTTTGCCTGGATTACCCTTTCGGGTTCTCCATCGAGACGCTCATTTTTGCCTAAGCCGCCCTTTCGGGTTTTCAACTTAGCGAGTTATTCTGTTTTTGATTGGCATATACTCTTTTTTTTGCTAGGCAAAGTATCTCTTGACTGCATCTGAATTCACAGGACGAGTGAAATCCTCCCCATCCATTGTTGTAAGAATCAGTGCACCGCCTGAAAAGGCTCTCTTAACAACATATGGACCCTCATAGTTCGGAGTCCACTTGCTCCTGGAATCGGGCGCGAAAGACAAGACTTTCTTGAGCACGAGGTCACCTTCTCGGAACACACGAGGCCTGACCTTCTTATCGAATGCTTTCTTCATTCTCTGCTGATATAACTGACCATGGCACATGGCAGTTAATCTCTTCTCTTCGATCAAATTTAGTTGGTCATAACGACTCTGAATCCATTCAGCATCAGCCAACTTGGCTTCCATCAAGACTCTCATTGATGGGATCTCCACCTCTACTGGGAGAACAGCCTCCATGCCGTAAACAAGAGAAAAAGGGGTTGCCCCTGTTGAAGTGCAGACAGATGTACGATAACCATGCAAAGCAAATGGCAGCATCTCATGCCAATCTTTGTACGTAACTGTCATCTTCTGGATAATATTCTTGATATTCTTATTAGCAGCTTCAACAGCCCCATTCATCTTAGGTCTGTAGGGAGAGGAGTTATGGTGTGCAATCTTGAATTCAGCGTACAAATCTTCCATCATCTTATTATTCAGATTAGATTCATTATCAGTAATGATCTTATCTGGCACACCATAACAGCAAATCAGCTGGTTCTTGATAAACTTCACGACGACCTGCCTGGTCACATTCGCATACGAAGCGACTTCAACCCATTTGGTGAAGTAATCAATTGCTACGAGAATAAACCTGTGCCCATTGGACGCTTTCGGTTCAATCATGCCGATCATGTCGATTCCCCACATAGAGAAAGGCCATGGTGATGAAATCACATTCAGAAGTGTCAGAGGAATATGAATCTTGTCCGCATAAATCTGACACTTGTGGCATTTCTTCACATATTTGCAGCAGTCAGACTCCATTGTCAGCCAATAGTAGCCTGCTCTCAACATCTTTCTAGCCATGGCATGTCCATTGGAATGAGTACCAAAGGAACCCTCATGGACCTCAGTCATTAACAGGTTTGCTTTGTGTCTATCCACGCATCTGAGCAAAACCATGTCAAAATTTCTCTTATACAGCACTTCACCACTGAGGTAGAAACTGCCTGACAACCTTCTCAAAGTTTTCCTATCTTTCACAGATGCCCCAGGCGGGTAGACATGGTTCTGGAGGAAATTCTTGATATCAAAATACCAAGGCTTGTCATCATTCACCTCTTCAACTGCAAACACGTGAGCTGGTCTATCCAAGCGCATCACGGCAATATTGGGGACTTCATTCCAATATTTGACCACAATCATTGAAGCAAGCGTAGCAAGAGCGTCTGCCATCCGATTATCCTCTCGAGGAATATGATGAAAGTCAATTTCTGTAAAGAACGTTGAAATCCTCCTCGCATAATCTCTATATGGATTGAGACCAGGCTGATTCGTCTCCCATTCACCCTTGATCTGATTAACAACCAGGGCCGAATCACCATACACATCAAGATGTTTGATTCTCAAATCAATACATTCTTCCAGTCCCATAATACAGGCCTCATACTCAGCCATATTATTCGT